>NW_027182257.1:15398275-15868275 GCF_029961685.1 Aristolochia californica | reverse complement strand
TGCAAAATGAACCTCACCACAGTCCCTCATGTGTTTCACTCAGAAAAAAAAATAATTTCACTCAATCTAATTTGGGTTTTACCTTCTAATATGCTCACACACTCTACCTTTTTCCACTCGTATTCTTCTTGTAGTTCTTTCAAAACTAATCAAACAATAATAAGAAGGATTCAAGCAACAATCAAGACGAGAAAAAAACCAAACGAATCAAATTTTGTCCACGGATTCTGATGATTTTTGACACTCAAACGTGGGGTTTTGGCAAAAGGGGGTCTAGAACGTGAGAAACAAGATTAGAACAAAAAATTTTAAGATCGGTTTCTGTACTTTTTTTTTGGATCTTCTTCTTTTTCTTTTGGCTTCTTTTCTTTTCTTTTCACTGATGTCACAGTAAAGAGTATCAAGGAACAAGACACAAGAGAATTCGGATTTTTAGAAACACTAGAAATTGACATTTCTAGGGTTCGTAAACAATTTGGAATCAAACACTAATATCGAGAAAATGATAGAAATCAAGACTCAATGAAGAATGAAGAATCTAAATCAAGATTCAACCAAGAACAACAAAAGGTAACAATCAGGCCAAAAATTATTTCTTTTTTTATGTTGGCCGAATTGAAAATCTAAACCTAAAACGCATGACTTTGACAAGGAAGAAAAATAAACAAGAAAAGGTTAGGCAAACCTGATGAACCAAAGCTCTAATACCAACTGATATGAACCACGTCAACACGTGATGAAACCCGATACCAAATCTGGAAATCGACCTCAAGACCTTTCATGTTTGATGGAAATCGTGATCCATTGCTTAGCAAAGCAAGAACCTTGGTATGGTGAATACGCCACAAACGGGGATAGAAAATCCGTTTGATAAGTCAGTTTGAATGCCACAAGGAAACCTTGATATGTTTGAAGAAGAATACCTCACAATATAAATAAATCTTGAAAACTATCCCTAATCCGTGTACTAGGTCCTCTGTTTATAGTAGAGGACATGGTAGAGTCCATGTATAATTAACTTCATTCTTTTAATTATATTTAACCTCTAATACTTAAAAATAAGCCTATCATGATAAGATAACACACATAAACTAGAACTCTAATATAAATCAAACTCTAACTTCTGATGATGACTTGACCTCTAGGATAAGATGCCAACTCATGGTTATCCTTGTGGGTCCCACGAGATCTTCTAACCAACTTGTGGTTCTCTTTAGGATAAGATGCCAACTCGTGGCTATCCATGTGGGTCTCACAAGATCTTCTAATCACATGCACGTTGGCCATGCACTTGGTCAATGCACGTGTATGGTGGCTTGGCTCTCTTCCGTATCAACTTTGATGAGGAAACCAGCCTTTGTTCATCCTCCGTAGTGATCACACTCTCTTCTTGTTGTAGAACTCTCTGAACTAAGTTATTCAGCATTTCTTTGAATCTTTTAGCTCGAGCTCTAGTCACTGGACCAACTGGAACTTTAATTGGTTCGTGAGTATTCCATGTAGCTTCGATGTCCTCATCACTAAAACTTCGTGTTTAGCTTTTTACCTTTAGGAAAGGAGTTTACAATACTCTCTTACATAGTGACTGAGTTTTGATATACATCAATGATTCCTAAACTCTCGTCTTCGTATTGTTCTTCAATGGCACTTCTTCAAGAGTTGTCTTGCAATGATTGAGGAGGTTTGTTCGTTTTGAAGCATTAAACATGCATGTCTTTTGAAGGTAAAATATCTAAAATACTCGGTTTGAAAATTGTCAACTCTTTTTAACTTTTGTTGTCATTAAAAATAATAAGGAAGTCAACCTTTGGTCAATAATTGCTTCTTCAATTTTTCATTATTGAAATATTTCTACTAACAATCAATATGTCATCACAATAAAGTAATGATATAATCAAATCGTCATTAGAAAACTTTTGTACAAATACACAATGGCTGGAAGTAATCTTCCTAAAGCTTTTCTCCCCCATAACAGACTCAAACTT
The DNA here is from genome assembly GCF_029961685.1 of Aristolochia californica. Classification (NCBI taxonomy): domain Eukaryota; kingdom Viridiplantae; phylum Streptophyta; class Magnoliopsida; order Piperales; family Aristolochiaceae; genus Aristolochia; species Aristolochia californica. The sequence continues at coordinate 15,866,290 of NW_027182257.1, read as the reverse complement.
TTTATATCACCGTCTAGGTGCCTGTTTCAAACCATAAAGACTTTTCTTTAGTTTGCATACATACTCACCTTTTCCCTTGACATAGAAACCCTCTTGTTACTCCATATAAATCTCTTCTTGCTTTGTCCTATAAACCTATTGGTTCTTCAAAAGTTCTTTTACCTTTAGCCAACTTTACTAGTTCAAAGGTGTTTTTTCCATGCAATGACTACATACCTCCTATGTGTAGCACCTATTTGAATCTCTGGTGGTGGTAATTGAACAAGAGAGTCAATTTTTGTGTCAACCTATAGAGGAGTTTTGACATCACTTGGATCATGTTGGTGAACTTCTTCATCATGTTCAACTTGTGTTGAATAGTCTCTAGAAGAAATTGGATCTAAGTCAATTAAACCATTTGTATCCTAAGGTACTACTTTCTCTGTTTTCTCAATATCTTGAATGGTTTGATCTCTCATAAACACAACATCTCGACTTCTCACAAGTTTCTTGTTAAGAAGGTCATAAAATCTATAGCAAACTCATCCAAGCCATAGCCTAAAAAAATGCATTGTCTAGTTTTTACATCGAGCTTGGACCTCTAACCGTTAGAGACATGCACAAATGAAATGTCTTTTCCAGTCCAAACTCTATCTGGTACAACAAAATGAAGATGAACACATGCAGTGAGATTAAGAACATGTACAAGTGTAATCAAAGCCTCACCCCAAAAGGGTTTTGGCAATTGTGCCTATGAAAAGTACCTCACTCTCTCAACTAGTGTCCTATTCGTCCTCTCAACTCAACCATTCAATTGAGTAGTTTTGGGAAGCGTCTTTTGATATCGAATACCATATTTTCAATAGTAATCATCCCACTCACCCCCCTCCTCTCCCCCCCCCCCCCCCCCCCCCCCCCCCCCACACACACACACACACACCACCACCACCACCACCACCATTATCTGTTCTAATGCACTTTAATTTTTTTTCCTGTTTATGCATGGAATTGCTTAAACAAATCTAATAATTGATCTTTTCTTTTCAAGGTATACACCCATAACTTTCTTGAATTATCATATATGAAAGTAATAAAGTACAGTGAGCAACCAAGTGTTCTAGTCTTCATAGGTCCACATACATCAGAATATATCAAATCAAGTATTCTTGGCATACTTAAAGAAGGGGAACTCTTGAAAGAAATTTTGTTTTGTTTATCTTCTTAACAATGGGTACATCTTTTCAAGGTTGCATTTTCTATTCCAGATAAAAGATTTTGTTTACCTAGTATTTTCAAACCTCTGTCACTCATATGAGCAACTCTCTTATGCTATAGTTCTACTGTAAAATCATCCTCCACTGCAATAATAATGCTTTTAGAAAGCTTTGCCTGCAATATATATAAAGTAGAGACTTTCTTACTTCGAGCAACAACCATAGCACCTTTAGTGAACTTCCACTGGCCATTACTAAAAGTACCGCAATACCCTTGATCATCCAATTTAACTACATAAATTAAATTCAGGCGAATGCTATGAATATTTTTTACACCTCTTAGGAACAATTTAGTGTCATTTTGCATCTCTAAGCACACATCTTCTACACCAAAGATTTTGGCCAAACCATCATTGCCCATTTTGACTATCCCAAAGTCACTGGCTATATAAGATGTAAATAGATCTTCTCGAGATGTAGCATGAATAGAAGCACCACTATCAATTACCCAACTGGTCTCATGACACACAACTCTATCATCATCCTTGCCATCATCGTTCTTTTTCTCTTTCCCTTTATCTTTGCTCTCTCTTTTCAACTTTTTTTAGTGTTTTTTAATGTCCCTTCATGCCACAGTAAGAGCATTCAACATTAGCAAACCTATTTGTTGGAAGATAGACACAAGCCCTCACGACCAAGGAAAACCCACATATCTAAGAGTATTATAAGATGGGTCACACGACCAAGGAAGGCTCACAAGATGGGCCCAAACACATAAGAAGTAAAACCCACCACGATTACCACGAGCTGACATCCTTATCACATAAGTTGGAAGATCAAGAAGGACTCACAAAGGCATCTTTATCTTATGGTCACGTCCTAGAAGAGTTCTAGTTTGAGTTATGTTTGTCTTTTATCTATATTGAGTTATTTAATTATGCTAGGACTTATCTTTCAGTGTTAGAGTTTGGGTGTCATCGGGGCAAAGGTAGTTTTATTGTAATTGGACTTTACTTCATTCTTCTATTATAAATAAAGGTTCATATACTCTGATTATAATAAGTCACTGAAGACAATGAAGTATTTCTCTTTTTCATAAATCCAACATGGTATCAGAGCAGGTTCTGTGAGTTGACTTGGTCAACCCACAGAGATAATGAGATCCTTTTCTCTAAACCCTAAACCCTAAGTCTAGGTTTGTAATTTTTTTTTCCAGTCCCTACACCCATAGTTTTCTTTGTGTTTTTCACCTCTATAATGAGATTTTTATATTACAAATTACATATTGACAGAAAGATATTTGAGTCTAATTTCCAAGGAAAAATGAATTTTCCAATCGGAGTTATCTACAAAGATAAATCGATATTTAAATGAGGGAAGGTCAGATTGTGAAAGAGGTTCAAGTAGCAGCAAAAAGTTTCAACTTCCAAGGTATTTTATGCTATCAAGAGCAAGACTTTATATTGAGATACATACATATATATATATATATATATATATCAAAAGAAATATCTATAAGTCTATTTTCTTACTTATTCAACCAATTTTTTATCTGAGTTATCTACAAAGATAAATCAATATTTAAAAAGCCAAAGGTCAGATTGAAACAAAGCTGCAGCAGAAAGTTTCCAATTCAGAGGTATTTAATGTCATCAAGAATGAGACTTTATATGGAGAATTATATATCAAAAGAAATAAGTTTAAGTCTATTTTCTTACTTATTCAACTAATTCTTTATCTGAGTGTTTTTATAAGAAGATATTGATCTTGGAAGTGTCAATGGTCATGCTAAAAAAAAGGAGAAACAGTGCTTAGTTCGGCCAGATGATAGAGACCAAAATATATCTAATTATTCATCTTCTAATAATTATATTTTATTAAGGGAAGTTATACTTGGAAGAAAGGTATTTAAGTCTAGTTTCATAAAGAGAAAATTTCATGTCAATATGATCTATATTTACAGATATATTCACATTGGAAGAATCAATAGTCATTTTGGTATTCTGTTGCATTGAAAAATCCGAATTTATATCCATTGTATTGCAAGAAAATATCAGGAAAATATCTCACTTCTCCCTGGTTTGAGGGTTTATTTATATATCTATGTTATTTTGGTTTATTGCTGCATCTATGATATTTGGTGCAAGCTGGGATCACTGCCATTACCTCCCAGCTTGAGGGGGAGAAGTAGAAGAAGTTAAAAAAAGAAGTATTTTATTCCATATGTTGTAGATAATTTTATGTGACCAAAATATTCAAGAAATGGACAGCACAAAAGATGAAGCTTATGCAACTAAGAAGAATTTTTTTATCAGATTATTTCATGAGTTCTTTTCCAAAGTTTATTATTTGGTTCATGTCATATGTATTGGAAGATGGTCGTATTATATTCAGTTGCAACTATTATGTCTCTTTGGGGATATTATTATTGAAGAAGAGGTGGCCTCATACAATTATTTATTTGTCCCCAGAAAAAATATAAAAAGTGTCAACAGTTGGGATTCCATGACAGAGGAACTTAATACCCTGCCAAAAATATCAAATGTCAACGGTTGGGATTCCATGGCGGAGGAACTTAATGCCCCATAAAAAATATAAAAAATGACAACGGTTGGGATTCCATGATGGAGGAACTTATTATTACATCTATGTTATACCCCTCATGGAAGAGAGCACCAATGTGAGGGGGAGTGTTGGAAAAATGGAGGACTGTCATTTTATACAAAAAGATTTTATACATCATTTTAAGTGGTAGAGTTTGGGTGTCATTGGGACAAAGGTAGTTTTATTGTAATTCGACTCTACAACATTCTTTTATTATAAATAGAGGTTCATGTACTCTGATTATAATAAGTCAATGAAGTCAATGAATTATTTCTCTTCATTATATGTTCCATCAATCTACACTCGTAATACAATAAAGAATAAAAATCATGACGTGTTCAAACTATTCAAGTCAAATTGACATATCTTAACTACTAGGTTTTTCAGGTTTTGAGATGTTTTGAGCTTTTATATTTTATATTTTCATATGTGGTGGTTTAATGCAACAATGAGAAGAAATAGAAATAAAATATCACATTGAGAAAGTTTTAAAAGTGTTTCTCAGTGTTATTATTTCATTTCAAAAGTATTACTCCTCATGCTATTAGTTCATTATTGTTATTTATTTTCATGATACAAATTTTATTTTTATTGTTTCTCCTATTAATTCCTATAATTTATTTATTTGTGTTGCCACTATGAATTTATTAATGATAAAATTTATATTTTTTTATTATTTCTCTTAGTAATTGTTAGTTTTTTATTAATAAATTATGTCCTATTTGATTATGTTCACATACTAATGTTTTTTATTATTTGGTTTATAGTTTATTTTATTATTATAAAGATTCATTTATATTATTAATTTTAAATCTTTGTTTAATTTTCTATTTATTTATCATTTTTCATTATTTATTACTTTTTTTATTTATTAAAAAATTTCTATGTGTTGTTATGAATTTATTTATGATATAAATTATATTTTTTTCTCTTATTATTTCCTGTTATTAGTTTATTTTTTGTCACTGGAATGAATTTATTTATGACATAAATTATATGTTTTTATTATTTCGCTTAGTAATTGTTTGCTTCTATTTCCTATTAATTATTTAATTTATGTTATATTTTATTATCTTCACATATTTATAACTTTTTATTATTTGATTATGTAAAAATATATTTTTCATATGCTTTATTTTTCTAATTATATTCAATTTCAATTTTTAATTCATTAATATTTCTATTTAAAAAATATTTCCCTTCTTTAGAATATTTTGATTTCATTAATTTAGGTGCTATCTGATTTTGTCCATTTCTATGTTAATATAAATAATAGTATTATTTTACCAATATTAATAATTCTATGTTTTTGGAACTTAATTAATACTAATGCGATGTTAATGGTTTGAAATTTTTTTGTTTAAATTTTATTTTTCAATTAGTCATTAGTATCTAATTATTTAATTTCAATCAATATTAATTAATTATTTTTTTCTAAGTTTAAATTAATTTATTTAATGTAATTAAACCACCACAACATAAATTTTAAAATAATTTAATAATAATTCAATTATAATATTTAAAGTACTTTAAAAATACCCTTATATTTTTATTAAATAAATTTTAAATAAAAAATAAAATATGAAATAAATTTATTTATTTTTTATTAATCATTAATTATTTTTATCAATAATTAATCTATAAAAACTTATTTAGGACAAAACTCTTATCTATAATTATGTATAAATTATTTTTAATTGAATCATTCTATTTTTACCCAATTTAATATTTTTAAATAAATTTAATTTATGTATTAATCAATCTCAATTTCTAAATTTTGCTGAAATTAACTAAAAATTAATAAATAGTAAATAATTAAAATAAAATAATTCATGACTTATTTTAAAAATAATTTAATATAGGCCATGTATTGTAATAAAAAATAATTTGAATAAAACAAATTAAAATTTGAAATAATTTTAGTTTTCTTTTTAACTATAGTCGATATATTATCTTTTTGTCTTAACGATCTAAATTTTTTTTCTTTCACTTCATTTATATTTGTGTGCATCATTCAAATGTAATTAGATATCTCCATTTTTTCACTGCTATTATGTATTCATATTTTATATTTTTAATTTATTTATATGATTTTATCTAATTTAGTAAACATTAATTAGATATATTCTATTTTCTACTTTATTAAATTCTAATATTCCACTTTGTATTTTCGTAAATCTCTAATATTCTACTTTATATGTTCTTTTTTCTTTGCCTACATTTATATTTGAGTAAAGCCTTTTAACTATTTTCTTCAGCTTTTTATTTCATATTTGGAAGCAAATATGAGATTTTTTTTGAGGTTACATCTAATATCTTATTGATCGAGTATTGACACCTTTTTTTATTTTGATAATAAAAAAACTTAATTGAGCTAATAATAATAATTCAAGCATCTCAGATGTATTTCTTTTAAGAGTCGCAAAATTCAAAGGTCTGAGTGATTAACAGACACAAGCTTCTCAAAGTGTTCTTGGATAAACACCCCCTTAGAAAGAAGTTAAAAATTCGGTAATCAATGTAAGAGAGTACCAATTCATTCCAAAGCTTGAGGTATAATATAAATTTTGGAGTTTTAGGATATATTTACATTCAAACATGTACCAAGGCATATATGCATTTCTCATATTTTAGAATCACTTAGAATCACAAAATTTCATGTTTTAAAAATTCACATAGTGAACAGGCACTAGAATGGTCAATCAATGTTTGCCAATGATCATTCGACTAGAAGTACACATTCCAAAATTATAAAACATGATCGATCATCCAAAACATGGCCAAACTATGCTATAAAACATGATCGATCAACTCAAATAGGTTAACAATCAATACTATCCAGGTAAAGCAAAAATATGTTGGTTAATCAATCAACTTCTTGAGACTAATCAATCATACAAAATATTACCATCCAAAGATATAAAGCATGATCGATCATAGCAAAATCATTAATATTATGCATTGCCCATAGGAATTCTGATTGATTGATATTAAATATGTTGTTATGCACTGCCAGTAGGAATTTGACTTATTGATCATACACAGTACATTGATCGATAAAACTTAAAATGCCAGACTTAACAGAAAGATATTGATCAATTATACCATCGATTAATAAGTTAATTTTTTTATAGAAATATAGTTGTTACACACGATTGATTGATGAATCACTTTACACTGATCAATCTAGTGAAATCAACTTTTTGCAAACAGCTAAAAAAAGGTTAGCTTGGTATGGGGAACTTATAAATACCTCAGCAAACCTTCCATTGAAGTTAATGAGCATTTTTTTGGTATACCTACTTTAATTCTTTAACATTATTTTGATAAATAAAGAGCCTATTTTGCAAAATATTCCATTCTTTTCTCAATTCTAACTCCTTGCATACATTTTAAGTTCCTGTCTACTCCATTGTGCATCAAAAGCTAGAAGTTTGGAATTTTTAAGAAGTCCCCTCCACGATTTAAAGGGTATATATTTTATCTTTCTTAAGTTAATTTTTATTTCTTCATCGGTTCATTTAGAGTTAGAATTTAGCTAATCTCTTGGAGAGATTGATTTGTAATTTTATATTTGAGTATACACGTGGCTTGAAGGAGACCCGGAATCTCTAATAAAGCGATTATTAGAGAAATTTACTAAACACTGGATTCTTGGGCGGTGAATAATAAAGAAACATTGATAACAAAATATTTAATGTTCAATTATGTGTAAATTTTGACTATTTATTTGTATTTTTGTTTATTTTATTTTCCACATAATTTTAAGTTTAAATTAAAAAAACTCAATTAACCCTCCTTGATAAGCCACCTGGGCCAAGATCTCTTTCTATTCATAAACAATTAATTGTTCTTCAAATAACAATATTTGTTCGAAGACGTTGTCTGCTGTATTGCCACTGATAGTGCCACTGCCCGTGAGACTTCAGTATACCAGAGCCAGCCACACCGTCTGTCCAAAAAACTTGCTTCTTCCCTCTCTGTCCCTCTCAATATGGCCCAAGTTCCGAGGTTTCAAAACTGGGGTCCTCCACACAGCTTCTTCGACTCTGTAGCAGAAGCCTTCCGTCGCCATTCTCCCATACATGCATGCACGCTTTCATCATTCAAATAAAATACTGCGCAAGGCCCCATTTTAAAAAAAACCTTTTCGTACTTTTAATTTTTTTTCTCTGATTTTTGGAATTTTATTAAACAAAATCGTTTTACGAGATAGTAACAAATGGTAAACACTCGGAGACCCTGAATTACCCATTCGCCACTGAGTTTAATTTCATGGGCTAAGAAAAAATATCGGTATTCGGTGCGCATTGCCAGAGGCTCTGCGCCAATAGGGATGGATAATTATTGATTACGTACAAAAACAGGAATGCACATCGGTACCTGCTTTTTTCTCTCTCTCTGTTAATGTGCTGCCGGTGCTGGGAATGGGAATCTTATCTAAATTATATTGTCCGGCTGTTAGTTGCACTAAATTAAATGTGATTGTAACATCTCTGGGAAAGAAAAAAAGGTGTTGGATTCGCTTTCTCTGATATGTTTTTATTTCATTAGGCACTGATTTGATGCCTCTGATGGACAATTACGTGTTTTATAATATTTAAAATAAAATGCAATAAATATAGGATTTTAGTCGGCAAAGATATCTGCGATATAATACTGGAATGCCGCATATGGCCAAGCCGAGGAAGCCGCTTGGGGCAATCCTTCGATGACCTGATCGCCTTCGTGATTCGACTAAAAAGTGGCTAGTAATCAATTTTAACTATTAAGCTATGTCTTGGTGGGCGAGAACAAGGGACAGAGTGACAGGAGCAATCCACGTGCGTCGGGGACGATTGTCCCGGTCGACTGTTTCCTTCTCGGGGGGTCTCCTGCCTTTGGTAGGCCCCGCGTCCCATGTCGCTGTCCGCTCTGCAGCCTGTACCTAGAGTGGCGGGCCCTGCTCTCTCAATCTCACTCGTGAAAAGATTGAAGACGAATCTTGTTTCCCGCTTCCCCCGATTTATTCCCCTTTTTTAATCTCAATCGGAAGACTTATTTTTCTTGTTTCTCTGAAAGGTCAACCTCATTAAAGACCAGTGTACGTTCTGATGTCGGCAGGCTCTCGGCACGTACCGGATGCCGTTACCGTATATCGGACGGAGACTAGAGAGATAGGGAGAGAATTTATGTGGCGTGTCCGAATTTTTAAATTTTGCGTCAGCATTCTAGAAGTACTTCCTGCAAAATCTGACCTTTATCCTGACAATTCACAGATGGTCCACGTTTTCGTGGAACCCACTAGTCATTACTCAACGGCCAAGATTGTCCTTTGGTTGGGCCCGTGCAATGTGACCTGCTGTGTTGTACTTAACATCCCGACAAGTCCTGTTTTGTCCGCTTCCCATCGGATCGATCCCTTCCATGTTGACGCCTCTTTAACAGTTTTCTTCACTAATCTTCCCCGACTTTAGTTGGATTAGAATTCTTGGTTTTAAGTTATTACCAAACGATAACAGAATAGGAGAGTTGGAAACGGTCTGATGTGAAGATTATGGTGTGGAGAAAATAGAATTTGGGTACTGCTAACTAATTAATTGTGGCGCTTTCAACCAGCCAATTGTGCACCGTACAGGAAGGCGTGATGCTGGAGTCGCTCTCCGTTTAAAAAAGTGATTGTGAAAGGCGTAGGCTATGTCTAATCCATATTCACGATTGAAATGGATCTGATGTGGGTCCGGCTGAGTGGACACGGACCACACGTCTCGGCTATCGAATAATCTTAAATTAATTTCGGCAACGGTTTTCAAGTTTGTCAGTATGGATGAAAATGGACGGTTCGGATCGTCCAGAACGTGGAATCTTAGCACAGCCATTGGCGACCTACGAGGAGACATTGTTGGTTGATGTTACGCAGTTGTGCAATTTTCCGCAGGACCCACACGTTGCGACATTGCGACATCTTCACTCAATCTCTTGATGTAACCAATTTCTCATTGAGAAAAAAATTTGGGCTTTAAGCTTTTTTGTTGCTTCAAATTAAAAAAAATTAGAGAGATAGAGAGTAGGGACCTTTTCACAATTTAAAAAACCATCCATAGGCAGGGGTGGCGTCTATCATATCATATTGGTTATTATTGAAGATTAAATCTATGAGAGTTTTATATCATAAAAAATGTTTTAGTTATTTCACTCTTTTATTTATATTTATTTTCTTAATTATGTTAGAACTTATCTTTTGAATATTAAACTAATTGAGATAAGGATAGTTTAATTATAATATCATTATACACAATTGCAATTATTTTTTTATTAATTGAATTTATAAACCTCCCAAAATATCCTCCTTTTTGGTGAACTTCTTCACTTGCTTAGTTTACTTTCCAACTATAGAATAATCGGAAGAAGGACGTAATTTGTCGTACTATTCATTGATGAGGAAGATGGTATTTAAGATCCATAAGGTATCTTTACAACAAAGACTGTAACAATTACAAAGATTAAATCAACAAAAATACTAAGATAAGTACATCATCCAACTTTAGAAATAAAATTTTGCATATAAATCAATAATTTGGCTAATAACTGCAATTCAATATGACCAAATCAACAGTTGCATTTGCTCAAGAAGACATACAAACTAACTATTTAGGATTCCAGTCCTAGTTTCCAAGAAACTGCATTCCTCCTTAAGGCTTTTGCAGAGATTCCTCAATATGTGAAAACCTCTGGAATGTTAGCCTTCGTATAATGTTGCAAGGAAACTAAAGAGAATCTCCATTGGGTTGTAGCTTCTTAGGCTTCCCCATATTAGTGCTAGCCAAATTAGTAGAATACTTTAGCTTCATACCCTTAATCGTTGTAAGATAATCATATATAGCCAAATTAGATAATATTTCCACATTAGATATCAAAGAGAAAGGTATTTCTTAACTTTTGCCCCTAAAAGCATCATCAAACCAACGAAAGAAGATGTTCCCTTTTATGAAAGGGAAATCGAAGGCTTTATAGAGCTCTTCCAGCCTTATGAAGGCTTATTGGAGAGAGAGGAGCCAATGTATCCCCTTCTAGTGAAGGTGTTTTACACTAATTTAGAAATCGAAGAGCTTGGGCCTGATAGTCTCAAGACTTCTTCCTATGTGAATAAAATGCCTATCTCCATTCAAGCCCCACTTTGAATGAAATCATTGGCTCCACTGTCATGGGCATGATGAGATATGTAAAGGAAAACCAGCTGACGGATCTCCACGAGGACCTCCCTTGGAACATTCAAGATGTTATCTTCATTGTCATTTGACAGACAGTCGGGAGCTCCTATGAGCTTAGGATATGAGACCTCATCATGCCACAACGAGTCACCATGGAGTTAGTGACTCATGTATTGAATCATAGGAAGGGAACCTTATCACAGGTCACAAATAGCCGATATTTTCTCGTTGATGGCTATCTTCAAGAAGATCCCTTTGGATTATGCATACATCATGGCAAATAGGATGGCTGATATTGCTGTCAACTCAAGGGTGAACACTCTACCATTTTCACAAATCACCACTTCCTCACTCATAGTGTTGTAGACCTCTCAAATGACGTATACGTGGACATGACATAGAAGATGTCCATCGAATAATAAAAGTTGGAAATTTTGGGTTCATCAAATGGCGAGGACAATGGATCCAAAAGGAGAAGATACTAAATGAGTCAACCCCACAACCTACCGCTTCTGGGGACGAGCTTAGTCTGGAGCCTCTTGTGGATCAGTTCGAGTTCACAAAGAGGAGAAGAATGGAAGAAGGCTCTTTGTCATCCACAAATCGGCTCTCCACTCTAGACGATGTGAAGGCATGATAGTAGAGGATCGAGCAGCTACTCGACACTATCCTCAACAGATTTCCACCTCCTGCTTAGTTGACCTTAGGATCTACCTATCTATTTTTTTATTCCCAGTGTACATTATTTTGATGACTTGTATGTATTGCCTTTTATACTTGCACACACTACTTTGTAATCATTTGAACATCTTTATGATATGACCTCTGAGCCACATTTTTTTCTTCTATTCTATGTGTTCAATTTCACTATTTTTTTATATGAAAAAAAGAGGGAGAAAGAAAAAATAGGGAACTTAGAAAAAGACCTAGGCACTCACAAAATTGCGCTTAAAAGGATTAAAACAAACTATACAAAAATTAAGGGGAACTTGCGATAAAATTGCATATTTACTTAACTCCTACCCTTATGGAAGTGTAATTCATATTTTTTTTCAAATTAGGTTTTGTCATCATCAAAATGGAGGAGAATGTTGGCCGTAGGTTGACTCGCACATTGCCTTTGATGATACCAAATTTAATTGAGCTAATAACTTACAAATCAAAAGTATTCCAGATACTTCACCTTCAAGAAAAAATCAAGTTCTAAAACAATCACAATTGAACAACATCTCTTTAAAAAACACCCAAAAGGAAGAAGACAACAAGAAAACTCGAGTTCAAGCATCGTAGACAAACATCTAAACTCAATCAACTTTTATAAGAGAGTATTTGAAATTCCTATTCCTTAAGTACTTATGAAATTAGAGATTTAAGATATAAATTGCATATACACATGTTTAAAATCATCATTGACATAATTTTAAAATATGTTAAAGCACATAGAGAAAAATTCTCATGCTTTATAAAATCTTCACGTTTAATCAATCATAGGAATGATCGATCAGTCATTGATAATGATCGATCATCCACAATTGGTAAGGCAAAAAATATAAAGCATTATCGATCGATTGACTATAGTCGATTGATTGATCAGCTAGGACATGACCATTTCGTGCTATAATGGATGATTGATTCATTGATCATCGCTGCCCAGGCAAGCAGAATTTTCATGGAATGATTGATCAACCCTCTAGATTGATCGAGCAAGCAAAATCTTGCCAGTAAGGGACTTTGATGAAAATGAAAAATGTCATATTTTTCTCTCTTAATGCCTATACTTTTATAATTATTTGGTGCCTAAATATACTCATTATTCTTATATTTTGATTTAGGATGCAAATGGTGGCGTTAAGTGCAAAATGAAGTTAATTGGGCGATTCTAGATAGTTTCAACATTGGTTCATAATTCTGACATATGTCTCTCATCCGAGCTCTGATTGAGATGATTCAAGATGATATGGAACTACAAGAAACATTTCTACAACTTTGATGTTAAGAATTTTGAGAGATACTACTTGAATCTAGGTCGAAATCTGGCTTGAAGTTGTGGCATGTCCACTATGACGTCCTGGAACGGGAAAAAGGGGGAGGGGGGAGGTGGGGGATAAAAAGAGGAACCTCCTCCCCCCCCCCCCCCCCCACCCCCTTCTTTTCCTGTATTCATATTTGCCTCCTATTTTCTTTAGTTTTTCCTTCAATTTTCTTCATTGCCCTGCATGGTTAATCTTTCAAACTTGGTCAAAGGAAACTAAAGCTATCAAAATCAATAAAGCTATGAGATATGATTTTTTTTCATCGTTCAATTTATGTATTGAGTATCCAATGTTCGTTTATAAATTTTTTCATGATTGTCTCGTTTAATCACTAGGAGGCTTACTAGTTTATTACTCGTTGCAATCTGCTGCTAGATTAGATGTCAAATCTATAATTGTTTGATCCCTCTAACTTGAGAACTAATTGAAATTTGATGATTTGCTGCATTAGGAATTATTAGATCTTAAGAAGAATGCTGGACTAAATTAAATGCAGCCGCTTGTGCTTTTATTATTTAGTTTCATTGATCTCTTTAATTCTTAAGGCTGCTGCTAGATTAAACCTTTAACGCTTGTCTTGGGTTGTTTAGTAGTTAGGGTTAATTGGATCACTTTTTTTCTAGATAACTATGACTAAGGAGAGATAGGAATATAGTTCCAACGGTGAATACTCAAGTGCGAATTGATATATGCTTGCATCGATGATCAATTGTGAAATTCTGATGGTGGATGTTGACTTAGACCAAGGTTTGTTCTTTTGATTGATTTTTATCTTTAATTTGAATTGTTTCTTAGTTGTTTTTCTTAAAAGTGTTTTTGTTATACTCAAACCACCCCATCCTCGTTCACAAAGCATAAAATTAGACTAATCACTCTTCGTTGGAACGATCCTTAGTCGCATTGCTAAATATATTTTTAGGAGTATAGGTTTTAGTTTTGGTTGCTTGCGACAACACACCAAATTTTGGCGACGTTGCCAAGGAGTGATTCTAGTTGATTTTTGTGCTTCTCATGATCCATACTTTGTTCTTGAATTTTTCAAAAAAAATATATTTTTTTCCTGATTTGTTTTTCATGTTTTATTAGAATTCCCTTGATTGTTTATGACTATATATTGATCTTCTAATCAAGGTGATTTGTAGTGCGATCCAGAAATAGAGAGAACTTTGCGCAGGTTAAAGAAAGAAACTCGAAGGAATTCTGAAGAGAACGAACTATCTCTTGATTCCCCATTTGATAGCAAATATGATTTAGAGGTAGAGGATGTCATGGCTGGAAGTCGAACTTTGAAAGAGATTGCAGCCCCTGATTTGAATCAACAACCCTTATGCATAACGTTCCCTAATTAGATGCTACTACTACATTTGAATTAAAATCTTGACTAATACGTCTCTTGCCCACTTTTCATGGCCTTGCAAGTGAAGATCCTCACAAGCATCTAAAGGAGTTTCCCGTGGTATGCACGAGAATGAAACCCACGAGGGTGACTGAAGAACGAATTAAATTATGAGCCTTTCCGTTTTCTTTGAAAGATTCGGCTAAGGATTGACTATATTATCTACCCTACGGGAGTATTACCACATGGGATGAGATGAAGAAATTATTTTTGGAGAACTCTTCCCCAGCTTCAAGGGCGGCCAACATTCGGAAAAAAAATTGTGGTGTAAGGTAGCATAACGGAGAGTCCCTACATGAATACTGAGAATGTTTCAAGAAATTATGTGCAAGCCGCCCCCATCATCAGTTTATCGAGCATCTTCTTATCCAGTATTTCTATGAGGGCCTTCTACCCACTGATATGAGCATGATTGATGCTGCTAGTGGAGGAGCTTTGGTGGATAAAACTCCCGAGGTCGTGAGAAACTTGATTGCAAATATGGCGGCCAATTCTCAATAATTTGGCACTAGGTTTGACCTTCCATCTACGAAAGTGTTATACTTGCAATAATATTATTATTTTAATTTTTTTATTTAATTACTTTATTTTATTTCAGTTTTAGGCCATAGGGGTATTTTGGGAATATTTCATTTATAGGGGTATTTTTGTAATATTTTATCTTAAACATTGTAAGGGTGAACCCTATTTAAGGGGTAAGAGTAATGAGAAAGACAAGCATTGATTTTAAGTTAAACAGGGTTTTGAGTTCTCCTCAACGAGCTCAGGGGTGTGCGTTCTCCTTAATGAACCTAGGGTTTTCAAGCTTCCCTTTGGCTTGATCTTCGTCTTCCTCTTCTCCTTCCCTAAGAATTCTTGTGTGAGATTTGAGACCATAACAACTGGTATTAGATCGGGAACACAATGAGCCATTCCTTAGAAGAATGGATTGTTGTGTGCAAAGAATTATCCCTAGAAGAATGGATGACCATGCGTAGACGCACAGAGAAGTCGAAGAAGAACGTGCACAGGGTATTCGAAATGAAGCACAAATAATACGTGAATGGTATACAGCTTCCATAATTTTTTTTTATGCAAGGAAGCACCTAGCTGCTGCAAAAAAGGTCATACAACCTCAAATCTCCGAGCATGAAATAAGCGTCTCGGACGGGCAGGAGAAACAAGAAATCAGAGAGCCCTCTATATCTCCAAGGGCGACCACATTCGAATTTGGAGATTCAAAAATTTTAAAATCGGAAGGGTATTCAACACACCCTTCGTAAAAAAATCCGAAATGGGGTTCGACATCAAACCCTTTCCCACTGGATGACATACATCTTTCCGAATAGAAGACACAGGGAAATCCAAAGCCGAACAGAGGGGACCAAGCTTTGGGGAAATTAGAAGGGTTTTCTGCCACAACATCGTTGGTGCTAGACGATTTAGGTGCGACCTTTTATCCAAAATTGGGGACAATGGCAATATCCGAATAGGGACGTCATGCGTAAAAATTCCAAGCAGAGCAAGGGGACCCATAATTTCCAAAATCACATCAACGAGGATGAAGGCAAGCCAAAATCCTTAACGAACAGGAGAAGATAATATTTTCGGCGTTATTTCCAACCAGGATGTGTTTCCGAGAGTCCTCAGTCTCGAAAAATCTCCAAGCAGCGAAGCCCCAAAGGGCTGCTATTCGCCATCGAAAACTGAGGAGGCTTCGTCGGCGCCGTCGGAAACAACTCCGGTGGGATTTGACTTCCGGCCACAACCTCTCACTCTCAATCTCTCCCTCGGCAGTCTAGTGGGAAACCAACATCAACGTCTTTTGGGGTAAGCTTCTAACATGCTTTCAATTGATATGTATAAACGAATTTTCCTTAGGGGTGAGGGGGCTACCAGGGGCTGAACAACAACAACGCTTCTCGAATTTTTGGACTGCGGGTTTTCTGTTCCAGGAGGCAGAGAAACAACACCGTTTTGGCGATATTACGGTTGGTGTGTATGAATTCCGAGAGGGAATTTTTATGGGGACGCTGGGAATGATTGCAAAATTTTTTTGGATGTCGTTTTATTTTTCTATTGCTGAGAAAACCAGCAGTGAGCCTCTTCCAATTTCTATTGCATGAGTGGATGAAGGATATGTTTCATATTCTTTGATGCCGCAATTTTTTTTGTGGACGAATTATGATGTTGTGGATGCACATTGCAACAACGTGTCTGTTTCACTCATGGAGTTTCAGGAAATGGAGACTAATGGCTGCAAGACAAACACTATTATGTATAGGAACCTAGCTTTTGGCTGTTTGACAGCTAGCTTGGTAGAAGAATCACCAAAGACACTTCAGATCATATCAGATCAGACCACATGCAGTTGGGTTAGAAGATCAACACCGTGGATGGAATCCACACTTTCACTTGTTGAAATAATTGCTGATATGGAAGTGGAAAATTTTAGGTTAAACAGGATTAAATAGGATTCGTAGGGAAGGAGAAGAGGAAAATGAAGATTATGCCAAAGGGAATCTTGAAAACCCTAGGTTCGTTAAGGAGAATGCACACCCCTGAGCTCATTGAGGAGAACTCAAAACCCTATTTAACCTAAAATTAATGCTTGTCTTTCTCATTACTCTTACCCCTTAAATAGGGTTCACCCTTACAGGGTTTAAGATAAAATATTACAAAAATACCCCTATAAATAAAATATTCCCAAAATACCCCTATGGCCTAAAACTGAAATGAATAAAGTAATTATAGAAAAAAATTAAAATAATAATTTTATTGCGTACATAACAGAAAGTTAATGAGGTAAATATTTCCTCCCTTGAACAACAAATTACGAGTCTAACTTCTCTTGTTCGTCAAATGGTTGTAGGCAATATGCAAATGACGAAGGTTTGTGGGATTTGTTCAGTTGTAGGGCATCCAACCGATATGTGCCCAACTCTTCTAGGGGAGCCCATTGAGCAAGTGAATGTGGCGGGTGGTTTTCCTTGGCAACCGCAAAGGAAATATGATCCCTATTCGAACATGTATAACATGGGATGGAGAGATCTTCCCAACCTTAGCTATGGGAATCCACAAGTTAATCAGCCATGACTCAAAATCACCCAAGTTACCAACAATATAACCAGCCATATCCCCCTAGACAACAACCGGGTCAAACTTCCAAAACTGGTATGTCTTTAGAAGATATTGTTAAGTCTCTTGCCACTAATATCAATAAGAGGCAAGGGCTAATATTCAAAGTTTGGACAATCAGATGGGCTAGATGGCAACCAAAATTGGTCGGATAGAGGCACAAAGTTCAAGAAATTTACCCTCTCAAACGGTAGTAAATCCAAGAGAAAATGCAAGTGCAATCCTTTTGAGAAGTGGTAAAGAGGTTGAGATTCTGGTAAAGGCAGCCCTTGCATCGTTGGAGCAAGAAAAGGAGCATAAGATGGCTATTGGATGGAAAATTGTAGATATTAAAGGAATTAGGCTTCTACATGCATGCATCGTATCTTACTTGATGAGGGAACAAAGACTTCCCGTCAATCGCAAGGAAGATTGAACCCGCCCATGATGGATGTAGTGAAGAAGGAGGTCCTCAAACTTCTTGAAGTAAGAGTGATTTATCCTATTTCAGATAGCTCACGGGTTAGCCCAGTTCAAGTGGTTCCTAAAAATACTGGAATAACTGTTGTGAAAAATCAGAATGATGAGTTAGTTCCTACCCGTGTTCAGAATGGGTGGCGGGTTTGTATAGATTATAGAAAATTAAAGGCTGTAACGCACAAGGACCACTTCCCTTTGCCTTTTATTGATCAAATGGTTGAAAGGTTAGCTGATCATTCTTACTATTGTTTTTCTTGATGGTTATTCAAGTTATT
Source organism: Aristolochia californica (assembly GCF_029961685.1). NCBI lineage: Eukaryota > Viridiplantae > Streptophyta > Magnoliopsida > Piperales > Aristolochiaceae > Aristolochia > Aristolochia californica. Next base: position 15,848,023 of record NW_027182257.1, on the reverse strand, counting down.
TTTAGATTGCAATTGCTCTGGAGGATCAAGAAAATATGACTTTTACATGCCTACTCGGGACTTTTGCATATCGTCGCATGCCCTTTGGCCTTTGCAATTGTTATGGTCCTGGGTTAAGTATCTATGTCTTCAGCTCCTGACAGGCCGGTCTTTTGGGTAGTATTGGCTAGGTTCTTAACATTTGGTATCAGACCGGGCTCCCACGTCGTGAGTTCGAATCTCGGAGGGGGCGACCTAGACGCCAGATTAAAATTACTGGTAGACCGTAGGAACTTAACGCGGGTCCGGCCAGTGTCGCTAGAGTGGGTCGCCGTTGTCATCCACTCGCTAAGGTGGAGTGTGATTGTATGGTCTTGGGTTAAGTACCTATGTCTTGCGCTCCTGACAAGCTGGTCTTTTGGGTAGTATCGATTAGGTGCTTTACAACAATGCTCTAGCCACTTTCCAAAGTGTATGGTTAGCATATTTTCAGATTATATTGAGCATATCATAGAAGTCTCTATGGATGATTTCACAGTTTATGGAGACTCCTTTGATACTTGTTGGCATAACTGTACACTTTTTTATAGTCCTGGGGTTAAGTACCTATGCCTTCCGCTCCTAACAGGCCGGTCTTTTGGGTAGTATTGGTTAGGTGCTTAACGTTCGGTATCAGAGTGGGAACACAATGAGCCAAGAAGATGAAATAGTGGCGATGCACAGACAAATTAGAGAAATGGCTGCAGTAGGCATTGGAGTGGAACGAATACAGAAATGGCGTGCAGCCTGGGTGAAATATTTTTTATCAACAGAGAAACGAGAGGCAGTCGCTTGAGAAGAAGCTCTCACGGATGGACAGAACGACCAATGGCCGGAAAAATAATATTTTTTGTCTTCGTTACCGGCCGAAGTCCCTGTAGAAGAGGCGGGCCCTGTTTTAGACGAGCAAAAAGGCATTGATTTCGGCCTCAACATTTCCAAAATCCGACCTCAAAATCGTACTCGATTTCAGCCTCAACATTTCTGCAATCAGTCAACGGGACCTCCATTTTTGGGATCTCTGAACGGTATTATGCCCCTTCCTCAAGCAATTCTCATCTCATTGCTGTGGTAGATAAAATTGTCGTGGGAGACGCTCTCTCGGACGAACAGAAGTCACAAGAACTCGAAGAGTTCTCTGTATCTAGGTGCTTAACACACTTGTTCTTCAAAGATGCATAGAAACTAACCTTGTGTTAAATTATGAAAAAATGTCATTTTATGGTTGAATAAGGCATAGTTTTGGGTTATGTTGTTTTATCTAGGGGAGTTGAGGTAGACAAAGCAAAAATTGATATTATTCAATCTTTACCTTATCCCACTAGTGTGCGTGAAGTTCGTTCTTTTCTTGGACATGTAGGTTTCTATCGCAGATTCATCAAGGACATCTCCAAAATAGCATTACCCCTGTGTAAGTTGCTACAAAAGGATGTGACTTTTGAGTTTGATGAGGCGTGCAAAAAGGCATTTGACAAGCTGACAGAACTATTGACTTTTGCCCCAGTTATCCATCCCCCTGACTAGAACGTTCCTTTTGAGATAATGTACGATACAAGTGATTATGCAGTAGGCGCCGTTTTGGGTCAAAGAATTGGAAAAACATCCCATGCCATTTATTATGCTTCTAGGACTTTGAGTGATGCCTAGAGAAATTATTCTACCACTGTAAAAGAACTTTTAGCTATTATTTTTGCTTTAGAAAATTTTCGATCTTATTTGCTTGGTACTAAAGTCATTGTTTACTCTAATCATGCAGCTCTTAATTATTTGATGACGAAGAAAGAGGCAAAAACAAGACTAATAAGATGGATACTTCTCTTGAGTGAATTTTATTGGAGATCAAAGACAAAAGAGGGATAGTTTGAGTCGTTTAGTTCATGTGCAGGATGAACTTCATTTGTAGGAAACGTCTTTGATGAGCAATTGGAAAGTGGGCTTTAGTTTTCAATCAATATATACTTTAAAATATTAAAACTTCAGTATGGAGGTTAAAACATCAAGGAAAGAATTAATCAAGGACAAGAAAGAATGAAATATAGTTGAGTATGAACCTAAATTGTTGGGGATGATAGATTAGAAAAGGATCACATTATCACAGTATATTGACAAGTTCAACTCACAAAACCAACATTGATAGCATGTTGAATTATTGGAGAAGAAAAATAGTTCATTAACATTTTGTAATCTTAGTATAATTAAACTTTATTTATAAAAAATAAAAAAATTAGAATCCAATCACAATTAAACTACCATTGTCCAAGTTACACCTAAAGTATAACACAAAAAGACAAAGTCCTAGAATAATTGATCAACTGAACATCAATAGAAGACTAACATAAGTAAAACACCTTTAACTGAGACTCTTCTATGAGACCCCCTTCCATGAGACTCCTCTTAGTCTTCACCATATTAATTGTGGCTCTTTGAGTCAACTTCTTGTGAGAGAGTCTTGTAAGAGTCTTGCGAGAATCTTCCATTCGTGCTATTTTATAGTGATATTTGTGGATGATCATTCTAGAGTTACTTGGTTATATTTAATGAAAGATAGACCAAAAATTTTTGTTATCATTGATTTCTTTTGTGCTATGGTTGAAACATAGTTTTAGAACAAAATTAAGATCTGCTGGTTTGATTATGCTAAAGAATATTTTTCTTCTCAATTTCAATCTCTATGTCAACTATGGGACATTATTAATCAATCATCATGTGCTTACACACCCCAAAAAAATGGTGTTTAAGAAAGAAAGAATAGACATTTAGTTGAAGAGTCTCAAACACATATTATCCATGAATGTTATCCATTTTTATTGAGCATAAGGTTTCCTTACAACTTGTTTCCATAATAATCACATGCCTTCACGGGTTTTAATGATCATACACCACTCTCCAAGTTATTCACTAACTCATCTCCTTTTCCATTACATCCTCGTGTGTATGGATGTGTCTCTTTTGTCCATAATGTGGGTCCTTAACAAAATAAGTTCTATCCTAGGGCTATCAAGTGTATTTTTCTAGGTTATTCCAAAAATCAAAAGGGGTATGTTTGTTTCTCCCCTACTATGAGGAAAACGTTTATATCTATTGATGTGACATTCTTTGAAGATCAGCCATTTTATTTTCAAATGGCTCCCTCTTGGATTTCATTCTTCTAAAGGGATGCCGAAACCATTTGTTTCACTGGACCACCATATTCCGAATTATGAGCATTTTTCTCCTTTCACACTTGAGACTTCCTTTTGTCCCACTACTAACCAATCACCTATGAATTTTGAGGATGTTCCTGAGGTAAATTCTTCTCCAATTGTGTTTGGGCCTCCCTATGACACTAGAACCCAGATCAAGTATTTTTGGACGACCCTCTATGTCTCTTTTCTTCCCATTAACACACTTTATATCCACTCACCACTTCTCCTCGAGTTGTGTTTCCTTTTTAGAGGCACTATCATCTTCTTCCATACCTGCCACATATGAAGAGGCCTCTAATGGTCCAAGGTTGAAAGCTGGCATAGATGAAGAGATGCCGGCCATGTACAAAACTCATTCTTGGAGCAAAAGAAGGATTCATACAAGTGTCATAGGAACAAAAATCATACCCGGAAATAAATTCATACACATGCGAATTCAACAAGTTAAGAAAGATTCAAATAAAGAGTTTCAAACTAAAGATCTAGGACTACTTAAATATTTCCAATGATGGCATAATCTTGTAAAAAAGAAAGTATGTCATTGATCTATTAAAATAAATTGCATGCTTGGGTGTAATCTGGCTAATGAACCTATGGAAAATGTTAAATTGTGTGTTAAATTTGGTGATAATGTTTATATTGGCCAATTCAAATGTTTGTTTAGAAAAAAATGATATATCTCATAGTTACATTAGATATATCTTATTTTGTAAGTGCCATTAGTCAACTTGTACATCAACCTCGACAATCTCATTTGATAGCCATGAAGAGACTTATTCGATAATTGAAGAAAATTCCAAGTCAAGGCTGATGAAATGCCATGGACATACTAATGTCAAATGTTTTGTAGAGGCAGATTTTGTTGTCTCCCCTGATGATAAGAAATTTATCTCTAGCTTTTGTACAATTGTAGGAAGAAATTTGGTCACTTGGATAGTAAAAAACAAAGTGTTGTGGCTCGATCAAGTTCTGAACAAGATATAGGACCATGGCACATGTAGTAAGTGAGTTGTTATAGATTAAATCCTTAATGATAGATCTTGACTTTAAAATAACCAAGCCCATGTAGCTTCATTGTGAAAATCAAACACCTATTCACATTGTAACCAACCTTTCTTGCAAGAGTGGTTTGAACAATACTAGAAAGTTTCAACTTTTGAGGGATTTAACGCCATCAATAATGAGATTTTATATGGAGAATTATATGTCAAAAGAAAGATCTAAAAGATCAATAGTTTTTCACTTATTAAACCAATTCTCAATCTAATTTTTTTAAAGGGAGGTGTCAATATCGGAAGAGTCAATGGTCATTCGGCCAGATTACGTAGTCTACAATCCATCAAATTTATTCTCTCAAAAGAAGTATATTTTATGGATAAATATTATAATTTAATGAAAGGTATTGAAGCCTAGTTCTAGAAGGAATAACTTTCTATTAGAAGAAATTTGCATTGGAGTCGGCAAGGGTCAAGCTACAAAAAGAAGTAATCAAGAGGTCATGACAGATTCAGGAATAAAGCTTTCTATGAACAATTAGGAATCAATTTAAAGATTGTTCAATTTAGGATCCATGAATAATACCTCTAGCAAGGGAGAGAGAAAGAAAAAAAGGAAAAATAAAAGAGCTCTTAGGTAGAGAGAGAAGAGAAGGAAAATAAAAGAGAGTAGAGAGAGAACACTTCACATGAGAGAGAAGAAAAAAAATGAGAAAGTTGCTTGATGAATTCCGAGTTACAATCACATCTATTTATAGTTGAGGAGGTGATGTAGTCCATATGTACAAGTAATTTTAGGACTCCTAATTACATTCCAACTAGAACTCTCCAAGATAAGCCTATCATGATAAGATTACATTATCTATTTAAGAGACTAATTTAACTCAACTACAAACACCTTCTTTAAGGACATGAATCAAGCTAGAGAGCCAACTCTTGGTTTGATCTTGTGGTCCCACATGGTCTTCCAGCTCATGTAGATAGAGATACTAGCTCATGGTATCTTTGCGGGTCCCACTTGATCTTCAAATCTTCTATTAATTCCAGCACATGTTCCTTATCTCTTAGCAAGACCCACTTTGTATGTGGACTCTTGTTGACACCTCTCGAGCTCATGGCGGATCCCACATTGTAATACTCCCCCTCAAGCTAGGGTTGAGAAAACATCGTAGATGACCAGCTTGATGCAAATGTTGGACAAAATTTTGTGAATGACTGGTTTGGTGAGAATGTCTACAACTTGGTTCTATGAAGATACATGTTGGAGAGATAAGATGCCGGCAGTGAATTTTCTCTTATAAAGTTGTAGTCTATTTCTATATGCTTTGTTCTCTCATGGAAGACTGGATTTGATGTGATGTGAATTACAACCTAATTATCAAAATATAGATTCATAGGAGCTTCTTTTTAAAAACCCAGTTCAGTTAGGAGGGATCTGATGCATAGGAGTTCACTGACTGTGTGTGCCATGGCTCTGTACTCTTCTTCTACACTAGACGTTGCAACTATATTCTGTTTCTTGCTCCTTCAGGTAACCATGTTTCTTCCAACCATCATACAATATCTTGAAGTAGATTTTTTGTCATTTGGGGATCCAGCCTAATCTGCATCTAAGAATCCTTCGATGTTGAAGTGTCCATGAATTTTATAGAGGAGCGCTCTTCCTAGTGCTCCTTTCAGATATCGTAATATCTATTCTAGTGCTTGCCAATGACTAAGTTGTGGTTTGTGCATAAATTGACTTACCACAATGACTACATATGAAATATCTGGCCTCGTTACACTGAGATAAATAAGTCTTCCCACCAATCTTTGATATTTTTCGACATCTACTACTTCTCCAGTACCTACACATAATTTTGTATTCGAGTCCATAGGAGTTTCTGCTGGTCTACGTCCCAGCATTCCGGTCTTCTCCAGTAGGTCAAGGACATACTTGCTTTGAGATAATATAATTCCATGTCTGGATTGTAGTATTTCAATACCCAAAAATATTTGAGCAGTCCAAGATCCTTTGTCTTGAATTCAGTACATATCCTTTCTTTTGTCTTTTGGATGCCATCGAGATCACTACCAATTATAATAATGTCATCAACATATACGGCTAGAATTACCTTGCCCTTCTGTGTGTCTTAAATAAAGACATAGTGATCTCTAAAGAGCCTGTGAAATCCAGCCTGTATGAGTGCTTGGCTAAAAATTTTAAACCATGCACGAGGTGACTATTTGAGACCATAATTAGATTTTTGTAGTCGACATATGGACTCCCCTTCAACCACATACCCAGGTGGTTGCTGCATATAAATTCTCCTTTATATCCCCATTTAGAAAAGCTTTTTTTTACATCAAGTTGGTAGACCTGCCAGGAAGAGTTAGCTTCTAGAGATAATAATAAACGTACCAAGTTTAATTTAGCTACTGGAGAGAAGGTTTCTTCATAATCAATGCCATAACATTGTGTATAGCCTTTAGCAACAAGATGAGCTTTCAATCGAGCCACGGACCCATCCGGATTGTGTTTCACCGTAAATACCCATTTGAAACCGACAAGTTTCTTATCTGAAGGAAGGGGGACTAGAGCCCATGTCTGATTTTCATAAAGAGCCTGCATTTCTTCATCCATAGCCTCGTTCCACCCTGGATGTTTGAGAGTCTCCTGATAGGATTTTGGTACATGTACGGTGGAAATAGCCGATAGAAATTGACAACAAATATGGGATAGACGATGATGAGACACAAAGTTTGTTATGGGATGAGAAGTAGAAGGCATGGTGCATGATCTGGGCTTTTTCCTAACAACAATACGATGAGTATCATATTATGGGCCAAAAATAACCAGAGAAGATGGACTTACCTTGGTAGGATTTGACAACTCAGCAGGTGTGGTGTCAGCCAGTGTTTCAGGGGGCTGAGTAGTTTCTGCGGCATGGGGCACAACCGGTCGAGGAGAAACTAGTACTTAAGATAAAATTGGAGGAGCATTATTAGAATAATATGGAGAGTCTTCAAAAAATGTGACATCTCGAGACATAAGTAAACACTGAAGAGAGGGATTATGGCAAACATAACCCTTTTGTGTGAGAGAGTATCCTAAGAAGATACACTTCACAAATTTGGGATCAAGTTTATTGTGTTTTGGGGAGGATATATGGACAAAACATTGATAGTTGAAGACTCTCAAAGGCAGTGAAAAAGGATCATCATCAGGTAATAATAGAGAGTATGGAGATTTTTTACGAAGAACGGAAGAGGGTAACCAGTTTCTAAGAAAGCATGCGGTAAGAACTGCATGCGGCCAATAATAATATGGAACTTTTATGGCATATCATAAATTGCGAGCTACCTCAAGAATATGATGGTTCTTCTGTTCGGCTAAAATATTTTGTTGAGGGGTGTAGGCACATGATGTTTGATGAATAATGTCATTTTCTTGACAAAACGAGTCAAAATCTTTGGATATGTATTCTTTTGCATTATCCGATCAAAGGACTTTAATTATCTTCCCAAACTGAGTGAGTACCATTGCATGAAAAGATTTAAATATCAATGGTATTTCAGAATGCTCTTTAAAAAAAATCACCAAGTGGTACGAGTGAAGTCATCAATGAATGTAATAAAATATTTCATATGAGAAATGTTGAAGACATTAAAGGGTCCCCATACATCAGTATGAATTAATGAAAAAAGAGATACACTTTTAATTTCTAGACGAGGTGAGTATGTAGACCTCTATTGTTAACTCATTTGTTATGCTTCACAGTGAAGGTCCGATCACAATTTAGGGAAAAAAATCTGAAGATATTTGGTGGACGGATGTCCCAACTCGTTGTGCCATAACCTGGTTTTAGTGTCACAAGTGGATGCAACAATATTTATTTGTGGCACATCCAGGTAGTAGAGCCCACCTTGTTCACTGCCTCCACCAATCACCCGCTTCGTTGTAAGATCCTGAAATACACGTGAAGTGGGTGAGAAAGTGATAGAGCAATTAAAATATTTGGTGAGCTGACTAACCGGTAAAATATTCAAAGGGAAAGTAGGAACAAAAAGGATATCAGTGAGAGGAAGTGTTGGTGTAATAGAAGTGGATCCTTTAACTTGAACTTTAGTTTGTGAACCATTAGCAATGGTAACAAATTTATGTGAAAGACATGGAGAAACTGAGTATAGATGAAGTAAGATGCTCGGAGGCTTATGAGTCAATTATCCAGGATGAAGGGGACGCATAAAACATATCTGAAGCGGTGGTGGCAGCAGTTGGTGAAGAAATACTTGGGCATGGTCTTCATTTTATGGAATAGTTCATAGTCTTCATCAGTAAAAGTATGCTTTGGATTTGTTGTCGTAGACTGCTCCACCTTTGTATCACTCACTAAGGCTTGGTTAGCCCTATTCTCATTAGCTTTATAACATCTTTCGCGAGAGTGGCCCGATCTACCACATATAGAGCATTCTTTCAGGTGAAAGCATGTGTATCTAGTGTGGCCATATCCCTTACAATGGGCGCATTCCTTCTCATATGTTCGGTCAAAACCAGTCATTCCACCTCTTCCTCTTTCTCCTCTATAAAATTTGCCTCGGCCTCAGACTTGGTCAGATGGTGTTCCCCTATGTCCAGAGTACATAGCGGATGACATTTCAGTAGTAGAGGGAGAAACGTCTAGAATATGGAGAAGTGTATTACATACATCATCAAAAGTGGGAACCACAGAAGAGCTAAGAAGGTGAATCTTAGCAACTTCAAGATGCGGTTTAATGTTAGCAAGACATATGGCAGTTATCAAGGCCTCTTTCTATTTATCTTGGACAAAGATATCTGTAGGGGTTGATTGGGCATGTTTCCATTCTTGAAGAAATCCTTGAAAGCAGGCCAAATGTTCATGTATATTGTCTCCTTGTTTGGTGGCAAGCATTCATTGTAAAATATCATATGGCATTTATAAGTTGTCGGAGTTTGAATACAACTTGGAGCATGTCTCCCAATTTTTTTTAGCCATCTTTAAATGAAGGACATTATTGGAGACATGCTCTTCCATATTGTTGATAAACCAACTAATAACCAATGTATCCTAATTTAACAACTTGGTATAGAATATATCATCTTCTGTTATTTACTCCATAGCATCACGAGTTATCCATAGGCATAGGAATTAAATTATGTCAATTTACTTTTCATGTAATTTCAATTCGGTTTGGTTTACTTTATTTGGTTTGGTGTACTTTGGGTTGGTTCAGTGTAATGTAGCGTGAACCACTTGACCTATGGGTCATCTTTGTATTTTCATCCTCAACCCTATTTAGGGGGACGAGAAGGAGAAGAGAGGCAAGTATTGAGAAAATTATATTTTATAGGTCAGATTCTCTCTCAGAGGTCTAGGTCGGATTTCTCCCTTTGAGGTCCAAGGTTGAGCTTCCTCCAAAGCTCCTTCGTTTTAATCGAGTTCCACCATTACTCGTTCAAGAAACAAGAATTCTCTTCCAACATCAAGATCATCCATGAAGGGAAGAGAGGAAAGAAGGGTGACTCAATCCATGGCAAGGGAAGAACCTAACATCTTCATCAATATGTTGTCCACGGTTGGTGAGATGACCATCTAGGTCCTTTGTGATTAGAAACCGACGAACCGATGTGGACCAATTCATAAAATTTGATACCCTCCACAAGGGTACAGTGGTGATTCTGAGTGTGTCACTCTTGTGACTCATATTATCTTCAGAAATATTAGGCAAATCAAGTAAAATAGTTCTCCAATCAAGTAATCAAAATATGACCAAGTGGAAGGCTTTAACCAACTCGGTTAATGGAGATGCTTAGCATAAATGCTAAGTAATTAATTTTAATGGATAATGACTAATAAAAGGTTCAAAATCATCCTTATTTTTCTGGGAATTTTGTTCCCACAGATTTATAAAAACAAAATCCAATATGCACTGGTCTCGGTCAAAGTATTGTGCAAACCGACAAAAATTGCCTAGATAATCTCTTCTAATCAAAGATAATCAAAGATGCATATATTATCATAATTTAATAAGATGAAAACAAGCATAAGGACATCTCTAAACCACCTCTTAATACCAATGACCAATAGCATAAAATTAATAATATCAGTAATAAATACTTATCTCTTGAACTTCAATCTTGCTGCATAAGGAGCCTTCTATGAGCAGCTTTTAATCATATCTTCATAAAGCATACTGGGGATCCTAAATTGGTAGCTCTGATACCATTTTGTATTTAGGAACCCATGAATAATACCTCAAGCAAGGGGAGAGAGAAAGAAAAAAAGGAAAAAGAGAAGAGCTCTCCGGTAGAGATAGAAGAGAAGGAAAATAAAAGAGATTAGAGAGAACACTTCACACGAGAGAAAAGAAAAAAAATAAGAAAATTGCTTGATGAATTCCGAGTTAAAGTCACCTCTATTTATAGTTGAGGAGGTGATAGAGGCCATGTACAAGTAATTTTAGGACTCCTAATTACATTCCAACTAGAACTCTCAAAGATAAACCTATCATGATAAGATTACATTATCGATTTAAGAGACTAATTTAACTCAACTACAAACATCTTCTTTAAGGACTTGAATCATGCTAGAGAGCCAGATTTTGGTCTTATCTTGTCTGTCCCACATGATCTTCCAGCTCATGCAGATAGAGATACTAGCTCATGGTATCTTTGTGGGTCCCACTTGATCTTCAAATGTTCTATTTAATTTCATCACATGTTCCTTATCTCTTAGCTAGAGCCACTTTGTATGAGGACTCTTGTTGACACCTCTCGAGCTCATGGTGGGTCCCACTAGTTTTTGGGGCCATGGTAGGTCCCACATTGTAACAAAGATATTTGAGTCTAGCTTCTTGACCAATAAACCATTTGTGATTTTGAACTATTTTGTTGGAGATATCGATAACTTAAGTACCAAAGATCTGTTGCAAAATTTCTCCTTTTCTTATTTTCTATCCTATTACCTCTCCATGCATTGACGTGAATTGAGTTTTCTTTTCTCTTAGAGTCCTAGTTTTTTAGGAAAATTTCCCTTCTAATCATATATTTTTAGTCAGACTTAATTAATCCATGATGTGCTCATTATATGTATGTGATATCCTACTTCAATGTTGTTTTCAATTTTTACATCTTCTGCATTGTCATCTCCAAACAATTTTGGTCACCACCGAAAAGTCATAAATGGCCACCCAAAAGTCATAAAAATTAAGTTATTTAAGGTCTACCATTATTCTCCCCCAATTTTGTTTTTTAGAAGGGTCACATTCTAGATTCATATATAAGTATGAGTGTCACACAGTCACTTCCTTCCTATTAAAGTCATTTTTCTCAAGTATTTCTTATGCTTTATCATCTTGTATATTCATCACTTCAATGTAATGCCTAGACCCACTACCTTAAAAGTATAGGAGTGTGCCCAATATACAGATTGAGTCAAGTATTTTATTCTTACCCAAGAGATGATTTGTGTTTGAGCTACCCTTCAAAAGTGAGTAGTCTCTTTATTGTGCCCTAAAGTTGGGCCCCTTTTTCCCTCTTTAAAATTGAGCTGAGTGGGTTTTAGATTATAATCTTTTTTACTGGTGTATGGAGCTTTGTCGTACTACTAGAAGATATTTCCTTCTCCCATACTGTGCTTTGTCCATGTTGGGTCTCTATGTTTTTTTATTCCTTGCTTGAGGAGAGAAATAGAAGAAGTAAAAGAAAGAGGTAAGGTATTTCACATGTTCTTGTAATCATTATGTGACCAAAATATTTAAGAAAGTGGGAGAAAAATATGAAAATTTTGCATCTATGAAGAATTTTTTCATTAAAAGAAGATTGAAGACTAAAAATCTATATCCTTGTTAGTTGAAGTTATAAACTCCTACATGAGGAGTGTTGAAGAGCATGTATAGAAGAGTCTTACATAAATGTCATATCAAGAAGTCTCACAAAGCTAAAATTAATATGGTGGAGTCTAAGAGAAGTCTCATGGAAGGAAATCTCACAAAAGAGTCTCAGTTAAATGTGTTTTAGTTATGTTAGTCTTCAGTTTATGTTATGTTATTCAATTTTCCTAGGACTTATCATTTTGTGTTTAACTTTGGGGGCAATTGGGACAAGGATAGTTTAATTGTAATTGGACACTACTTGATTCATCTATTATAAACAAAGGCTCAATGTACTTAGTCAACATCAAGTCAATGAAGTTTTTCACTTGTCCAAAAATTCAACTTGGTATTTGAGTGGGTTCTATGAGTTGGCTATGTCAATCCACAAAGATAGTTTAATCTTTTTCTAATATATCATCACTTTTAGTTTAGGTTTGTATTCTCTCTTTTTTCTTTCTTTCTTGTTCTAGTACCCTTTATTTTGTTGGTATTCTCACTTCCACACTGAATTTTTCATATTGAAAATTATATATTTAAGGGAATATCTTTGTCTACAGTACAACACAAAACAAAAATTTTCAATCTGAGTTTTTTACAAAGAGAAATTGATATTTGAAGTAGCAAAGGTCAGACCGCAAGGGAGGTTCAAGCAGCAATAGAAAGATTCAAATTTTGACCCATTTTGTACCATAAAAAATGAGACTTTATATGGAGAATTATATATTAAAAAAATTGTAAGTTTATTTTCTTCCCTATCTAACCAATTTCAATTTGAGTTCTCTATAGGGTGACATCAATGATGGAAGAGTCAATTGTTAAGTTGTGGAGCCTAATTAACGCCCTTAGCTGAGTTGGTCGCAGACATATTAACTGTTATTTCATTAAGGGCAGTTTGGGAAATTCACTCTTGTAATGTGGTTGACCTAATTTTCTCTTTATAATTGAAGGGTGTCGCTATTAGGGTTTGATAATAATCTTAATCCGAGGAGCTGCTCAAGTTGCAGCCCGAGAGGTTAGAGAGAAACACTTATAAGTGTGCGATTTCTCTTGTAAACTATTTCTTTTTCGTAGTCGATTACTACAACGGCGGAAGATAGGACATAGTCTCACCTTGAGGTGAACCTGTATAAATCTTGCCTTTTGTTTTCGTGCTTGCTTTTCCTTCCTTCCATTATTATTATTATTGTTCTTGTTAGTTTGGAATTAGGGCGCTTAATTCCTAACATCAATGGTCTTACTAGCCAAAGAAGAAAGAGTACTCAGTTTGTCCAAATTAAACAGTCCAAAATCTATCAAATTCCTTTTCTGAAAAGAAGTATATTTTATGTAGAACATTTATACTTAGGATGAATAATACCAAAGTCTAGTTTCTAAAGGAGAAACTTTTATGTCAATCTAATCTATATTTAAGGAGAAATTCACATTGGAGTGGGCAAGGGTCAAACTACAAAAGGAAGAAAATCAAGAGGTCATAAAAAATAAGAACGAAGCTTTCTATTTCAAAATAGGTATTAATTTAAATATTTTTTAGTTTAGATATCTATATCTAAAGCACCAAAGGTCAATTCTACCATAAATCTCTCCTTTTTTCCCATTCTCTCTCCTATTATCTTTCCATGCATAAATATGAATTGATTTTCTTTTGTGTTTCTTTTCTCCCAAAAACTCAGTTTATTAAACACATTTATGTTCTAATTGGAGAGGTTTGGTAATAATTAATCACTCGATTTTCTTGTTCAAGGTATGCAAATCGTTTTGGCTTCAATGTTGTTTTTGAGTTTTGTGTTTCAGTTACTTGGTTGTGTATCTTCCACATGGTTAATTGCAAAACATTATGGTCACTGCAAAAAATGTTATACGTAGTCAAATTTATTAAGTTCTACCATTTTTAGTTTATCAACCTGTATTTTTATCACTTCACAAAAATGCATATACCCACTACATATAAAGCATAGAAGTGTAGCTTGTTTCAATGTGGGATCCACCATGGTGCACGAGCTGGTGGGACCCACCATGTGGATGTGGGACACCAAGAAGAGTCCTCACCCAAGCTAGCACAAGTTATGGAGTTAAGAAGGACAAGCTGATATGAGTTAGAAGACTTGAAGATCAAGTGGGACCCAGAAAGATACCACGAGCTGGCAACCTTATCAATATAAGTTTGAAGATCATGTGGGACCCACAAGGATAAGACCACAAGCTGGCCTCCTCCCTTATATTCACGTGATTGAAGAAAGATTTCTAGTTCAACTCATGTTTGGCTTCTAGTTGATTGTATCGATAGACTTATCTTAAAAAGTTAGAGTTGGTAGTCCAAGATTGAAAGACTAATTGTGTAAGGACTCTATCTCTTCTTCTACTATAAATAGAGGTGTTTTAATTCAGAATTTATTAACTTACACATCTCCTTCTTGATTTAATCTCTCTCTCTCTCTCTTTGCTTAGAGCACACCTATTTTTTTCTCTTTTCTTTTTCTTCTCTCTACCCAAGAGCTCTTCTTCCCTTTTCTTATTTTTCTTTCTTCTTTCTCTTGCTCGGAATATTGGAAAAGGAATCCTAAATTCAACATGGTATCAGAGCATTAAATTTAGGATCCCTCGTCAAAAGGACTGCCCTAATGAAGTGATGATCAACACCACTCAAAGAAGGCTCTTTTATGAAGAAAGATCACAAACCGTGAGATTAAGTGCTTAAGTTTTTTTCTTCATGTTACTGGTTTCTGAATTGAGAAGATGATTTAAAGATGATTTCATGAATACTTTTATCTTATTATATTGTGGATATGCATGCCCTCCAGCTAGAAGAAGCTAGCAAAACAGTTTTATCGGTTTGGAAATTATGTTAACCGAGACCAGTCCATGATCAGATTGTTGGAATTTTTTTCTCATGGGAACAAGAGTCCCCTAATATAGAAGATATTTATTGAGTCTCTTATGATTGGTATTGGAGCAAAAAAAATATTAGAACAATAATTTAGCATCAATGCTAAAGTTCGCCATACATCGAGTTGTTTGAAGAATACTACTTGGTGTTATTGTTAGAATTTTTTTTGAAGAAGGGCGTATCATGGCTGAAGAGAATATGAATATCAAAAGTGATATACCGAGAATTACCAGCATACCCTTATGTGGGGTATCAAATTTTTTGAGTTGGTTTTCATCGGTTCGGAGGTTCCTTATAACAAAAGATCTACTTGGTCACCTCACTACCCGAGGACCATCTTTTGATGAAGATGATATTTTTTATAACAAATGGTTGAAAAATGATACTTTGGTGATTAGTTGGTAAATCAACAACATGGAAAAACATGTCTCCAACAATGCCATTCATCTTGACACTGCTAAACATATTTTGGAGACATGTGCTAAACATTCTCCAAAGGATGTTGAATACTAAACAAGGAGAAAATATCCATGAGTACTTGGCCATCTTTAGAGTCTTTCTTCAAGAATGGAAGTTAGGTCAGCCTTCAACCACTGATATTTCTATCAAAGACAAGCAAAAGGAAGGCTTAATTACTGCTATTTGCCATGCAAATATTAAACCCCATCTTGAGATTGCCAAGAGTCAACTTTTGAGTGCTTCTGCTATCCCCAAGTTTGATGATGTATGTGCAATACAACTTCATACTCCAGACACTTCTTCCTCCAATACTAAAGTATCATCCGCTATGTATATTATGGACTCCATAGCATTTAGAGTTACTACTAGACGTAGGGGTTAAATTATGTCATTTAAAGGTTATGAAAATAACAGGGTTAGATGTAATTTTCTTTAAATTTGTGAGCCATTGCATGGCCTTTGTTGGTATGCGTCATCCCTAATCCTCTTTTATAAGGATGATGGGCTCTTGAATGAAAATGAAGCATTGATCAAATTAGATTAGCCAAGAAGTCGAATTCTCTCTCTAACGAGGTCCAAGGTGGGAGCTTCCTTCGAAAGCTCATTGTCGCACAACCATTGGGCATTCTAAGAACTCTAAATCATCCTCAATGAAGCAGCCCAATCTGGAATCAAGAGGAGATAGTCTGGTGACACGATCCATGGTGAGGGAACTCAAAAACGTGGTATCAGACAAGACTACCATCGGCAAGTCATCCTCTCCCACAGGTTTTCGTAATTCTATTGAAGAGGTTCGGATAAAATTGCAAACTCAAATCACAGCACTTCGTAATGATAATGCCGCAATCCAAAATGAAATGCAAGAAATCAAAGAGGCTCTTCTCTAAATTTAATCTTCACATGGGTGAATGGTTTGCAAGGGATGCTCCTCTTACGGGAAGTTCCAACAGACCTTCCGATCAACCACTTCTTCACCCACCCCCAATGCCTCCTCTGCGCCCAGTACATCCAATTCCAGGGGGGACTCACGGCAAAAACAACTCCACTGTGCCCACGTATACCAAACTTGATTTCCCAACTTATGATGGGTGCTCTAACCCTCTGATATGGTTGCACCGGTGGGACCAATTCTTTTGGAATCAAAGAACCCAACCTGAGGATAGGGTTCCTTTAGCTGCCTTCCACATGCTTGACGAAGCACAGCTGTGGTACCATCAATTTAATACTTAGCATAATGTTTATGATTGGGAGATTTTTAAAGATTATTGCATGTTGAGGTTTAGTCCACCATCCCACATTAACCCTCTGGAAGATTTGGTCAACCTCAAACAAACCGGTTCCATAGAGCTTTATCAGAAATAATTTCAGGAATGGCTAGCATGAGCCCATAAGTATGTACAACTGACTCAGTATGTTCATTTATTTACTGCTGGCCTTGTTGAACCACTTCGGCTGGAAGTGGAGTTACATGATCCCCGGACTTAGCACATGCTATGAATTTGGCCCGTACACTGGACGCCATGCAAAGAGTTATGAAAGAATCCCTAGGGCGTAGACCCCCATGGCAAGGCGGAGTGGCCATAGGAGTCCCAGCCACACTTAACTCACCTCTGTGCCAAGACCAAAACCCCTCCCATTCCACAGAGGCTACCAAGTCACTACCACCAGCACAATACATTCGCCGCCTTTCCAAATCAGAGATGGACTAAAGAAGGGCCAAAGGGCTCTGTTATAATTGCGATGAAAAATACCTGTCGGGACATTTATGCAAACGTCTATTTTGGTTAGAGGTGGAGGAGGAAGAGGAAGAGACCCAGGAGGAAGAACCAGCAATTTTCATTCACACCATGACAGGTTTACACAGTACTAACACTATGCAGGTCCATGCTAGCATACAAAACCTCATGTTACTTGCATTAGCAGACTTAGGCGGCACCCACAACTTTCTTGGCCTACTAGCAGCACAACAGTTAGGGGTGCCAATTCAGCACAATTCTGGCATCTCGGTCTCAGTAGCTAATGGGGAAAAGGTTTCCAGCGTTGGGTTATGTGCTGCAGTTCTATTTGTTATTGAAGGCAACACCTTTGTGGGGGATTTCTTGGTCATTCCACTAGCTGGATTTGATTTGGTCTTGGGTATTAAATGGCTCTAGCAGTTGGGTCCAATTTTATAGGATTTCAAGTCAATAACTATGAGTTTCACTTTAGACCAGCTACCCATCACACTGCATGGGACACATGCACCTTGCCCTTGCACCCTACAACAACTAAAAGTGATAGACTCCGACCACTGTAAGTTAAGCTCTCTCATGGAAGAATTTGCTGATTTATTTATGGAGCCCCATGCACTTCCACCTATTTGAGCATGTGACCATTAGATTCCTCTGAAGATGAGCACTGAGCCCGTAGTGGTGCGGTCATACCGCTACCCCCATTTATAGAAAGATGAAATCAAAATGCAATGCCAAAACATGTTAGCACAGGGCATTATCCAGCCCAGCAACCTCCCTTTTCCTCACCGGTGTTATTAGTAAAGAAAAAGAACAACACATGGCGTTTTTGTGTTGACTACAGAGAATTGAATGCCCATACAGCCAAGGATAAATTTCCAATCCCAGTGGTTGATGAACTCTTAGATGAATTACATTGTGCCAAATTCTTTACTAAACTGGATTTACGATCTGGGTACCATCAGATCAGAGTACACCGAGCTGATGTGGAGAAGACTTCCTTCCGCACCCATCATGGCCACTTCGAGTTTCAGGTCATGCCATTTGGGCTCTCCAATGCCCCCTCCACCTTCTAGGCGCTTATGAATGAGGTATTTCTCCCTCTCTTACGGAAGTATGTACCCATTTTCTTTGATGATATTTTAATCTACAGTAAGAACTGGGAAGACCATATTCAGCATTTGCGCACTGTGTTCAACATCCTGCGTGCCCATCATTTATTTCTCAAGCAATCCAAGTGCTCTTTGGGGACTTTCGAGGTCGCTTATTTGGGACATGTCATATCAGCCTCAGGCGTTCAGGCAGACACTAGCAAAATCCAGGCCGTTGTTGACTGGCCCACTCCCCAATCAGTCATTGCATTATGGGGATTTTTGGGATTATTAGGGTACTATCACAAGTTCATTTGTGATTATGGCCAGAGAGCAGCTCCTCTCACGAGTTTACTTAAGCGGAATCCCTTCAACTAGTCTGATGCAACAGTCTCCTCATTTTCTCAGTTCAAGCATGCATTAGCCACAACTTCGGTGCTCCAACTTCCAAATTTTGAAGACCTGTTTATTGTAGAATGTGATGCTTCTGGGGGCGGTGTGGGCGCAATCTTACAACAACAGGGCCATCCAATTGCATATTTCAATAGGCACCTTGCACAACACCACCACAAATTGGCAGCATATGAACGTGAACTTATCGGCTTAGCCAAAGCCATTCAGCATTGGAGGCCCTATATTTGGGGTAGACACTTCCTCATCCGCACAGACCACTGCAACTTGAAAAACCTTTTGAAGCAACACATTTACCACTTCTCCTCAACAACATTGGTTCAGTAAATTGATGGGGTTCGATTTCAAGGTGGAATATAAACCAGTCGAACTAAAGCAAGGGGCTGATGCATTATCACGCTGGGAGATGTCCGACCCCCAACTCCATGCATCAGTCAACCACGGTTCTTGTTGCTGGATTCCCTTCGGGAAGAAATTCAACACACTCCTGAACTCCTAGATTTGTTTAACAACATTGAGCAGAAGACCATGGACAGAAACTGGGACACCCAAGACCGCCTCATCTTGTACAAGACTCGACTTTATCTACATCATACTTCCGCATTACTTCCCACCATCATCTCAACATATCACGATAGTACTCATGAAGGCCAGCAAAAGACATATTTCCGGCTTAGTCATGACTTCTATTGGAAAGGAATGAAATGCATGGTGGCTGACTATGTCTCAGCCTACCAAGTTTGACAACGGAACAAAATAAAATCATTAAGCCCAGCAGGCTTGCTTCAACCTCTCCAGCTCCCTTCTCAGGTATGAGTGGATGTCTACATGGACTTCATTAATGGTCTACCGAAGTCTTCCAGTAAATATATTATATTGGTAGTGGTGGATCGTTTCTCGAAGTATGGCCACTTCATTTGTCTATCACATCCATATACAGCAACCCATATAGCTCAAATCTTCTTGGACCAGATTGTCCGACTTCATGGCTTACCGGAGTCCATCACCAGTGATAGAGATGCAGTCTTCACTAGCACCTTTTGGAAGGAGCTTTTCAAATTCCATGGCACCAAATTGGCTTTCTCTTTAGCTTACCACCCTCAGACAGATGGGCAAATGGCGGTAGTCAATTAGACCATTGAGATGTATTTGCGTTGTTTTTTGGGGGATAATCCTAGAAGTTGGGTCCGTTGGCTATCATGGGCGGAGTTTTGTTACAATACTTCCTACCACACAACTCTCAAGGCTACACACTTCAGAGTGGTTTATGGTCGGGAACCACCTCATCTCGTATCTTATATTGCTGGCTCTTCTCGGGTGGTTGCTCTAGATCAGGCATTGGGGGACAAGGATCGTATCCTCTCCCAGGTCAAAGAAAACTTACACCAAGCTCAGGCTCTCATGAAGAACACGTATGACAAGGGCCATTGTGAAAAATATTATGCACCTAGAGACTTTGTTTGGCTTCACCTGCAACATTACCTTCAGCTGTCCCTAATAGCATCCAAAAGACACAAACTCTCACCTAAATTCTATGGGTCATTATATATTTCAGATCGTATTAGCAGTGTGGCTTATCGCCTGAAGTTACCCCCCAAGGCCAAAATTCATTATGTCCTCCTTGTTTCCTTGTTGAATCAAGGGTGACTCGCCTATTATGCACACCCCTTTGCCGCCACATTAGGATGGTCATGTTATTCCCACTCCAGCTCAGGTTTTCCAAGCTCGCCGAGTCCAAGACGGATGGGAAGTTTTAGTCCATTGGGCTGAGATAGATCCGGTGGAAGCCTCTTGGGAACCGTTAGAAGAATTCCGAGCACTATACCCCACCTTTGAGCTTGAGGACAAGCTCTTTCTCCAGGAGAGGGGTGATGTTATGGACTACATTGCATCTAGAGTTACTACTAGACGTAGGGGGTTAAGTTATGTCATTTACTGGTTATGAAAATAACAGGGTTAGATGTAATTTTCTTTAAATTTGTGAGCCATTGTGTGGCCTTTGTTTGTATGCGTCATCCCTAATCCTCTTTTATAAGGATGACGGGCTTTTGAATGAAAATGAAGCATTGATCAAATTAGATTATCCAAGAGGTCGGATTCTCTCTCTAATGAGGTCCAAGGTGGGAGCTTCCTTCAAAAGCTCATTGTCGCACAACCATTGGGTGTTCTAAGAACTCTAAATCATCCTCAACGAAGCAGCCCAATCTGGAATAAAGATGAGATCATCGGGTGACACGATCCATGGCGAGGGAACTCAACAATGTATTCCGATCATAGAGGATCATCATCTGACCGCAGCCGAGGCTGAGGCAGAGGTTATAGGGGACGTAGAGGAAGAGGTGGAAGGACTGGTGCTGGCAGAGCAGATGGGAAAGAATGTACTCATTGTAAGAAATTTTGCCACACTATAGATCAATGTTATTATGTTACGGTTCCGGGTCATGGATCGAGTAACACGGCGTGGGATTTGTGAATCCAGCACTGGTATAGAGTTGCTGGACTCAGTAATGAGGGTTAAAGATCCCTTCTTTGGGTAATCTTCCACCTGTGATCAGTCTCCCTTTTTATGAACTCATTCTAGTGCTGAAGTTATAGCTAGAATGGAATTAATTCAGGTGGAGAGATAATGGAGGAATACCTGTTCTTGCTCACGTAAATCAGGGTTTCAACCCTGATTTGATGCATCTCGTTCTAGGACTTGAAGGCCTAGCTTAGAGGGCAGCCTTGGCTCACATTGATGGCTGTCCTTGCTCTATTTCCGAGTTGTTCTAATCCTTCACGTGAAAGAACCAGAATTCTTCTTTCTTTGCTGCTTGTCAAGAGGGAATTGAACCCTACTTGTTGTTGATGCTGATGATGAGGGAAGACCTCTCTTTGGGCTAGAAAAAGGGGCGGGAAGCTCCTCTTGTTAGTATGGATGATGAAGGATGAATTTGGGTGAAGATGGATGGCAATGGAGGGTGAAGGATAGGTTGGATTTTTGGAGTAAACCCTAAACTCGAGATCAAGAGGTGATCTCAACCTGTTTAGACCAGGTTATTCTAAAATCTCAAAGCTTCCCTATTTCATTCATTCCTTTCCCTTAAATAGGTCACGTCATGGAGTTCTAGGGTTAGGATTACAATAATTCCCCATAATACCCTTACATATAAAGTAATTAGAAATAACTCCTACTTAAAACAATATAAGAAATAAATCCTACTCAAAGTAATATAAAAAATATATCCTATTGAGTGAGTTGTTGTTGCCTCCTTCGTTGTGTGACTTGGTGGGCTATTGAGTCCACAACATTTGCCTCCCCATGGAGAAAGAGCTTGTCCTCAAGCTCAAAAGCTGGGTAGACTTGTTTGAAGATGTCCACATGTTCCCATGTTGCAGCATCGGGGTCAATGTCTATCCACTGAACGAGAATCTCCCAATGGTCATTGGTCAGTTGTGCATGTAACACCGTAGCTGGGTTAAGAATAACCTCGCCATTATCAACTGGTGGTAGGAATGGAGTGGATGTAGGCTCTGCTCCGAAATGCAGCTTCAAAAGAGAGACATGAAACACATCATGAATTTTGGTGGTGTTTGGTAATTTGCGCTGTTTGGTGACAGGTCCCATGTATCGAAGAATGGGAAACTGTCCGAAAAACCTAGGTGAGAGCTTATGAAGTGGAGGTCCCGCAAGAGAATGCTGATGGTAGGGCTAGAGCCGTAGCCACACATACTTCCCAACCTCAAAAGAGATCTCACAGTGGCCTTTGTCATAGACATCCTTCATCCGAGCTTGGACGCTTCATAGCCGTTCTGTGATATTCTGTAGCAGCTGATCCCGGTCTATGAGTGTCTGATCACTCGTGTCCACGCGGGTGGACCCTGGGTTGTACGAGAGAAGGTGAGGTGGATCCCGACCATTTATAACCCGGAAAGGAGTGGATTGCAAGGCAGAGTAGAATGAAGTGTTGTAACAGTATTCGACCCACGGAAGCCATTGAACCCATTGCCGTGGATGATCCCCCACCAAGCACCGTAGATACATCTCGATGGTGCGGTTCACCACCTCAGTCTGCCCATCTGTCTGTGGATGATAGGCGGAGGAGAACTTCAATTTCGTCCCACTCAAGCGAAACAGTTCCTGCCAAAAGGTGCTCGTGAAAACTGCATCTTTGTCACTCACAATGGATTCTGGAATACCATGTAAGCGGACTATCTGCTCCAGGAAAGTTTGAGCAACCCGTGTTGCTGTATAAAGATGAGCCAGCTGTATAAAATATCCATAATTGGAGAATCTATCAACCCCCATGAAAAGTATGGATTTGCCAGAGGACAGGCGTAGGCCTTCCACAAAATCCATCGAAATGTCGGCCCAAACCTGCGTAGGAAGAGCCAGAGGCTGGAGAAGACCGGCTGGACTCAAGTGCTCGGCTTTGTTGCCCTAACATACCTGACAATTGCCCACATAAGTTGCAATAGAGGGTTTAATGGCTTGCCAGTAAAAATCAGCTCTAATTCTGTACAAGGTCTTCTTTATCCCCTCGTGTGTACTATCATGGTAGGCTGAGAGAATAGCTGGAATCAACTCGGACTCAGGTGGAAGGAAAATCAGCTACTTGTAATAAATAAGCTAATCCTGGATGGACCACTTCGAATTCATTGTCCCTTCCGAAATATTCTAATGTTGTTCCTGCAGTGCAGGGTTATTGGCATGTGTGTCTCTCACCAAGTCAAAAATGAGAAATCTCGGTTGGCTGATTGAATAGTTCGACTACTGATCTTCAAATCATCTTGACAAGGCGTCTGCCACCTTATTTAATCTCCCCGCACAATAATCCACCGATAAGTCAAACCCCAACAACTTAATGTTCCAGTGCTGCTGTGGCGACATCGTCAAACACTGTTCTAGTAGGAATTTAAGGTTGTAGTGATCCGTGCATATGAGAAAAGCCCAGCCTCAGAGATAAGGCCTCCGATGTTGGATCGCTTTGGCCAACCCAGTCAATTCGCGCTCATAGGCTGCCAGCTTGTGATGACGGACTGCCAACTGTCTGCTAAAATACGCAATAGGATGGCCCAATTGTTGTAAAACGGCCCCAATGCCCACACCTGAAGCGTCGCACTCTACCATGAACAATTCGTCAAAGTTGGGAAGTTGTAATATTGGTGCGGATGCGAGGGCAGCTTTGAGTGCCACAAACGACATGGTGCCCCCTCATTCCAAATAAAGGAATTCTTCTTGAGTAGACTGGTCAATGGTGCTGCCACTGGCCCATAGTTCTAAATAAATTTGCGGTAGAAGCCCGCAAGACCCTAAAAACCCCGTAATGCAGAACACAACTGTGGCTGCGGCCACTCTTGAATAGCTCGGATCTTCTCGGGATCCACCTTAACCCCCTCATGTGAGATAATGTGTCCCAGATACTTGAAATGTTTCAAATAGAGCTGATGTGCTCGTAACAAGTCAAAAACAATCCTCAAGTGTGCCAAGTGCTCCTCAACCGACTTGCTATATATCAAAATATCATAAAAAAATACAAGAAATTTTCGAAGATAGGGGCTAAATACCTCATTCATCAAAGCTTGAAATGTGGAGGGTGCATTGGATAACCTGAACAGCATGACGACGAACTCAAATTGGCCATGGTGCGTGCGAAATGCTGTCTTCTGGATATCAGAGCGGTGCATCCGGACCTAATGGTATCCCGAAAGGAGGTCGAGTTTAGTAAATAACCATGACCCATGTAACTCATCCTGGAGCTCATCCACTATTGGAATCGGGAACTTGTCTTTTACTGTCCGCACGTTCAACTCCCGATAATCCATGCAGAACCTCCATGTCCCATCATGTTTCTTCACAAGTAAGACGGTTGAAGAGAATGGGGAGCGGCTGGGAAGAATAAGACCCTGTTTCAACATCTCATGGCACTGACACTCTATCTCGTCCTTCTGAAGGTGTGGGTAATGGTATGGTTGCACAACCACTACCTCAGATCCAGTTTTCAGATAGATTCTGTGGTCACAGTGCCTCAAAGGAGGCAACCCCGAAGGCTCCAGGAAGAGGTCAGAGAATTCCTCAACCAGACCATCACTAGTACTATCAGGCTGATCCTGTGTCTACAAAGTGTGCATGCGGTGGGCCCTGTCCACCTGACAGCCCTGTAAGAGCACCCGACTTCCAGCCAAATCAAAGCTCATGGTTAAAGCCGAAAAGTCCCACAGAATGGGCCCCAACATTTGTAACCATTTAATGCCTAATAGCATATCAAATCATGCCAGGGGAATAACAAAAACTTCAGCATTAAACGAAGTAGAGCCAATGGAAAAAGTTACCGCCTTACTAATCCCATAGCTAGAGACCTTCTCGCCATTGGCCACTGAGACGGTGGCTGTCGGATGAGTGTGTATCTAGAGTAGAAGATGTTGTGCGGCTGTCAAAATCAGAAAATTATGTGTACTCCTCGAGTCGACTAGTGCCATCAGTTCTCGGTCGATGACATGAGCTTGGACTTGCTTTGTAGTAAGTGATTTCTGCCCAGTAATAGCATGCAAGGATATCTATGGTGGTTCATCCTCGATAATATCCTTTGGCTCCTCTGGATCCTTTGATTCCTCCACCTCGAGCCAAAACAATCGTTTACATTGGTGTCCTACCCGATACTGGTCATCGCAGTTCTAACATAAATTTTTGGACCGCCTTTCTTCCATCTCCACACTCGTCAATTTTTTTATAAAGCTCGGTAGGAATTACCAGGGCGGGGATCGGTGACCCAAGTCATAGTCGGAGTGTGTCTGGATGGTGTTGTTGGAGATGCTCACTGAGATGAATTATAGTGGCTCCCTTGCCACGTGGAGGAAGTGTTCCTCTCACCCAACCAACACGGCTTACGTTGCTGCAACTATTGTCGTTGTTCCATTGCTCGGGCCATATTCATGGCATGAGCTAAATCCGTGGGCATAAGGAGTTCTACCTCTAGCCATAAATACTCATTGAGACCTGCTGTGAATAAGGAGACCTGCTAGTCAACCAATACCCTCTCACCAGCACGAGCCAACTTTTCCTAGAATAGTTTTTTATATTGTTCCACCGAACCTATTTGTCTCAATAGGACTAACTCTCCTAGGGGGTTGCTATTGGCGGGAGGCCCAAATATAACTGTGCATAGATGTTTAAATTATCCCCAAGTCATTCCCGGTCTCTCTTTCTCTTCTCGAGTAACCCATAACATGGCTTCATCTGTCATATGGAAAGAAGCTAGTTGCACCTTATCACATTCAGTAGTCCCTTGGTTCAATTTTTTTTTCACACATATGCAACCAAATTAAGGGATCAACAAAACCATTCAAAGAGGGAAACTCTAACTTGGTGTACCTTGGAACTGTGCCTCCATGCTGAGGTCCTTGGACAGCAGTGTGCCCAGGCCACTGCTCCCCTCTTCTGTGATATGGTTGAGCAATCTCTCTCACTTCTGGACTCTGATGTCTCTCTGTCCTCAACACCTGTAGCATGCTGATGACTCGGCTCATCTCTTCTTCCAAACCACAAACCTTCCCCAACACTGGTTGTCCTATTTCAAGGCTATCTTCTATCTTTTGTATCCTGATTTGGATTTCTTCATTGTTGATATTATCCTCCATGTTACCCTGCTTTGATACCAAGTTGTCACAGTCCCGGGTCATGGATCGAGTAACATGCGTGAGATTTGTGAATCCAGCACTGATACTGAGTTGTTGGACTCGGTAAGGAGGGTTAAAGATCCCCTCTTTGGGTAATCTTCCACCAGTGATCAATCTCCCTTTTATGAACTCATTCTAGTGCTAAAGTTATAGCTAGAATAGAATTAATTAAGGTGGAGAGATAATGGAGGAATACCTGTTCTTGCTCACATAAATCAGGGTTTCAACCCTAATTTGATGCAGCTCGTTCTAGGACTTGAAGGCCTAGCTTAGGGGGCAGCTTTGGCTCACGTTGATGGCTGTCCTTGCTCTGTTTCCGTGATGAATTCCTAGCAAGAAGAGTTGTTCTAATCCTTCAAGTGAAAGAACCAGAATTCTTCTTTCTTTGCTGATCGTCAAGAGGAAATTGAACCCTACTTGTTGACATTGAAGATGAGGGAAGACTCTCTCTTTGGGCTCAGAAAAGGGGCAGGAAGCTCCTCTTCTTAGTATGGATGATGAGGGATGAATTTGGGTGAAGATGGATGGCAATGGAGGGTGAAGGATAGGTTGGATTTTTGGAGTAAACCCTAAACTTGAGATCAAGAGGTGATATCAACCTGTTTAGACTAGGTTATTCTAAAATCTCAAAGCTTCCCTATTTCATTCATTCCTTTCCCTTAAATAGGTCATGTCATGGAGTTTTAGGGTTAGGGTTACAATAATTCCCCATAATGCCCTTACATATAAAGTAATTAGAAATAACTCCTACTTAAAACAATATAAGAAATTAATCATACTCAAAGTAATATAAGAAATAAATCCTATTGAGTGAGTTGTTGTTGCCTCCTTCGTTGTGTGACTCGGTGTGCTATTGAGTCCACAACATACTATAAGGATTACAAGGCATGCATTTACTATGGAAAATATGGTTATTATAAATAAATATGCTATAAATCCAATGGATAGTTAGATTTAACAAAGGCCAATCAAGCCTTTGTAAGTGATACAAAAGAAAAACAACCCACAACATCAGCAACACATAATTTTTTTATTGATGAAGAGTATGATCATTTGAGAAATTGAAGACAATGCTGGGTTCTTCTCCTAGGTCCTCCACAACTACTGCTGCCACTATTGCTTCAGTATGCTATTTGCCTCATCTTCATCCTGGATAATTGACTCAGGAGCCTCCTAGCATCTTACAGGTAAAAAAAATTTATTACATTCTCTATCTCCGAGTCTTTCACACATGCTTATCACCATAGCTGACTGTTCTAAATCTATCAAGTGTATCTTCTTGGGATACTCTCGCACACAAAAGGGTATGTTTGTTATAGTTCCACTCTTCAACGTTTATTTGTGTCTAGGGATGTAACATTTTTTGAAGACTCTTCATTTTAGTATGATAGTGCTCCTCCTCGTCTGTCCTCGGTACCAGGTTCCCCTCGACCGGTTGTACCCTGTAATACAGAGATTATTAAACCCCCAGAACAAGTGACCGACACCACACCTGTCGAGTTAACAGATCCAATAGAGGTAAGTCCTTCATCACCAATTATTTTTGGGCCTCAATATGATACTTGTCCTATTGCTATATGGAAAGAACCTAGATCATGCACTAGACCTTCTACTTCTGATCCCATTTCAAATTGTGTCTCATCATCGCCTCTCACCTTTATGTTGTCAGTTTCTTTCTTCTATTTCCTCCATATCTGTTCCACAGTCCTACCAGGAGGCTCTACAACATCCAGGGTGGAAGGCAGCAATGGATGAAGAAATGAAGTCACTTATTGACAATCAGACATGGTCACTCGTTCCTCTTCCAACAGATAAAAAACCCGTTGGTTGCAAGCGGGTTTATATTGTCAAACATAATCCTGATGGGTTAATTTCACGACTAAAGGCTTGACTAGTTGCCAAAGTTTATAATCAGTGTTATGGAATTGATTATGAAGAAACCTTCTCTCTAGTGGAAAAAATAAACTCGGTAAGTATATTATTATCTCTGACGGCCAATTCATCATGGCCGATATATCAACTTGATGTGAAAATTACATTTCTAAATGGGGATATTAAATAAAAAATTTATATGCAACAACCACCTAGGTATGTGGTTGAGGGGGAGTCAGTATGCCGCCTAAAAAAATCTTTGTATGGTCTAAAACAGTCCCCTCGGGCATGGTTTGAGAAATTTAGTCAAACCCTCATGCGGGCCAGCTTTTATAGATGCTCTGGAGATCACTCAGTGTGTATTGAAAACACACCAAGAGGTAAGGTAATTTTGGTTGTACATGTTTATGATATCATTTTAAGTGGCAGTGATTCCGAGGGCATCCAAAAAACAAAGGAAAAAATATGTGCGGAATTCAAGATGAAGGATCTTGGACTAGTCAAGTAAATTTTGGGTATTGAAGTATTAAAATCCAGACATGGGATTTTGCTATGCCAAAGGAAGTATGCCCCTGATCTACTAGAGGAGACAGGAATGATGGGATGCAAACCAGTAGACACTCCTATGGATTCAAATAAAAAATTACGTGGAGGCATTGGAGAAGATGTACATATTGGGAAATATCAAAGACTAGTGGGAAGAGTTATTTACCTGTGTGTAACAAGGCCAGATATATCATATGCAGTAAATGTGGTAAATCAATACATGCACAAGCCACAACTTAGTCATTGGCAAGCACTTGAGAGGATACTACGATATCTGAAAGGAGCTCCAGGAAGAGGGCTTATCTATAAAAACCATGGTCACTTCAACATCGAAGGATTCTCAGATGCAGTCTGGCCAGTGTCATTGCACGGGCATAAAGGCTGGATTAAAATACTGGTAGGTCGCATCTAGGTATGATCGCAGTCGGGCAAGTGTCGTTGCGCTGCCGTGGTTGTTGGCTCATGAAGGTGGGGTGTGATGTTATGGTCCAAGGTTAAGTACCTATGTCTTCCGCTCCTAACAGGCCGGTCTTTTGGGTAGTATTGGCTAGGTGCTTAACAAGTGGACTACCATTTTATACGAGAAAAGTTCCAAGCAGGCTTTTTATCTCTAAGGCATATCATCACAAAGTCAAGTTGTAGATATTCTCACCAAGCCAGTCACTCACAAGATTATGTCTACCATATGCAGCAAACTAGGCATTTATGATGTTTTCTCACCCCCAGCTTGAGAGGGAGTATTACAATGTGGGACCCACCATGGTGCACGAGCTGGTGGGACCCACCATGAGGACGTGGGATGCCAAGAAGAGTCCTCACCCAAGCTAGCACGAGCTAAGGAGTTAAGAGGCATAAGCTGAAATGAGTTAGATGACTTGAAGATCAAGTGGGACCCACAAAGATACCACGAGTTGACGACCTTATCAATATGAGCTGGAGGATTATGTGGGACCCATAAGGAAAAGGCCACGAGCTGGCCTCCTCCCTTATATTCACGTGATTGAAGAAAGTGTTCTAGTTCAACTCATATTAGGCTTCTAGTAGATTGTATTGATAGACTTATTTTAGAGAGTTAGAGTTGGAATGTAATTTGGAAATTGAAAGGCTAATTGTATAAGGACTCTATCTCTTCCTCTACTATAAATAGAGGTGTTTTAATTCGGAATGAATCAAGTTACACATCTCCTTCTTGAATTAATCTCTCTCTCTCTCTTTGCTTGGCGCACACCTCTTTTTTTCTCTTTTCTTTTTCTTCTCTCTACCCATGAGTTCTTCTTCCCTTTTCTTCTTTTTCTTTCTTCTTTATTTTGCTCGGAATATTGGAAAAGGGATCCTAAATTCAAAATTGCACAACATCCAACTTGAGACAAGTCTTTTGTTCTTCACCAAATAGGTGGTTTGTGTTTGAACTACCATTAAAAAGTAAGTATTCTTTTTTTGTGCCCTAAATTTGGGCCGTTTTTCTACCTTTAAAATAGAACGGATTGTGTTTAAGACTATGACCATTTTTTACTAGTGTATGTATCTTTGTCGTGGGGCTAGGAGTGATTTTCTTCTCTCATTTTGTGTTTTGTCCAAGCTATGTCTCTATGTTTTTTTTTATCTTCAGATTTTGGGGGGTAAGTAGAAGAAGAAGTACAAGAAATAGGTATTCTGTTCCACAAGTTGTGGTAATTTTTATGTGACTCAAATATTCAAGAAAGGGGGAGCACAAAAGATGAAGTTAATGCATCTATGAAGAAATGTTTTTGGAGCAAAAGAAAATTGAAGACCAAGTATATTTTTATTGCAAGTTGAAGTTATTGCTAAATTACACTCGTGTGTAGGGGTAGAATGACTAGTAAATAAGGAGAACTTCCATAGAGATGGCTTAGAGTTATAATTATGCAATCTAGTGTATATCTTCTTCTCTTTTTCCTTTTGAAGCATGTATCCCTAAGGGCATTGTAGTCATTGGAAATACCTTCACACAACTATAAATATAGCCTCAAGGCATGGGGTAGAGAATTCAATATTTTTCCTCTTGGCTCAAATTCGTCCATACACCTCTCTCTTTTTTTTCTCTTCATTCTCTCCCTCGGTTTCTTCTCTCATCTCCCCCAAGAGCTAGATTTACTTTCTTCTCTCCTTGTGTTGAGATCTATTGTGTTTATGTGTTTGCCCT
Source organism: Aristolochia californica (assembly GCF_029961685.1). Lineage (NCBI taxonomy): Eukaryota > Viridiplantae > Streptophyta > Magnoliopsida > Piperales > Aristolochiaceae > Aristolochia > Aristolochia californica. The sequence goes on along the minus strand of NW_027182257.1, from coordinate 15,817,137 downwards.
AGAAATCAACCTGGTATCAGAGCAGGCAAAGATCTGACATGGAAAAGGAGATGAAGATGGAGAAGAAAGAGAGAAAGAAGATGAAGAAAAATAAAAAGAAAAAGAAAAAAGAGGACTTTCTCGTTTTCGTTTAGTCTTCATTCCAAGTTCCTATATATCTTTGGATGTTTCACTCTCTTACTATGTGTTTCATATAAAAATATATACCGTTGGAAATATCTTTGAGTCTAGTTTCCAAATAAAAAATAATCGTTGAAATCAAATTATTTTAGAAAGAGAAATTGATATCAGAAGTAGCAATGGTCAAGAAGCAGAAATGTTTGTAGTAGCAGTAGAAATACTCAACTTTTTGAACGGCTTGTACCAACATCACTGAGAATTTATATTGAGAATTATATCTCAAAAGAAACCTATGTGAGTCTACTTATTTTCCCAATAAACCATTTCTTAATCTTATATTTCTAGAGGGAGATATCCATATTGGAAGAATCAAAGGGGATATTGCCATCCTGTTGGATGCGAAATTAAGCCAAATTTTTTGCTTCACTTTTTTGAGTTGCTAATGTTGATTAAGTTTCCTATTTTTTTGAACAGTTCTCAAGATTTTACTAGCTTGAATATCCGTCCTTCATTAAAATTTTTCTTTCTTTGATCTCACATCACATGAGTTTTCTTAAGAAAATTCTTTTCGTATATGATTTTAGTTTCCTTTTTGACGAAGTCTAAATTTTTTAAATTAGATGGTCTTGTTTCCTTATCCTGAATACCAAATATTAGTAACCTAAATCTCCTTTATTCCAAAATTTATCTCTTCAATATTTTATTTCCAAATTATTCAAGTTGTATTAAAAAGTAAGTTCCTTATATGAGAAGTCTATTTTAATAAAATTTCTATTATTATGTTTCATCTGACAACTTTCTTATTGGAGATTTTTTTTTAAGTTTCCTCAATCATCATATTCATAGAGGAATTATTTTTATCTCCCTCTTGAGTAAAACTTGCTCCATAGCGCTCATCACCCTCCGCACCCGCGCCACCCCCCCCCCCCCCCCCCCCAGTTATAAAAGACATATTCAGTTCTGCTGTTATAGTCTCACCATTTTTTTTAAAGGTCACATTCTAGATTGATTTGGAAGTATGAGAATTACATATTCACCTATTTATAGTTAAAGTTGTTTCCCTCTAGTATTTCTTTCTTTTAACATTTTGTGTTTTCATCACTTCAGAGAAATGCCTAGATGGAGTGTGTTCTAGACTATGACTGTTTTGACAGGTGTATGAAGTGTTGGCCCTAGTGGCTTCTCAAGAGGGAGGTTAATCGAGATGATAAAATTAAAAACAAGTTGTGAGTGTAACTAAATAATCATGTATAAGAACAATTCAAGATAAAATGTAATATGCACACACCACAAGGACAAAAAGATTTTTTGTCATCTATATTCCCCTAGTAGTAGTCACCACCCAATACCCCTTGCTTGGGAAAATTCCACTATTTAAAAAGCTCTAATACCTGGAATAACAAAAGATATTTCAACTTTCTTTGGCCAATGGATCATTACCAATGGTCGAATGACTCTTTTTATATTCTAAACTACACAATTATGGATGATAGATCATTACTAGTGGTTGATCGATCATTCCAATGCCGATTCAACAATGTTGACTTTGAAAGAATGGGAATATTTCTCTCTAAGTGCTATTGAATGTTCTAAATGATGTTTATGATGGTCCTAAACATGTCTAAGTGTCAATTATGACCTAAAACTTTGAATTTCACATATGTACTAAAAGAAAGGGAGTATAGAATACTCTCTTACATAAATGATTGAGTTTGAGAATTTGACTATTACACTTGAACTATAGTCTTCTCATATTCTTCTTCCTTGTGGTTGCTTCTTTAGGAGACATTCTTCAATAGTGCTTGAGGTCTTGACTTATTTTGAAGCTTTAGACCTTGTGATGCATTTACTTTTGAAGGTGAAGTATCTGAAATACTTAAATTTTCAATTGTTAGATCAATTAAAATTTTCTATCATCAAAAGCCAACATGGGAGTCAACTTAAGATCAACAATCTCCCCCTTTTTAATGATGAAAAAACATTACTTGGAAAAATAAAAAAAGATACACTTCCCTAAGGTTGGAGTTTAAGTAATTTTTCCATATTTAGCTTAACGTTCCCCTTAATCTTTGCATAGTGTGATTTGATCCTTTTAAGCAGAAGACATGTAAAATTGTGAGTGCCTAGGTCTTTTAATCCAAGTTCTCGCCTTTCTATCTAGATTAAATAGGTACTAGACAAACTTTTCACAAAATCAAATAAAAGAAAGATAAAAATACACCCTTACTTGGAAAGATGCTTCTCCTTGAGATATTCAAACTTCCTCTTCCTTAGTAGCACGATGTGAAATGATAAGAAGCTTTTGACTATATGTATCCAGGATTGATGAAAGAGAAATAAGATTTTTCAAAGGTGTGAGGCTCTCACTTTCACTCAAAAGCACTTTCAAATGAATTTTGCAAGATAGAGAATAATGGCTTGAATATTTGCCAATAAATGCTCATTTTCTTCTCTGTACATGGTTTGGTGGGGTGTTTGCTTCCCCAACTCAAACTAGTCATTTTTTGCCCGTTTGCAAAATTTGAACTTTGATTGATCAATCACTAATCGATTAACCACTCATAACGGCTATTTTTCTATCAGATGGTGACTTATTGATTGATGGGATGATCAACCTATATGTTATCGTTGGTCCAAAAAATTTAAGTTGATAGATCATTACAAATGAATGCTCGATCAATCAAAAATCTCTCTAATTGTGCAATACAAGTATGATCAATCAATGCATTTTCCTATGATCAATCATGCGTTAGGTCCCTTACTAGCAAGGTTTTGTCTGATCGATCAATCAAGGGGAACGATTGGTTATTCCATAAAAAAATTTTCTTGCTTGGACAAAAAAGATCGATCAATCCAAGTGGGATGATCAATCATGCATTATAGCATGAAATGGTTGTGTTCTAGATGATTGATCAATCAATTATAGTTGATTGATCATTCCAATGCTTGTTTAACTATGTTGACTTTTAAAGAATGAGAATATTTTTCTCAAAGTGCTCTTGCATATTCTAAATGATATTATAATCCTAAACATGTCTAAGTAAAAATTATGACCTAAAGCTCCAATTTCACGTATGTACTTAAGGAAAGGGAGTATGGAATACTCTCCTACATAAGTGACTGAGTTTGGACATTTGACTATTACATTTGAACTCTAGTATTCTTGTTATCTTCTTCCTTATTGGTGCTTCTTCAACAAATGTTCTTCAATGGTACTTGAGGTCATGATTTTGGCCTGATAGCTTGATCCTTAAGACCTTGATATGCATTTACTCTTGAAGGTGAAGTATATGAAATACTTAGATTTTCAAGTTGTTAGTTTTGTTATCATCAAAAAAAACATGGGAGTCAACCTACAGTCAATATTCGGTTGCCTTGTTGAGAGGAACTCTTGTCTATATTGCCATTTTGATGAAAGGCTTCTGAAACGTTAGGAAGAGAAAGTTGTGGGGTCAACTGACTTTCTTGCGGACATGGAAGCCTTTAGTGTTGTTTGAATGAGAATAATGTGTTTTTTTTAAGGGAGAATGTTGCATTCATTGTGTTGGCCAAGGTGTCATTTCAAGATGAGGGAGAATTGAGTTTTAAAAATTTTAACCTTAAAATGTGTGAGAATTAGGTAAAAAATGCAAATATAGAGAGAAATTCACACATGACAATGAATACCGAATGGTTTTTTCATTGATATTCCCCTAAAGGTATTTGTTGAAACTTAGGATTCCGTGATGTATAATCAAAGTAGGCGAGGATTAAGGGGTGAGAAGAAGAAGGAGAGTGTGTTATGGACTCCATAGTATCACGAGCTATCAACAGGTGTAGGAATTAAATTATGTTAATTTATTTTTAATGTAATTCCATTTGGTTTGGTTTGGTTTAGATGTAATATGGCAAGAACCAGTTGACCCATGGGTCTAACTTGTATCTTCGTCCTCAACCCTATTTATGGGGATATCAAGGTGAATGAGAGCAAACATTGAGAAAATTAGAATTAAACAGGTTGGATTCTCCCTCAGAGGTCTAGGTCGGACTCTCCCTTTGAGGTCGAGGTCGAGCTTCCTTCAAAGCTCAATCATTCCATTCCGAATTCCACCATTCCACGTTCCAGAAATAAGGACCCTCTTCCAGCTTCAAGATTCAATATGGAGGGAAGAGAGGAAAGAAGGGTGACTCCATCCATGGCTTGGGAAGATCCTAATAGAGTGATGAATTTTTAGAAGGAGAAAGAGGTTGGAGAATTAGGGTTATGGATTATTCTGAATCCTCCCCCTTAAGCTATATTTATAGATGATAAAAGTAAAATATTATGACTATACCCTTCACCCTAGTAAGAGTGCTGAAGATACAAGAAACATAAACAAATTACATTAATGACACTCTAATTACATCATGTCTTCCAACACTCCTCCTAAAGTTGGGAGGTAATGGCAGTGATCCCAGCTTGAAACAAATAACATAGATATAGTAATAATCACCTCCATCATGGTGTCTTAAGGATAAGTACGACATTGGGCACAAACTCTCAAAGGGTAGAAATGGGTGATAAAACATAAGTCAAAACCAAACTCAAATGATTTCAAACAAATATAGTGATAATAATCACTAAAGTGGGTAATAACTGTCATTCACAAGATGGCAATAAAACCCAAGGGTACCAATAAAAAGTCTCAAAGGACTTAAAAACATCCATATATATAAAAGGACCAACCAAAGCAATGCTCCGAAAGGGTTGGCCAAAAGGGGTAAGTGAGAGTCAAATAATGGATTTGTTGATTTTCAGGACTCCATGAATTTAACTCATGGAGAGAAAGGGAGAGAGATCCATTGGGAGAAAACAGGAGGAAGAAGAGGCTATGGAGTTTATGTCCTAACCCTCCCCTTGAAGCTCTATTTATAGATTAATGAAACTACTGTGTTACAATAATACCCCTAAGCTTAGGGTTTTGGGTTTTAGGGTTTTAACCCTGGAACTTTAACCTAATTACATAAATGTCATCTCTATGAGATGACTCTTTATTTACCATCCTGCCATCAATGTATGTGGGCCTATGGGCTTTCTCCTTGATCTGTGGGCCTTGAGCCCATCTTCTCTATCTCTTGGAAGCATGGGTCTTCCTTGGTCTTATGGGCTAGGGCCCATCTTCTAATACACTTGAATATGTGGTCCTTCCTTGGTCATGTGGGTTTGGGCCCTATCTTCCAATTCAATTTTAGGAGAAAGGCTGCCAAATAATAAAAGGGTAATGGGTAATGAGGAAGATAAGATGAAGAATCTGGGATCATCATGTGCTTTATTCTTATGAACCAATGAACCAATGCTGGCAACAGTTAGCAAATAATGAACCCAAGGCAAGCAACCAAGGATTTTTTATTCAATAATAATGTCTCAATCAAAGAGACACAACAACAGTTGCGGTAACGGGTCGATGCCCAAATAACACATACCAAACATGTTTTTATATAGCAATGGATAACCAAAAAATAGTAAAATTCCTTAAGAGTAATAAAGACACATGAGATAATCTGTTGCAAGTCCATCCTTGAATAAGGAAGATGTGCACCAATAATAAGTTGGAACTGAGTACTAAGCTGCCAATAAGTTGAAATGAGTGCTGGTAATCTTCTTAAAAATAATAATTGAACTGAGTGTTGTTGGTTCTGAGAGCAATTGCAAGGTCTTTTAAAAAAAAGAGAAGAGTGAACAAAACAGTAATGGATGATGCTTCCACACTCACTGTATCAATGATTAATTCGGACACCAAACAGAGAGCTAGCCATATTAAACCAACTAATTATCAGCCAATGACCTAAGTGTCCAATTATAGGTTTAAAGGATTTCACCGAGTGATAGGCTAAGTGAGGGTGCTCGCTTCATAAGGGGATAAGTACACCTAGTGTTGCTCCAACATGTTGTTAATATGCTATAAGGATTTCTCATAACCATAAAAGAAACACATGTTTTTAATCTTATCCTAAATCAGAATCTCATTACATAGATAATTCTATAACTATTAGCATTAAATCAAGTAACTACTTTTTTTGGAAGTTGCCATAATTTAGAATAGGAACGCTTCTTCTCTATGACAAATAAATCAAGGAAGGTTTCTGAAAATAAGATGATCTTCTAAATTTTTTTTCAGATATTGTTAGTTAATGAATAGAAACTTTTGAAGGGTAGGTGATAAGATACTTTTCAGATATTGTTGATCAATAACAACAACACAAAAAGTGAAGCAAAAAATTCAGCTTAAATTCGGATTTTTCCATGCAACAGGATATCTGCATGACCTTTGATTCTTCTACTGTGAATATCTTCTAAAATATAAGATCAGATTGACATGAAATTTTATCCTTATGAAACTAGACTTAAATACCTTTCAACCAAGTATAATTTCTCTGGAAAAAATAAATATTTTTGAGATAAATAATGTGATAGATTTCAGACATTGTAATCTGGCTGAACATAATACTCTTTCTTCTTTGGCTAGCATAACCAATGACTCTTCCGAGATTCATATCTCCATCTAAAAAAACCTAAGAATGAGAATTGACTGAATAGGTAAAAAATAGACTAATAGATATTTCTTTTGATAATTCTCCGTATAAAGTCATGTTCTTGATGGCATAAAATTCCTCGAGAGTTGAAGCGTTCTACTTTTTCACGATACTTTTTTGTTGCTTTATCTTTGCTGCTTCATATGCTGAATTATCTTTATATAAAAAATCTGATTTCAACGATTCCTTTTGAGTTGAAATGTAGACTCAAATATGTTTCCAACGGTATATAATTTTCTATATTAAAAATAAGGAAAGAGATGGAAACATCCAATGAAAATTAGGAATTGAGAAATACGACTTAGGAAAAATGAGAAACACGTCTTTTTTCATTTCCTTTTTCTTCTTCTTATTCGTCCTCCGTTTCTTCTCCATCTTCTTCTCATTTTACTTCTCATATTATTTCCCGCTCTGATACCATGTTGAAACTTCAGATTCCATGATGCATAATCAAAGTAGAAGAGGATTAAGGGCTGGGAAGAAGAAGGAAAGTCGTGGAGAGAAGGTTTAGGAGGAGAAGAAGAAGATGAGTCATGAATTTTGAGAAGGAGAAAGAGGCTGGAGAATTAGGGTTATGGACTTATTCAATACCCTCCCCCTTAAGCTATATTTATAAATGATAAAAGTGAAATATTATAAATATACCCTTCACCCTAGTAAGAGTGAAGAAGAGACAAAAAACATAAACTAATTACATCAATGCCACTTTAATTACATAAAATCTTCCAACAATATTCATCATCCAAGAACCCGTGCGTGGGAAATTCCGCTACTAATCGTTGTATTAGCTTGGAGTTACAAGAAAATGATTCTAGCTCTTCTGCAAGTCACTTGTATGCTCAAATATATGATTACAATAACAATATATAAAAGAGGTTAACTAGATTCTTGCTCCAATAGGCCTTTCTATCTAGATTGAGCAAGGTTCTTGATGAACCTATCAAGAAACGAAAAATGACAAAGAAAGGTAAAAGCTACACCTTTTAAACTATAGACAGATAGCCTTCTCATTGAGAGATCAAAGCTTCCAGCCTTTGAAGCACAATGGAGTAGACAAAAGTTTGTCTAAAATGTATACAAGGAATTGGAATTGAGAAGGGAATGCAATAGTTTTTGAAAATAGGTTTTTTCTTTCTCAAAATAGGACTTCAGAAGGAATTTTAAGAGAATGCTAATGAATTGTTGTAGGTATACCAATAAAAGCTCATCAACTTCTCAATGGGAGGATTTGTGGCATATTTATAAATTCCCCAAGCAAAACTAGCCATTTTTTGCCTATTTGGAGATAGTCCATTTCACATTGATTGATCAGTGTAAAGTGATTGGTTAATCAATAATGTATAACAACTATAGTTTTGTAAAAAAGCTAACTTATTGTTAAATGCTATGATCAATCAATATCTTCCCATTGGGTCTGGCATTTTAATTTGATCGATCAATCAAAATTCCTATTGGTTCTGCGTAACAAGTATGATCAATCAATGCTTTTGCTATGATTAATAATGCATTATGTCCCTTGTTGGCAAAGTTTTGCATGATCGATCAATTTAGGAATTGCATCAACAATATTGATTAATCAACATAAATTCACATTGTATGAACAATATTGATCGATCATTCTACTTAGGTTGATCAATCGTGCTTTATAGCATAGTATGGGCACTTTCTAAATGATCAATCAATCGACTTTGGTTGATTGATAATACTTTATAGTTTTAGCTTGTGCACTTATAGTTAATCAATCAAGGTTTGGAAGAATTGGGGTTGCTCTCTTACATAGACCGAGTTTTAATTTTTTTTAATACTTCCTGAACTCTTGTCTTCAAATTTCCGCTTCTTTTGAGGGTGCTTCTTCAAGAACACTTTGACATATCATAGAGCTCAAGGTCTCTGAAATCTTGTACCAGTTCATTGCATTAGACCTTTGAGTTTTGTGTCTCTTAATTGAAATGGATCTTAAATGCTTGGTGGCAATTGTTAGATCAATTAAGTTTTGTTACCATCAAAGTCAAGAAGGGAGTCAATGCTCAATCAACACATGGTTGTGTTAAGTGACTCATGCATGACTAAGTTGAGAGAGACTAGTTTACAAATAATTCATTCAAAAACACTTGGAAGCTATTCAAATGGTTAGGCAAGGCCATATTTTTACTTTAAGTTCACAAGCCTCCTCATCACAAAAGCTTTACTTTGTATAGTCTCCGACTCTTGCAAACTTTCTATTTTTCGTCAAAAGGTTATAGGCAACTACTTTTTTTGGCAGATGATAAAAGACATTCTAATTAATCAATCCTTGATCCAATCTGTTTTCTGGCTTTCCAATTCATTTTATTCCATTACATCTCATCTTTTGCAACTAGCTTAATACCCTAAATTCAATGGGATCATGCAGTTCTTCCAAATTGAATTATTTGAAGACACAATTTTAATCATGTGGAAATTAAGAGCACCATTAGAAGATTCCTCCTTAAGCAGCACAAGTAAAATGCTTTGTCATTTCCCCCAAAATCACACATGAACGTGCTCTGGTACCAATTTGTTGGGGCAATCTCAATATTCAATGGAATATCATTGCAAAAACCTTACTCCTCTTTGTGGAATTAGAAATAGATGATTTTTAGACGCAATATAATTCACAAATGAGCATAAAATGGAAATCTTTTTAGACGCAATATAATTCACAAATGAGCATAAAATGGAAATCAAAGAGACACCATAATTTTTTAAAGTGGAAAACTCTTGAATGTCTAGATAAAACCCATGGGACCTAGTCTAGTGAAAATCTCCACTATGTCAAATAACGGGTTACAACAATTTCTCTTGAACAACAATAGGCTTGATAAATTCTAGGGCATTAATTCAAAGTGCTTGTGGTTTTAAGGTGAGAGTGAAGAGAGAAAGAAGGAAGAAGAGCTAGAAGATGATGTGTGAGAGAAAATGAGGATGTGGAGAGAGAATAAGGTTAGGGTTAAGTGATTTGTTCATCCTCACACCACCTTTATCTTTATTTATAATTGTGAGATAATTTACAGAATAACAATAAGTCCCTTAGAGCTACATCTTCTCTAAGAAAGAAAGACTAAAAAGGACAAGGACCACTTGAATGTGACCTTACTCATGGATAGCTTTTAATACTCCCCCTTAAGTTGGTGCAAATGCATCCTAAATACCCAACTTTGTACATTAATTATGGAGTGATATTGCTTCAATGGCTTTGATAAAGATGTTGGCAAGTTGATTTTTTTAGGGAATATGATGCAGGTTGATAATACCAATTAGTAATTTCCTTAGACAAAATGATGGTTAATCTCATTCTGCTTGGTCCTCTCCTGCAAGATTGATTTGATAGCAATATGGATAGCTACTTGGTTATCACATTGAAATTGTAGAGGAGTAATGGATGAAAAACCCAATTCTATTCACAACGATTTAAGTCATAGCATTGTTAGACCAATTGTAAAATCTTGTCTATCTCCATTATTGTGATGATAACAAATGAGTAGCTCAAAAGTGTGATACTAACGGTGTTATCAATGTATTTTATACACATACCTTCTAGCACTAATATTATGAGATCTATGGAAAAATGTCAAGACAAAAGAACAATCAATCAATTTGCCAAGTCAACATGACCCAAAGAAAAAAGACATCGAAGATTGTTATTGTAAATAAGAACTTACACAAAGAAAAAGGCTGAAATCAAATAAAAAATCTCAAGAACTCTAGCTAAGTAGATAGACAACCAAATTAAAACTCTTAAGCACAAGTAGATTATGGACTATTAGGACAGTCATATTTTCAAAATCGTAACCAAAATCATCAAATAAATATTATAGAAAAGTTTAGGAATTATAACATAAGTTTTCACCAATATATACTTCACTTGAAACTCAAATCTCGTGCTTTTGTATTAAATCAATATTTGAATTCAAGAACAAAGCATTAGGGCATGAAATATTTTCCAAAAATATGTTTTAGAATATATATAAATATTTTGGAAACTTCTAGACCTGTAGGCATGACTAATATCATGTTTAGAAATCAGTTTTTTTAATATTGATAGAGGCATGACCGATCATCCCACAGTCATGATCGATCATCCCGATGGAATGTTGGATCATTGTAGGGCATTGATGGATCATATAGAACACTACCATGCCATTTTGTAAAATGATCGATCATTTGAAATGGCATTATCAATCAACCTGGTCTTCAAAAGGTTGCAAAGTGATTGATTGTTGCCATGATCGATTATTAGGCCTAGGGAACTCCAAAAAATATAGTCATTATACATGATTGATCAATCATACATTTTTGTTGGTCAGTCAACCCTTTCTATACCTCTTTGTAAACGATAAAAAAATAGCTAGTTTGGCTAAGAAACCTACAAATAAACTCCCAAAGTCATAATGGATTATGCTTTGAGCTTATACTGGCATCCCAAACCTTGGAAAAATATTTTGGAGCGTCAATTTCGATTTTACCCATTTCAAGAGAAAACTTGTAATTTTCCTAACTCTTCCATTTTCTCTTCACTTTCATAGTTTTCATAGTTCCATCAAACTCCATACACTTTAATTCACATGCTTAATTATTGGGAAGCTTGGATCTCACTTGGAGAAGGGGCTATCTCTTGGAAAGGAAAGTTGTAAGTTTGTTTTTATTCTTGTGTATCTTATACTCTCTTTATAGAGGTTCTCTAGTACCTTAAACTAGAAGAATTAGCACCTAAAGCCTAAAATCTAGAAAGGGAGTGCCTGATAGAGTCAAAATCTAGGTGTATTGAATCTCTTGGGAGAGATCAATTTGTGTAAATGGGGATTGCATGTGCCTTAAAGAGCCTGAAATCTCTTTGTATTTTCAGCTAATAGAGCATATTAGTGGAATTTTTCCAAGCAAGGGTTCATGGGTTGTGACTACCATTAGGGGATCATTGAGAGAAAAAAATTATTTTCCCCTTATGGTGTGTGCTTGTTTTATTATTTGTCATACATTATTTTATCACTCAATGAATGCTTAACTTTTTAACTTAAAATCTCAATTCACCCCCCTCTTGGGAAGCCACCCAGGCCAACAATTGGTATCAGAGGAAGACAAACTTTGAACCAAAATTGTAATTAATTTCTTTGATTTATTTCAATGGCATCTCATGTAGATATTGTGTTCCAAGAGGGACATGATCTCTATTTCGTACCCATGTTTGATAGTTCACAATACCAATAGTGGAAAATTAGAAAAGATTTTTTCTTACATTCCATTGGATTTGAAATATACAAAACAATAATTAGTGAAGCCTTCATCCCATACCAAAATGAAAAAGGAAGATCTTTACCAAACCATGTTGTTACAATGTGGGACCCACCATAGTGCACGAGCTGGTGGGACCCACCATGAGGACGTGGGATGCGAAGAAGAGTCCTCATCAAAGTTAGCACGAGTTAAGAAGATAAGAAGCACAAGCTGAAATGAGTTAGAAGACTTGAAGATCAAGTGGGACCCATAAAGATACCACGAGCTAGAATCTTATCAATATGATCAGGAAGATCATGTGGAACCCACAAGGATAAGGCCACGAGCTTACTTCCTCCCTTTTGTCTACGTTATTGAACAAGAGTTGTAGTTCAACTTATATTAGAACTCTATTAGATTGTGTTATCCTTTCATGACTGACTTATCTTAGAGAGTTAGAGTTAGAATGTAATTAAGAGATTTAAAGGTTAATTTTATAAGGGCTCTGTCACTTCCTCTACTATAAATAGAGGTGCTGCAATTCAGAATTAATCAAGTTCTAAAATTCTCTCTTGAGTAAATCTCTCTCTCTTTGCTTGGCACACACCTTGTTCCTCTTCTCTTCTTCTCTCTACTTGAGAGCCTTCTTCCCCTTTTCTCTTTTTTCTTTCTCTCTTCCCTTGCTCAGAATATTGGAAAAGGGATCCTAAATTCAACATGGTGTCAGAGCATTAAATTTAGGATCCCTACATCAAAAGGAATGCTCTAAGAAGATATGATCAACACCACTCATAGAAGGCTCCTTGTGAAGGAAGATAAAAAAGTGTGAGATAAGTTCCTTTATTTTTTTTTATTACTTCATGTTACTGGTTTATATATTTAGAAGATGATTTAAAGATGACTATGTGAATTTTTTTCATCTTATGAGATTGTGGATATGAATGCCTCTCGATCTAGAAGAAGTTATCGAAGTAGTTTTGTTAGTTTGGAATTTCTGTTAACCGAGACCAGTCCATGATCAAATTGTTGAAGAAAAAAATCGTGGGAAAAATATTCCCCTGATATAGAAGATTGATATTGAGTCTATTATGAGTAGTCATTTACTCAAAAAAATCTGAATAATGATATTTTAGCATCAATGCTAAATAGCCATGCACCAAGTTGTTTGAAGAATACTACTTGGATATTTTGATTAGAATTTTTTGGAGAATTATTTTCATTATGGCTAAAGAAAATGTGAGTAGAAAAGGTGGTATACTAAGAATTACCACAATACCCTTACAAAGGGTATCAAATTTTATGAGTTGGTCCACATCGGTTAGGAGGTTTCTTATAACAAAGGACCTACTTGGTCATCTCACAAACAGTGGACCACCTATAGATCAAGAAGACATTTTTTATAAAAAAATGGTTAAAAAATGATACCATTGTGATTAGTTGGCTAATCAAAAGCATGGAAAATTGTGGAAAGAATGCACTCATTGTGGAAGATATGGCCACACTATCGATACATGCTATTACAAGGAAAAGAGTTATTGTGGAAAAAATGGTCACTATGGAGAAATATGTTATAATGCCAATGACAACTTAGACTTGACAAAGGATAATCAAGCCTTGGTAGGTGATACAAAGGAGGATCATCCCATAAAATCAACTAAAAATAATTTTTTTACTGATGACGAATATGAGTTCTTCTCCAAGTTCCTCATTAAATACCGCTGCCACCACTACTTTAGGTATGCTATCTGCCTCATCTTCATCCTGGATAATTGACTTAGGAGCCTCCGAGCATCTAACAGGGAACAAATATTTATTACATTCTATATCTCCGTGTCTTTCACATATGTTTGTTTACCATAGCTGATGGTTCTCAAACCAAGGTTCAAAGGAAATGATCAACTTCTGTTACACCATCACTTATGCTCATTGATATTCTATTTTTTCCTACCTTCCCTTTGAATCTGTTATCTGTTAGTTAGCTAACAAAGTATTTTAATTTCTCTATCACCTTCTCACCCACTTCGTGTGTATTTCAGGATCTTATAACGAAGCAGGTGATTGGTGGAGGCCATGAGCAAGGGGGGCTATACTACCTGGATGTGCCAAAAATCCACAAGTGAAAATGAGACAAGGCTATGGGACAACTGATTGGGACATTCATCTTCACAATCTCTTCATTATATGTTTCCTACTCTTAAAGTCAGATCCGAGTTTAATTGTGAAGTTTGTCAATTGAGTAAACATCAAAGGAGTACATACTCACCTCATCTAGAAGTCAAAAGTATTACTCCATTTTAATTAATTCATACCGATGTATGGAGACCCTTGAGTGTCTCAAATATTTCTCAAGTCAGGTATTTTATTAAATTTATTGATGACTTCACTCGTACCACTTGGTTGTTTCTATTTAAGGAGCATTCTGAGATACCATTAATTTTTAAGTCTTTTCATGCTATGGTACTCACTCAGTGTGGTCAGAACATAAAAATACTTTGGTCTGATAATGTCAAAGAATACATTTCAAAAGAACTTGGCTCTTTTTGTCAAGAAAATGGCATTATCCATCAAACATCATCTGCCTACACTCCTCAAAAAAATGGTTTAGCCGAACATAAAAATCGTCATATTCTTGAGGTAGATCGAGGTTTATTATATGTCATGAAAGTTCCATACTTTTATTGGCTTCATGCAGTCCTTATCGCATGCTTTGTTATAAATCTTCTACCATCTTCCGTTCTTGGTAATAAATCTCCTCTTCTATATTGTTACCAAATGATGATCCATTTTCACAGCCCTTGAAAATCTTTGGGTGTCAATGTTTTGTCCATATTTCCTCCCCAAAACACAATAAACTTGATCCTAAATTTATCAAGTGTATCTTTCTAGGATACTCTCGTACACAAAAGGGTTATGTTTGTTATAATCCCACTCTTTAGCATTTACTTGTGTCCAGGGATGTCAAAATTTTTGAAGACTCTCCATACTATTCTAAAAATGCTCCTTCAGGTTTATCTTCAGTACCAAGTTCTCCTCGACCGGTTGTGCCCCTCTACAAAAATTTTTCAGCCCCCAGAAACATCGGCTGACACCACACCTGTTGAGTTTATGAGTCCCACCAAGGTATGTCCATCTTCTCCAGTTTTTTTTGGCCCACAATATGATACTCATCCTATCACACAAAGAAAAGACCCCAGATCAACCATACCCTCTACGTCTTATCCCATATCAAATTTTGTGTCTCATCATCGTCTGTCCCCTGCATGTTTTCAATTTTTCTCTGTTATTTCTTCCATATCTGTACCACAATCCTATCAGGAGGCTCTCAAACATCTAGGGTGGAAGGCAACAATAGATGAAGAAATGCAAGCACTTTATGAAAATTTGACATGGGCTCAAGTCCCACTTCCATCAGATAAGAAACCCGTCGATTGCAAATGGGTATTTACTGTGAAACACAATCCGGATGGGTTTGTGGCTTGGCTGAATGATCGCCTCATGGATAAGGGCTATACACAATGTTATGGAATTGATTATGAGGAAACCTTCTCTCCAGTGGAAAAAATGAACTCGGTACATGTGTGTTCTTCTCTCTGGCAGCTAACTCTTCCTGGCAGGTATATCAACTTGATGTGCAAATGTCTTTCTGAATGGGGACATCAAAGAAGAAATTTATATGCAACAATCACCTGGGTAAGTGGTTGAGGGGGAGTCAGTATGTCAACTAAAAA
This sequence comes from Aristolochia californica, assembly GCF_029961685.1. Classification (NCBI taxonomy): domain Eukaryota; kingdom Viridiplantae; phylum Streptophyta; class Magnoliopsida; order Piperales; family Aristolochiaceae; genus Aristolochia; species Aristolochia californica. The sequence goes on along the minus strand of NW_027182257.1, from coordinate 15,801,508 downwards.
AATCTCTGTATGAACTAAAACAATCCCCTCGTGTATGGTTTGAGAAATTTAGTCAAGCCCTCATACAGGCAGGATTTTACAAATGCTTTGAAGATCACTCAGTTTTTATTAAAAATACACCTAGAGGCAAGGTAATTCTGGCAGTTTATGTTGATGATATCATTTTAACTGGTAGTGATTCTGAGGGCATCCAGGAAACAAAAGAAAAAATACATGCTGAATTCAAGACAAAGGATATTGGATTACTCAAATATTTTCTGGGTATTGAAGTATTACAATCCAGACATGGGATTGTGCTATCCCAAAGAAAGTATGCCCTTGATCTACTAGAGGAGACATGAATGCTGGGATGCAAACCAGTAGACACTCCTATGGACTCAAATACAAAATTATGTGCAGGTACTGGAGAAGATGTAGATATCAGGAAATATCAGAGACTAGTGGGAAGACTTATTTACCTGTGTGTAACAGGGCTAGATCTATCGTATCCAGTAAGTGTGGTGTTTCAAAACATGCACAAACCACAACTTAGGTATTGACAAGCACTTGAAAGGATATTACGATATTTGAAAGGAGCTCCATGAAGAGGGCTTCTCTATAAAAATCAAGGTCACTTCAACATCAAAGGATTCTTAGATGTAGACTAGGTCGGATCCCCGGATGACAGGAAATTTACTTTGGAATTTTGTATGATGGTTGGAGGGAATTTGGTTATATGTAGAAGCAAGAAGCAAAATGTAGTAGCACAGTCTAGTGTAGAAGCAGAATACAGAGCCATGGCACACACTGTTTGTGAACTCCTATGGATAAGATCTCTTCTCACTGAATTGGGATTCTATAAAGAAGCTCCGATGGATCTATATTGTGATAATCAAGCAGCAATACACATTACATCAAATCCAATCTTCCATGAAAGAACAAAACATATTGAAGTGGGCAGCCATTTTATATGAAAAAAGTTCCAAGCGAGTCTTTTATCTCTAAAGCATATCTCATCACAAAGTCAAGTTACATATATTCTCACGAAGCCGTCACTCACAAGATTATGTCTACCATCTACAACAAGCTGAGCATCTACAATGTTTTCTCATCCCCAGCGTGAAGGGGATTGTTACAATGTGGGACCCACCATGGTGGACGAGCTGGTGGGACCCACCATGGTGATGTGGGATGCCAAGAAGAGTTCTCACCCAAGATATCACGAGTTAAGAACATAAGAAGCAAAGTCTGAAATGAGTTAGAAGACTTAAAGATCAAGTGGGACCCACAAAGATACCACGAGCTGGAATCTTATCAATATGAGCTGGAAGATCATGTGGGACCCCCAAGGATAAAGTCACGAGCTGGTCTCCTCCCTTTTGTCCACATTATTGAAGAAGAGTTATAGTTCAACTTATATTAGAACTCTATTAGATTGTGTTATCCTTTCATGATAGACTTATCTTAGAGAGTTAGAGTTGGAATATAATTAAGAGATTTAAAGGTTAATTGTATAAGGACTTTATGACTTCCTCTACTATAAATATAGGTGTTGTAATTTAGAATTAATCAAGTTCTACAATTCTATCTTGAGTAAATCTCTCTCTCTCTCTCTCTCTCTCCCTCTCTCTTTGCTTGGTGAACACCTTGTTCCTCTTCTCTTCTTCTCTCTACCCGAGAGCCTCGTCCCATTTTCTCCTTTTTCTTTCTCTCTTCCCTTGCTCGGAATATTGGAAAATGGATCCTAAATTCAACACATGTGATTTGGATGACTTTATGTTGCAAATTATGATGGCAATACTAAGGTCCTGGAACTCATTCTTAGTTCCTTAAGTGATGAAATGCAAGATTCTTTTTCATCTTGTAAATCAACCAAGGATTTATAGGATAAATTAGAATCTAATTTTATCTAGGAACATGGAATGTGGTTCTTCACATTCCAAGTACACTACACATTGTAAAATTACATACATTGAGGATTGTAAGATCTCATGCTTAGTAGGAAACATCAAATCAAGGTGAGACTTCAGAGAGTGATAGTTGTGAGGAACTAGACAAGAAAGAACTTATGTGACAACTAGAAAAATCTATGTCCTCACTTAGGAGAAAGAAAAGAAATTAAGATATTAAGAAGGCAACTTTGAAAACATAGAAAAGGATGTTAAGTTGATTGTTCCTCCAAGTCAGAAGAACTTAGAAAAGAAAATAATAGGCTCATCTCAAAATGTGAGAAACTAGAACTCTATTATTCATACATTCATGATTTGAGAAATGAAATAATAATTTCTTCTCTAGAATTTTAGAACTTCAATAAGAAAACAAAAAAATTCACAAATGTGTAGCTAAAAGAAAAGCACTTGACCTATCATATGCTTTAGTGAAATTAACTTTAGGAAAAATCAATCCAAATAAATCAAAATTCCACTTTCATAATGTGAGAAAAGCTGACCATAAGGTCCATGTGTTAGGATCTTCCCAAGCCATGGATCGAGTCACCCTTCGTTCCTCTCTTCCCTCCATATTGAATCTTGACACTGGAAGAGGATTCTTGTTTCTGGAATGTGGAATGGTGGAGTTTGGAATGGAATGATTGAGCATTGAAGGAAGCTCGACCTGACCTCAGAGGGAGAATCCGACCTAGACCTTTGAGGGAGAATCCGACTTGTTTAATTCTAATTTTCTCAATGCTTACTTTGATTCACCTTGACGTCCCCATAAATTGGGTTGTGGACGGAAATACAAGTTAGACCCATGGGTCAACTGGTTCACGCCATATTACATCTAAACCAAACCAAACCAAATGGAATTACATTAAAAGTAAATTAATATAATTTAATTCCTACGCCTGTTGATAACTCGCGATTCTATGGAGTCCATAACATCACCCCCACCTAGAGAAATAGCTTGTCCTCAAGCTAGAAATAGGGGTAGAGGGCCCTAAAAGCTGCTAAGGGCTCCCATGTAGTGTCACTGGGGTCAGCATCAGCCCACTGCAGTTGAATACGACGAGCCTGCAACACCTGTGCTGGAGTAGAAAGGACACGTCCCTCATGTAGTGGGGTTACATGGGTGTGCAGCAAGGAAGAGTCGCCCTGGAAGGCCTTCAGTTTGGAGATGTGAAACACATTGTGAATCCTTGCCTCTGGCCGGAAGCTACATGCGGTAGGGGACTGTGCCAATGCGGTCCATCACCTGAAAGGGACCATAATCCTTCGAAGAGAGCTTATGGCATTTGGAGGCTGTCAGTGAAAGCTGCCTATAATGTTGGAGACACAACCATACATAATCTCTTGGAGAAAAGAATACTTCTCGTTTCTTCTTATCATAATATAATTTCATAGTATTCTGGGCTCCTGGAGATGAGTGAACACCTCACTGAGCATGGCGTCTCTTTTTGCTAACGCTTGGTCCAAAGTGGCTACCTTGGATGCACCTGGTTCATACGATAAAAGTCGAGGCGGATTTCTGCCATATACTACCTTGAATGGAGTAGGAGGTGTTGTAACAGAATTCAGCTCAGGTGAGCCATTTAACCCACCATTTAGGTGAGTCCCCCAGGAAACAACGAAGATACATCTCAATCGTCCGATTGATGACCTCGATGTGACCATCAGTCTACGGATGGCAGGCAGAAGAGAATGATAATGTTGTACCTAACAGCTTGAATAGTTCTTTCCAGAATGTACTGGTAAAGATGGCATCTCTGTCACTGGTAATTGAGGTAGGCATCCCATGTAATCGGACAATATTATCCATGAAGAGCTGATCTACGAGAGCTGCAGTAGAAGGATACGCCAGATGGAGGAAATGCCCATACTTTGAGAACCGATCAACCACTAAAAATATAACGGATTTGTCAGACGAAGAGGGAAGTCCATGGAAATATCTAACTAGACTTGTGACGGGAAATGAAGTGGTTGGAGGAACCCGACTGGACTTAATGATTTAGCTTTATTCCATTGAAAAATTTGACAAACCGCCACATAATCTGCTATACTGCACTTTATACCCATCCAATAAAAGTCCCGACTGATCCGAAAATATGTTTTTTTGTCTGCCCTCATGTGTACTTTCATGGAAAGAGGCTAGCATGCTATGAATAAGTGGTGACGTTCAATCTCCCCTACAGAATCTTATGATATAATGTAATAAGTTCCTGATACTGTTGTGTCTCTTCCCGAATCGAATCCAACAAGAGAGCCCGAGGTTGACTGATTGCATGTAATTGTGGCTCTGGAATGTCCCGACGAGATAAAGCATCAGCCCCCACATTCAAATTCCTAGGTTTATACTCCATGGTAAAGTCAAACCCCATCAGATTACTTAACCAGTGCTGCTGAGGGGAGGAGGTGAGACACTGCTCAAGAAGACACTTGAGGCTGCAATGATCGGTGTGAATCAGAAATGGGTGCCCCTAGAGATAAGGCCGCCAATGCTGTATTGCCCTAGATAAACCGATCAATTCACTGTCATAAGCGGCTAACTTGTGGTGGTGTTGGCCAAGCTGGCAGCTGAAATAAGTGATCGGGTGTCTTGTTGGTGTAACACTGCATTGATACCACCCCTCAAAGCATCACATTCCACCACAAATAACTCATCAAAGTCCAGTAACCGTAAAACCGACACTGATGATAATGCCTCTTTCAACTGCTGAAAGGAATGAACCGCTATCTCGGACTAGGTGAAGGCATTTTTCTTGAGTAGGTTGTTGAGCGGTGCTGCAATTTGGCCATAGCTGCGGATAAATTTCATGTAATACCTAGTGAGGCCCAAAAATCCCCTTAACGTTGTAATGGAGGTGGGAGAAGGCCAATCTATGACGGCCTGAATCTTACTCTGGTCAACCTTCACCCCAACTGCTGAAATAACGTGGCCCAAGTATGCCACTTCGGAGGTGCCCATAGAACATTTGGACTGATTTAAAACCAAATGATGGGAGCGGAGAAGAGTAAATACCTGGTGAAGGTGTTGAAGATGTTTGTCCCAATTGTTGCTATACACCAAAATATCATCAAAAAATACCAAAACATATTTCCTCAAGAGAGAGGAAAATACCTCATTCATGAGGGCCTGGAATGTGGAAGGCGCATTGGAGAGACCAAATGGCATCACGAGGAACTCGAAATGATTGTGGTGCGTGTGGAACGCCGTCTTCTCCACATCTGAAGGATGAACACGGATCTGATGATAGCCAGACTGCAAGTCTAGCTTGGTAAATATAGTGGCACCATGTAACTCATCTAGCAACTCTTCCACCACTGGGATGGGAAATTTGTCTTTAATGGTGTGAGCGTTGAGTTGCCTGCAATCCACACAAAACCTCCACGACTTATCTTGCTTTCAAACCAGTAATTCTGGGGAGGAGAAAGGTGACCTGATTGGCTGAATAATTCCCTGGGTGAGCATATTTTGGTACTGCCTCTCAATTTCATCCTTTTGTAGGTGGGGGTAACGGTAAGGCCGCACCACCACAGGTTCAGTTCCCATCTCAATCAGATGCGGTGATCACAATGCCGAATAGGCGGAAGAGTAGTAGGTTCATGAAACATATCCTCAAAGTCTCTAAGTAATTGAGATAACTTACAGTTTTCGATCCTATGGATCTGAACGGCTTGAAGTGCGCATGGTATTGGTGTTTGGGTGCCATGCAATGTGATATGACGTTGGTCCTCTGTGAAGATCATGGTCAAAGCTTGAAAATCCCATAAAATAGTCCCCAACAGTTGGAGCCATTTAACTCCAAGTACCAAATCAAATCCTGCCAATGAAATCACCAAGAAATCTACAATAAAGGAGTGTCCCTCAATATCAAAGCGGGTGGCTGGAGATATGCCCACACTGGCATTTTTGGCCCCATTGGCTACTGAGACGGAGAGGCCTATCTGCTGCTAGATAACTAACCCAAGTTGTTCTGCCGCTGGTTGACTGATGAAGTTATGCGTGCTGCCAGAGTCAACTAAAGCTAGTAATTGTAGATGATGTAACTGGGCTCGAACTTGAATGGTGTTAGAACTGCGCAAACCAATCATGGCAAGAAGTGAAATCTCTGGACCCTCTTGGTCTGTCTCCACAATCTCTTCCTCTAGTAGTATGTCCTCACAATCCTCCCATAGACACACATTGAATAATCTTTTGCATATGTGACTCTAGACATACTAGTCATCACAGTTAAAACAAAGGCCCTTGGCCTTTCTCTGTTCCATCTCTTGTCTATTCAATTTTTTAAAGTAAGGGGCTGGTGGCATAGAGTTAGAACTTTCTGGACTCGGTGCTGCACTGGATCCAGAACGTGGAGGCCCAAAATAGGGTGCTGGTGCAGTGGCATTGTGCCTACCTGACCAAACTGGTTTTCTAACCAGTGAATCCTTTAGAACTCGCTACTTATGCTCAATTGAGCTGGCTAAATTCATAGTGTGGTCCAATTCTGTAGGACCATGTAATTCAACTTCCACCCACAGCGCTTCTGTCAAACCAGAAGTAAAGATGTGAACATATTGGGAGTGACTGACAAACTCACTAAGCTGGGCCAAACGTTCCTGGAAGGTCTTTTGGTACACCTCTAGTGACCCATTCTATTTATTATTGATTAATTCTCCCAATGGATTGCTACTAGCTGGAGGACCAAACCTCATCATGCATGACTGAACCAATTGGTCAATTAGGAATTGGTGGTACCATAGGAGATCTTCATTGAGTATGTGGTATGCGGCAAAATGAACCTTCTCATCCGTCGGTGTTTTTTGATGATAAAAGAATTGGTCACACTTGGTTAACCAAATCATGGGGTCCTTAGACCCATCATATGTAGGAAAATCGAGTTTGCAATACCTGGGAACCGTAGTTGGTCCCAGTGTGGAAGACCACATATGGGGATTGTCGTGGTGCAGTGGTGGTGAAGGAGGTGGTGGTGGCTGGTAATGATGGTGGTCGGCCGGTGGAGAGTAGGCTGCCGGCGGCGGTGCTCGAAGACCATTGTTGTCTTGTCGTCGAAGGATGGATTGGATTGCTGCGTCCATGGATTTGATAGCCTCATGTAGGTCAGATGTGGTCTGACACAGCTCTTCAAGGGATTGAGCCTGAACGTCTGTCCATTGACGATTGTCCTCAGCTAATTGCCGCAAATCCTCTGGGGAAGAGGAATCCCCAAGGGTGGACCTTTCTGATACCGAGATTTTAGGATCTTCTCGAGCCATGGATCGAGTCACCCTTCTTTCCTCTCTTCCCTCCATATTGAATCTTGCTGTTGGAAGAGGATTCTTGTTTCTGAAACGTGGAATGGTGGAATTCGGAATGGAATGATTGAGCTTTGAAGGAAGCTTGGCTTGGACCTCAGAGGGAGAATCCGACCTGTTTAATTCTAATTTTCTCAATGCTTACTTTAATTCACCTTGACGTCCACATAAATAGGGTTGAGTACGGAAATACAAGTTAGACCCATGGGTCAACTGGTTCACGCCATATTACATCTAAACCAAACCAAACCACATTAAAAGGAAATTGACATAATTTAATTCCTACGCCTATTGATTACTCGTGATGTTATGGAGTCCATAACACCATGAGACTATAATAGAAATAAAATCTAGTAGTTCTTATAGGAAAAATGTAACAAATATCGTAACATCCCTTGTGCTTAATGATGTGTGTTACCAAGGTGGAACCTTTGGCCATTATTCTTTTGAGTGCTCAGCTTGAAGATCGAATCAGAAGGAAGTAATTCAAATTTAGATTCCATAGGGAAGCCTAAATTTGTCTTCAAATTTTGAGGTGGCAGGACCCAAACATATTTGGGTACCCAAGGTCACTTGATCTTCGAGCAAAGAGTGCAATTCTCTGAGCCAAGTTATATACTAAATAAAAATCACCTTAATAGCGTGTGGAACATGAATTTTGAAATTGTACTCTAAATTTTATGTTCAAGTAAATTTGAAGATTTCTTATATGGGACTTAGTTTTATGGATTGATTCAATGATAGTTTCATCATTTGATCTCATATACCAATCCTTGTCTACCTTATGTAGACTTGAAATTTCTACGAAAATCAAAATCCTAAATACACTAGCACATTAGTAACCATTGGCTTAAGGGAGATAAGATTAGCACTAGCCAATGACAATTCAAGGAAAGATTATGTTAGTTTCCAACCCAATCTGAATTTAGTTGACACATGTTAGAAATAACATTGGTTTTTCTTAAGGTTGTGCATATTAGTGGTATTGTGATTTATTCTTGATCAATACTTTTTGTTGAATTAAATATTTATGTTCAAGTGATTTACTCATGTCAACATAAACATTATGAACTCATATTTTGAAATATATGTCCATCTTAATAACTATATGTTATTCACGTGAATCCCCCCATGCCTAACCAGAACAACTAGCCTTAAAGGGATAAGGCCTACTCAATAAGACAGAGAAGAGAAACTCTTTAAAATGAGTAGCTTTCCTTGCTCATATGTTGATGCATTGCCTACCTTCTCTTTAAACTAGACTACATATTTGAGAAAGGAGCATGCATCTTATCTTTTGGAGTGTCTAGAGAGCATAGCAAGTCATTCTTAGATATTAGATACCGTCTACCTTATGGTGTTAGTGGTTGGATTTGGTCTTTAATTGCAAGCTTCCATTTTCATCAATTGAATAGATAATACCTTGGTGATTCCTATAATCATTCAATAAAGGTAGACTTGGTGACTCTCTATGAGACAAATCATCTAATCAAGAATCCTTGATTTGTTACATTGGTGGAAATCGGCTTGCTATTTCAATCAAAGAAATGTTATAATCCACACTCCAAGATAGTTGCTTCATTTTCACAACTTATCCTAAAAATAAATTCAATTGATGTAGAGTGTGTGAAGAGATTTTAAATATAGCAAGCTTATCACTATACAATGACTTTGGTTAAATTTCAATTAATTAATATCATGGAAGTGATATGTCTCCAGCCTCAAATTAAAAGCAACAAATCAAACCTTTCAAGTTTGAGAAGGTTGAGAAAATTTTAATATTCAAATTATTTTTGAAGACAAATTAAAGCAAGTTGGTTATGAGGATTAAAAACTTGAATTAATCTTACCTCATTAGCCAGGCTTACAAGTGGTTCTGATGGAATTAAATATCTTAGAAAATTAAACATATCACATTAACTAAAATTTGAGATCATATGAATCTAAAACAGCTTAGATCGTTTACTCTTAGTGCTACTTGTGTGAACTTTTAACTTAGAACGAGAATCAAACCCATAGTCATAAGTTCAAACTTAGAGTGTAATTATACCCACAACAAAGTGAATCTAATCAATAATATCAATAATTGGTAAGTCAACAACTTTGTTGGCATGAGCTTAGTTGAAAATCATTGATTTGGCACTTTTACGAGTCATGATGTTTGGATATACTTGGCTAAACTATTAATTAGGTATTTCCCTAAAATCAGATTGGTTACCTGTTGAGGGAAAGGTTAGCTTGTTAGAGAAATGAAACCCATGAAATTATGTGTCTCTATATAAACTAATGAAGCCTAATTTGATAGAAAATAATTAAGACCCAATTAGAAGACAATTAGAAAATCTTAAGGTCCTACTACCATTAGAGCCTATGTATCCAAATATTGGACTAATTGAGAAATCTTAGATATGTGGCTACTTTGGATGGCTTTTTGCCTAGTTTATCAAAGGATATTGAAAATCTCAAAAGTTAATAACACGAATAGATTATTGAAGTCTTCTGGTATAGGAAAATCAAGCTTACATTACCATTATTACTTGGACAATAAGAGCTAATGAGTTGGGTGAATTAAAAAGGACAAAACTTGATCAAATGCATATTAGGCACTATTACTTAGGTAGCCTTTATTATGGATTTATTATGTTTGTGTTTTTTAGATCTTTATCAAGGTATTGAGATTCTCATCTTCTGGCTTTGAATCAATTTTTACTTGAGAATTTAATTTTTTAAGCATGATTATTATATTTGATTCTTGTACTTCTATAGAAACTCAAACATAAGTAACTCTTGCCAGATTGGCGACTGTTGAATTTAGGAAAAGAGAAATATTTCATTGACTTCATTAACTTATTTTATAATCAGAGTACATGAATCTCTATTTATAATAGAGGAAGGTAGTAGAGTACAATTACAATAAAACTACCTTTGTCCCAATTACATCCAAACTCTAACACTTAAGGATAAACCTTACCATGATTAAATAGCTCAATATAAATAGAAGACAAACATAACTCAAACTAGAACTCTTCTATGACGTGACCATAAGATAAAGATGCTAGCTCATGGTTATCTTTGTGAGTCCTTGATCTTCCTATAAGCTTGTGGTTATCTTTGTGGGTCCTTCTTGATCTTCCAACATATGTGATAAGGATACCAGCTCATGGTAATCATGGTGGGTCCTACTTCTTATGTGCTTGGGCCCATCTTGTGGGCCTTCCTTGGTCGTGTGGGCTGGAGCCCGTCTTCCAACACTCCCCCTCAAGCTGGGGGTGAGAGAACATGAAGAATTCCCATCTTGCTGCAAATGATGTCTATAATCTTTTTGTATAAAATGGCAGTCCCCCAATTTTCTAACACTCCCCCTCACGTTGGTGCTCTCTTGCATGAGGCCTAGTAGGCCAATTAAGGGGGTTATAACATAGATTTACTCCGTCTTGGTGTCCCAACCATTGAAATTTGATATTTTTGACTGGGTATTAAGTTCCTCCGTCATGGAATTACAACTGTTGACCTTTTTTTATATTTTTGACTGGGTATTAAGTTCCTACGTCATGGAATCCCAACCATTGACATTTTTTATTTTTAACGGGGTATTAAGTTCCTTCGTCATGGAATCCCAACCAATTATATTTTTTATATTTTTTACGGGGCATTAAGTTCCTCCATCATGGAATCCCAACTGTTGATATTTTTTATATTTTTGATGGGGACAAATAAATAATGGTATGAGGTCACCTCTTCTTCAATAATAATGTCCCCAAAGAGACATAAAAGTTGCAGCTGAATATAACACGACCATCTTCCAACACATATAACACGACCTAAATAATAAACTTTGTAAAAGAACCCATGAAATAATCCGATATAAAAATTTCTTCTTAGATGCACATGAGTCATTTGTGCTCCCCCTCTCTTGAATATTTTGGTCACATAAACTTTATCCATAACATCTGGAATAAAGTACCTCTTTCTTGTACTTCTCTCTATTTTCCCCTCTCAAGATGGGAGGTAAAGGCAGTGATCCCAGCTCGAACCAAAAATCATAGATGCAGAAATAAGCCCAAATAATGTAGATGTAGTAATAAGCCCTTAAACCAAGGAGAAGTGAGATATTTTTATGATATAGAAACTCAAATAGTGAAGCTAAACAATCAGCTTAAATTTGGGATTTTCAATGCAATAGGATGCCAGCATGACCTTTGATTATTCCAATGCGAATATATCTTAAAATATAGATCAGATTGACATGAAAGTTTCTCCTTCTGAAATTAGAATTAAATACCTTTCATCCAAGTATAACTTCTCTTCATAAATTATAATTATCAGAAGATAAATAATCTGATATATTTTGGTCTTTGTCATCTAGCCGAACTAAGTACCGTTTCATTTTTTTTCCAAGATGCCCATTGACTCTTCCAAGATCAATATCTTCTTATAAAAAACTTAGATCGAGAATTGGTTGAACAGTTAAGAAAATATACTTAGAGATATTTATTTTGATATATAATTATCCATGTAAAGTCTCGTTCTCTATAACATAAAAAACATCGAAAGTTGAAGCTTTCTGCTGTTTCTCGAACTTTTTTTTCAATCTAACCTTCGTTGCTTCAAATATCGATTTCTCTTTGTTGATAAATCCGATTGAAAATTGGTTGAATATGTAAGACAATAGACTTACACACACACACACACACACACAACATATATATATATATATCCATATAAGTTCTCGTTCTTGATAGCATAAAATACCTCAGAAGTTGAAGCTTTCTGTTATTGCTCAAACCTCTTTTGCAATCTGACATTTGCTCATTCAAATTTCAATTTCTATTTTTATACAACTTCGATTTGAAAAAAATAGTTTTGTCTTGGAAAGAAAATTCAAATATCTTTCCATCAATATATAATATGAAATATGAAAATCTCAGTATAGAGGTGAAAAATGCAAAGAAAACTACAGGTGCAGGGACAGAAAAAAAAAAAACTACGAACCTAGAATTAGGGTTTAGGATTTAGAGAAAAGGATATAATTATCTTTGTGGTTGACCAAGTCAAATCATAGAACCTGCTCTGATAGCATGTTGAATTTAGGAAAAGAGAAATACTTCATCGACTTCATTAACTTATTATAATCAGAGTACATGAACCTCTATTTATAATAAAGGAGGGTAGTAGAGTCCAATTAAAATAAAACTACCTTTGTCCCAATTACACCCAAACTATAACACTTAAGGATAAGCCTTTGTTATGGTCCTAGGTTAAGTACTTGGCTTTCCGCTACCTACCAGGCCGGTCTTTTAGGTAGTATTGGCTAGGTGCTTAACACTTGGTATCAGAACAGAGTAACACAGTAGAGAACAACAAGAATGATTTAAAGAAATTGGTGCGTGGAGTTCTGCAAGCACAAGCTGAGACTGACAGAAACTAGCTGCAATGATGGAGCAAGTAGTACAAATTCCAGATATGAATATTCAGATTGAGAGAATTTTTTGGATGATGGGGAATGCGACGATTGGAAGGAACTCAATTCCAGAACAAAGGGAAGCAGAAAATTCACACAACAGAGGAGGAGATCAGTTTCCTAGACGCACTAGTTTTCCTGACCAGATTGGAAACTTCAACCAGGGAGGAGGCACCATACCAAAGTATACAAAACTTGATTTTCCTAATTTTAATGGGTTAGAAGACCATTTGATTTGGTTACATAGGTGTGAAAGAAAATTTATCTATCAAAGAACAACAGTTAATGATATGGTAGGACTTGCCACTTCCCACTTGCTTGGGGAAGCACAACTTTGGTTTCGTCAAGTTGAGTCAAATAGATTATTGTTGGATTGGGAAGATTTTAAAGAATTATGCACTATATGATTCGGTCCTCCAGCCCACAGCAACCCCATGGGGGATTTGGTGTTGTTACTAAAAATGGGTTTAGTGGAGCTCTATCAAAACAATTCCAGGAAAAATTGGCAAGAGCAAGTCGAATGGTTCGCGTAGACCCGCAGGTAAACTTATTTATAGCAGGCCTTAATGAGTCATTATGGCTAGAGGTGGAGCTACATGCACCTGCTAACTTAGCTCAAGCTATGAATCTAGCTCGCACACTGGAACTTCAACAAAAAGTTCAAACTAGGAGACCGGCTTGGCAAGGGGACGGGAACAGTTCCACAAGTTGGCAAGGGAGGCACAAAAATAATACTCAATTAGCTTCTCAGGCAGGGCAACAAGTCAAAAATTATTCTAGTATTAATCCTACAGTAGATACACGGCCCAGCAACCCACCCGCCCAGTATATTCGAAAATTAACGAGTGGGGAGATGGCAAAGCGCAGAGCAAAGAACTTATGTTACAATTGTGATGAAACATACAGGGCAGGCCATCGGTGTAAACAGTTTTTCTGGTTAGAGGTCGATGAATTCATAGAAGATATCATAGAACCACTATAGATTGATACGACTGAGAAGGACCCACCAGAAATCTCTCTGCATGCCATTAAGGGACATAAATCTGCCAACACGATGCAAGTCCGCACTTGAGCGATGGATCAAGACCTTGTCATCCAAGTAGATTCAGGAAGAACGCATAATTTTCTCAGTTGGATCGCTGCTCAATACCTTCAACTATAGATACTTCCACACTCAACAACAACTGTTTCAATTGCCAATGGATAGAAAGTTCCTAGCTACAACATCAGCAAAAAACTTAAGTTCTCAATCAGTACGACTTTCTTTCATTCTAAATTTTTTGTCATACCTCTAGCTGGATTCGATATGGTTTTGGATATTAAATGGCTGCAAACACTCGGCCCTATTTTATGGGATTTTACTACTTTAACTATGAGTTTTTCAATGGGTGGACAACAAGTATTATTATGTGGCAGTCATGTGGACAAGCCCCATCATATTCATACGATTCACTCAAAGGACAATCCGGACAGCAATATAGATAAGCTTCTGGATGAGTTCTCAGACTTGTTCCAAGAGCCCTCGGGGCTGCCTCCCTTGAGGCATTGTAACCATCGGATATGTTTGAAACAAGGATCAAAAGTGGTGGTCGATCGACCTTATCGATACCTACATCTCCAGAAAGATGAAATTGAATGACAGTGCCAAAGAATGCTACAACAAGGTCTTATTCGCAGCAGCCTTTCCCCACTCTCATCACCATTCCTTCTCGTAAAAAAACATGATGGTATATATAGCATTTCTGTGTTGATTATCGGGAATTGAATACCCAAATACTGAAAGATAAATTCCCTATTCCGGTAATGGGGGAGCTTTTAGATGAATTGCACGGGTCTCTGTTGTGGACTCAATAGCACACCGAGTCACCCAAAGGAGAAGCCAATGACTCACAGAGTTCATATTTTATATTGTTTTCATTTTAATTTTTCATTAATTGTGTAATGAGCAAGGACGTAGGGGCAGAATTGGCATTTTTAGCCCTAAAACACTTATGACATCAAAACCCTATTTAAAGGGTAAAGAAATAGAACAAAGGCAAGTATGGAATTAGGTTAAACAGGGTTTGGAGTTTTCCTTGATGAGCTCTAGGGTTGAGAGGTCTCCTTGACGAGCTCCAAGGTATGGTTCTTGATTTGATCCTTCACTCTTATCATCTTTGAATTCTGTTTGTATTGAGATTATTTGAGATCAAGGGAAGAAGGGTTTTGAATACTCTTTTCCGAGTTAAGGAGGGGCTTTAGCCTCTTCAATGATATAGCAGTAAGAAGGAAGGGTTTTCCCTCAATCCGAACAAGGAAGAAAGGGGTTTGGGTTAGCTACTTGAGCAACATATCAAAAGAGGCAGCTTTAGCCTCTTTTTCGAGTGTAGGAGGATTCGGGGATCATAATCTCTCTTACGTGGGCAGTAGCAGTCTTCAAGAGAGACTCGACCTCATTGATGTGAGTCTCAAAAAGGGGTTTCATCCATCTTGGTCAAGAACAACCAATTAGTCTTCTAATTACATAGAAGACTAAGAAAAGGAAACTCCTTTTCAAGCATCACAAGAATAGAAAGAGAAAAGGGAGTCTTTGCTTCATTACCATGATCAAGAACCCTCATAACGTGCTGGATTCACAATTACCCTGCCAAGTTAGGGACCATAACAACTTGGTATTAGAGCAGGGTAACACGACGAAGAACAACATGAATGAATTAAGGGAATTGATGCTCAGAGGTCAGGCAGAGAATGACAGAAAATTTGATCAAATCATGGAGATGTTCCCTAAAATAAATCTCAAGATTGAGAGACTGAATGGGAGGATGGACAACATAACAACTGGTATAACGACTGGAAGGAACACAATTCTGGAACAAAGAGGAGAGGACAATTTGCATAACAGAGGGGGTGACGAGTTTACTAGGCGCACTATTTTTCCTGGCCACCAGGGACACTTCATCCAGGGAGGAGACTTCGTACCCAGGTATACTAAACTTGATTTCCTTACTTTTAATTGGACAGAAGATCCTTTGATTTGGTTGCATAGGTGTGAAAAAAATTTCAGCCATCAAAGAACAACAGCTAATGATATGGTAGGGTTGGCCATTTTCCACTTACTAAGGGAAGCACAACTTTGTTATCATCAAGTTGAGTCGGACAGATTATGGGTAGATTGGGAAGAATTTAAAGAATCATGCACTCTGCATTTTGGTCCTCCAGCCCACAACAACCCTTTGGGCGATTTGGTGTTGTTACGCCAAACTGGTTCAGTGGAGCTCTATCAAAAATAGTTCCAGGAAAAATTAGCAAGAGCAGGCCTGATGGTTCGGGTGGACCAGTATGTCAATTTATTTACAGCAGGCCTTAATGAGTCCTTACAACTAGAGGTGGAGCTACATGCACCTGTTGACTTAGAAAGAGCAATGAATCTAGCTCGGGCATTGGAACTTTGATAGAAAGTCTAGAACAGAAGACCAGCATGGCAAGGGGAATGGAGCACTTCCTCCACTCTGCAAGGACAATAAAATACTCCTCCTCAAGCGTTTCATTCAGCATTACCTTCTTCGAGAAACAACCCAGGTAATACTCTGACAGCAAACACAAGATCTAGTAATCCTCCTCAGTATATTAAAAAATTGACAAGTGCTGAGATGGCAGAATGGCGATCCAAGAATCTGTGTTACAACTGTGATGAACAGTATCGGGCAGGTCACCAGTGCTAAAGGTTGTTTTGGCTCGAAGTGGATGAAGCAAAGAATCTAGATGATACGGATGATATTATAGAAGAGGACCCACCTGAAATATCTTTGCATGCCATTACTAGGCAGAAATCTGCCAAAACTATGCAAGTCAGAGCTCAGGTCCACGATCAGGAACTTGTCAGACTAGTGGATTCGGGGAGTACCCACAATTTTCTTAGCCTAACTGCGGCTCAACATCTGCAGTTACAGATCCTTCCTCATCCGATAGCCAAGGTTCCAGTGGCCAATGGGGAGAAAGTCCCTAGCTACGGGATCAGCAAGGCGGTAAATTTTTCCATTGGTACTACTTTATTTCATGCAGAATTTTTTGTCATTCCTCTAGCCAGATTTGATATGGTATTGGGCATTAAATGGTTATAAACATTGGGAGTCATTCTGTGGGACTTCTCTGCTTTAACAATGAGCTTTGTCTTGTGTGGTAGCCAAGTGCTCTTATAGGGGTGTCAAGTGGATAAACCCCATCACCTTCATTCTATGCACGCCCAGGACATTCCAGACAACACTCTTGAAAATTTTATTGATGAGTTCTCCGACCTCTTCTATGAGCCTTCTAGGCTGCCTCCCTTGAGGCCCTGTGATCACCGGATCTGTTTGAAACCAGGGTTTGATGTGGTGGTTGTTCGACCGTATCGGTATCCACACCTACAAAAAGGCAAAATCGAGAGACAGTGCTAGGCGATGTTACAACAGGGCCTTATTCGCAGCAGCCGGTCCCCGTTCTCTTCACCCGTATTGTGCTTGAAGAAACATGATGGCACATGGCAATTTTGTATTGATTATCGGTAATTAAACACACAGACAGTGAAGGATAAGTTCCCGATTCCGGTACTGGAGGAGCTCCTAGATGAATTATCTGGGTCATTGTTATGGTCCCTAGCCATGGATCTAGTAACTCGGCGAGTTGAATATGAATCCAGCACTGTTAGAGGGTTTCTTAACACGTTTTTGTGAAAAGAAACTATCTTTTTCTTCCCTCACACGTTATAATTGAAAAGGAGTTTCCTTTTCTCAATTATAGATGCAACCAGCAAGTTAAAGGACTGTTTAAGCACTCAGATATGAAACCCCTCTTTTATGATTCATGTGAAGAGGGTTTTACTTGCTGTAATTACTCAAGAACAACCCCTTTCCCTTTGCTGAATTCATTCCCCTTGAAAAGGAGTTTCCTTTTCTTAATTATGAATGCACCAATTCCAGCAATAGACTGTTTTAAGGATCCAATTATGAAACCCCACTTTATACCTCACGTCAATGAGTAGGGTTTCTGAATTCATGCAACTACCAATGCTGAATGTAAAGAGGGCAGTCTCTAGCTCTTCTAAACTCGAAAAAGATAGATAAAAATACCTCTTGAAGACCTCCTTCAATTCAGCAACTCGAAAATCCCTTTCTTGATGCTAAGGCTCACACAAATACTCCTTCCCTCACTGCTGGTTCGTGGAAGAGATGGATGACTATTGCAGCATGTAAGAGAAGGCTGATTCCTCCTCCTTTTCCTTCCAAGATCTCCTCAAAGACTCCCCAATGGATGCAGCAAACCCCCAAGAGAGTTCAAGCCAAGAACCCTAGAATAGAGAGCCTAGAAGGAACCTAAATTACCCTAGTTTATGCTAATTCCGAACTTGCTTTATTTCTCAAGCCTTACCCCTTAAATAGGGTAATTAACATCAACATAGGTTAGGGTAATAAAACCCAATTCTACCCCTACCTTTAAGTCTTATTACAAATCAATAAAATTCGAAATTAAAAGCAACATAAATAATAAAAGTAAAGTAGATGACTCAGTCTTATTGAGTCCATAACATCTGCCCCCCCTTGGAGATCGAGCTTGACCTCAAGCTCGGAAGTTGGGTAGACCTGGTGGAAGTTGTCGAGCCGCTCCCATTTTGCGTAGTTGTGGCCGATTGCTGCCCAGTAATGGCATGCAGGGAGATGTCCGGTGGTTCTTCCTCAATCATATCCTCTGTCACCGCGATATCCTCATCTTCAACCTTATCGATCAAAAACAATCTTTTGCACTGATGCCCAACCCGATATGGTTCATCACAGTTGTAACATAGATTCTTAGCTCGTCGTTCTGCCATCTCAGCACTTGTCAATTTTTTTTATATAAGGAGTTGTAGGATGACTAGATCTCGGATCCCCTGTCAAAGTAATACCCGGGTCGTTTCTCGGAGGAATGCGCTCCCCTGACCCTGGAGGTCGTCTGTGCTGTGCCTGTTGTCGCAGTTCTAAAGCACGAGCTATATTCATAGCGCTGGATAAGTCAACAGGTGCATAGAGCTCTACCTCAAGCTTTAAGGCCTCCGTCAGTCCTGCTGTAAATAGCGCAACTTGCTGATCCACTTGTACCATATTGTTGGCTCGTGCTAATTTTTCCTGGAACAATTTTTGATATTGCTCCACGGCCCCAGTTTGGCGTAATAAAACCAAATCTCCCAAAGGGTTACTGTAAGCCGGAGGACCAAAACAGAGAGAGCACAATCGCTTAAATTCATCCCAATCTACCACCTCACTATCAACCTCAACTAGCTGGTACCAAAGTTGTGCTTCCCCTAGTAAGTGGAAAACAGCTACGTTGACTCGGTCATAGGTTGGGACTCGCTGATGGCTAAAAAATTTTTCACATCGATACAACCATATCAAAGGGTCTTCTGACCCATTATAAGTAGGGAATTCCATTTTAGTATACCTCGGAACAGTGCCTCCCCCCTGGTAGAAGTGTCCCCCCGGAATGAAGGGTCCTTGCTGTCCCAAGAAACTCGTGCGCCTCGGAAATTCATCTCCCCCTCTGTTATATGAATGGTCCCCTCCTCTCTGATCTGGAATGAGAGGTACAATGCCTCCCCCCTGGTTGAGGTGTCCCCTCGGAATGAAGGGTCCTTGCTGACCCGAGAAACTCGTGTGTCTAGTAAACTCATCTCCCCCTCTAATCTGCGAATGGTCTCCCGGAATTGGGTTCTTTCCAGTGCTCAGACCAGTCTCCATGCTATCCATCCTTCCTTTCAAAGTTTCCAAACTGAGAGTGAACTTCTCCTCCAATGCAGCAAATTTCTTGCCAGTAGTTAGACCATTCTCCATGCTATCCATCCTTCCCTTCAAGGTCTCCATATCGATATCAATTTTTGAGAACCTCTCTAGGACAGTATCAAATTTTCTTTCAAGCAATTCAAAGTATTCATTGGTGCTTCTCTCTGCCGGGTTACCCTTCTCTGATACCAAGTTGTTATGGTCCCTAGCCATGGATCTAGTAACTCGGCGAGTTGAATATGAATCCAGCACTGTTAGAGGGTTTCTTAACACGTTTTTGTGAAAAGAAACTATCTTTTTCTTCCCTCACGCGTTATAATTGAAAAGGAGTTTCCTTTTCTCAATTATAGATGCAACCAGCAAGTTAAAGGACTGTTTAAGCACTCAGATATGAAACCCCTCTTTTATGATTCATGTGAAGAGGGTTTTACTTGCTGTAATTACTCAAGAACAACCCCTTTCCCTTTGCTGAATTCATTCCCCTTGAAAAGGAGTTTCCTTTTCTTAATTATGAATGCACCAATTCCAGCAAGAGACTGTTTTAAGGATCCAATTATGAAACCCCACTTTATACCTCACGTCAATGAGTAGGGTTTCTGAATTCATGCAACTACCAATGCTGAATGTAAAGAGGGTAGTCTCTAGCTCTTCTAAACTCGAAAAAGATAGATAAAAATACCTCTTGAAGACCTCCTTCAATTC
Source organism: Aristolochia californica (assembly GCF_029961685.1). Taxonomy (NCBI): domain Eukaryota; kingdom Viridiplantae; phylum Streptophyta; class Magnoliopsida; order Piperales; family Aristolochiaceae; genus Aristolochia; species Aristolochia californica. Next base: position 15,781,364 of record NW_027182257.1, on the reverse strand, counting down.
AGCAACTCGAAAATCCCTTTCTTGATGCTAAGGCTCACACAAATACTCCTTCCCTCACTGCTGGTTCGTGGAAGAGATGGATGACTATTGCAGCATGTAAGAGAAGGCTGATTCCTCCTCCTTTTCCTTCCAAGATCTCCTCAAAGACTCCCCAATGGATGCAGCAAACCCCCAAGAGAGTTCAAGCCAAGAACCCTAGAATAGAGAGCCTAGAAGGAACCTAAATTACCCTAGTTTATGCTAATTCCGAACTTGCTTTATTTCTCAATCCTTACCCCTTAAATAGGGTAATTAACATCAACATAGGTTAGGGTTATAAAACCCAATTCTACCCCTACCTTTAAGTCTTATTACAAATCAATAAAATTCGAAATTAAAAGCAACATAAATAATAAAAGTAAAGTAGATGACTCAGTCTTATTGAGTCCATAACAGTCGTGGGTCTTTACTAAATTGGACTTACGTTCGGGATATCATCAGCTTCGTATGGACCCCTCCGACATTGAGAAGATAGCATTTCGCACACATCACGGCCATTTTGAATTTCTGGTCATGTCATTCGGGTTATCAAATGCACCCTCAATTTTTCAAGAACTGATGAATGAGGTATTTAGCACATATCGTCGAAAATCCGTACTTGTTTTTTTTATGATATTCTCATATATAGCAAGTCCAGAGAAGAGCATTTAGCGCATTTACGGATCGTGTTTGAATTATTACGAGCACATTAGCTCCATTTGAAGAAATCACAATGCTCCTTTGCGGCATCTCATGTTGCTTACCTCGGCCACATTATATCACATGAGGAGGTCACTGTTGATCCTGAGAAGATTCAAGTAATTCGTGAGTGGCCACAGCCTCAGTCTTGCTCAGCTTTGCATGAATTTTTGGGTCTAGCGGGCTATTAAAGCGAATTCATTCAGAATTACGGCCCCTTTGACAAATCTCCTCAAGAAGAATTCCTTTCTTTGGAACGATGAGGCCACACAGTCCTTTGAGGGCCTCAAAAGTGCTCTCACCACCACCCCAATTTTACAGCTTCCGAATTTTGAAGACTTATTTGTGGTTGACTGTGACGCTTCTGGTGGGGGGCATTGGGGGCCGTCTTACAGCAGCAGTCACACCCCATTGCTTATTTTAGCTAGCAGTTGGCAGCTCGTCCTCACAAATTGGCTGCGTATGAACGGGAATTAATCGTGTTGGCCAAGGCGGTCCAACATTGGCGGCCTTACTTATGGGGCCCTGCCTTTCTAATCCGTACTAATCATTATAGTCTCAAGTTCTTACTTGAACAACGCTTCACAACTTCGCCACAACAGCATTGGATCAGTAAGTTAATGGGTTTTGATTTCTCGATTGAGTACCGTGCAGGGATGTTGAATTTATAGAAAAGAGAAATACTTAATTGGCCTCAATAACTTGTTGTAATCAGAGTACATGAACCTCTATTTATAACAGAGGAAAGTAGTAGAGTTCAATTACAATAAAAATACTCTTGTCCCAATTACACCCAAACTCTAACACTTAAAGATAAGACCTAACATAATTAAATAACTCAATATAGATAAAAGACAAACATAACTCAAACTAAAACTCTTATTTGACATGACCATAAGATAAGATACTTTTGTGAGTCCTTCTTGATCTTCCAACTTATGTGATAAGGATGCTAGCTCATGGTAATCAATGTGGGTCCTACTTCTTATGGGCTTGGGCCCATCTTGTGGGCCTTCCTTGGTCGTGTGGCCCATCTTATAATAATCTTAGATATGTGGGCCTTCCTTGGTCGTGTGGGCTTGAGCTTATCTTCCAACACTCCCCCTCAAGCTGGGGGTGAGAGAACAACATGAACTCCCAGCTTGTTGCAAATGATGTATAAAATATTGTTGTATAAAATGGTACATCTTCCAATATGCCTTCATCTTCCAACATTCCCCCTCACACTGTTGCGTCCTTCCAAGAGGCCCTGCTGGCATAATATAAGTGAGAGTAAAAATCACTCATAGCCAGTAAGTCATTGCTTCATACTCCAATCCTAATGCTGGATGTAGGGCACACTCCGTCTTCTATAGGTAGTGAGTCTATCGACATTCCTCTGAAGTGTCCACCACCGTGTCCCTCCACAAGACAACGACTCTCAAGTGGTAGGAATCATAAAAGCCATTACAGGGGGGTGGTGGATAACATAGATGTAATAATAAGTTCCTCCGTCATGGTTTCCCAACCGTGATATTTTTTGACAGGGTATCCTCCGTCATGGTTTCCCAACTGTGATATTTTTTTTTGACAGGGCCCATCATGGTTTCCCAACCATGATATTTTTTGATAGGGTATCCTCCGTCATGGTTTCCCAACCGTGATATTTTTTTACGGGGTAAAATAAATGATGATATGAGGCCACCTCTTCTTCAATAATAATGTCCCCAAAGAGACATAATAACAACAACTGTAAATAACACGACCATCTTCCAACACATAGAACATGAACCAAATAATAAACTTTGTAAAAGAACCCATGAAATAATTAGATATAAAAATTTCTTCTTAGATGCACAAGCTTCATCTTTTTTTCTCCCCCTTTCTTAAATATTTTGGTCACATAAACTTATTCACAACATATGAAATAAAATACCTCTTTCTTGTACTTCTTGTACTTCTCCCCCTCAAGCTGGGAGGTAATGGCAGTGATCCTAGCTTGAACCAAATATCATAGATGTAGAAATAGGCCCAAATAATAGAGATGTATAAATAAGCCCTCAAACCAGGGAGAAGTGAGATATTTTCCTCATATATCAACGCAAAAAGTGACACAAAACAATCGGCTTAAATTCGAATTTTAAATATAACAGAATACCAACATGACCTTTGATTCTTCCAATGTGAATATTTCTTTAAATATAGATATGATTTACATAAAATTTTCTCATTATGAAAGTAGACTTAAATACCCTTGATCCAAGTATAATTTCTCTTCATAAAATATAATTATCATAAGATAAATAATCTAATAGATTTCGGTCTCTGTCATCTGGCCGAACTAAATATTGTTTCTCCTTTTTTTCGAGAATGATCATCGACTATTCCAAGAACAATATGTCCTAATAAAAAAACTCATAACGAGAATTGGTTAAATAGGTAATAAAATATACTTACGTATCTTTCTTTTGATATATAATTATCCATATAAAGTCTCTTTCTTGATAGCATAAAATACCTCGGAAGTTGAGGCTTTGTGCTGCTACTCGAACCTCTTTTTCAATGTGCCTTTACTATTTCAAATATCGATTTCTCTTTGTAGATAACTCAGATAAAAAATTGGTTGAATAGGTAAAATGATAGACTTACAGATATGTATTTTGATATATATTTCTCCATATCAAGTCTAGTTCTTGAAAGCAAAAAATACCTCCAAAACTGAAGATTGGTGCTGCCTCTCGAACCTTTTTGCAATCTGACCTTTGCTCATTCAAATATCAACATATCTCTGTAGATAACCCCAATTGGAACAAATCATTTTTCTTTGGAAAGTAGACTCAAATATATTTTCTTCAATATATAATTTGCAGTATGAAAAACTCCTTATAGAGGTAAAAACTCAAAGAAGTCTAAGGGTATAGGGACTGAAAAAAATAACTACGAACCTAGACTTAGGGTTTAGGGTTTATAGAAAAGGATCACATTACCTCCGTGAGTTGACCAAGTCAACTCACAGAACCTGCTCTGATACCATGTTGAATTTATGTAATAGATAAATACTTCATCGACCTCAATAACTTGTTGTAATCAGAGTACATGAACCTTTATTTATAATAGAGGAAGATAGTAGAGTCCAATTACAATAAAACTACCCTTGTCCTAATTACACCCAAACTCTAACACTTAAAGATAAGTCCTAACATAATAAGATAACTCAATATAGATAAAATACAAACATAACTCAAACTAAAACTCTTCTTTTACGTGACCATAAGATAAGATACTTTTGTGAGTCCTTGATCTTCCAACTTATGTGATAAGGATGCCAGCTCATGGTAATCATTGTTGGTCCTACTTCTTATGGGCTTAGTCCCATATTGTGGGCCTTCCTTTGTCGTGTGGCCCATCTTATAATAATCTTAGATATTTGGGCCTTCCTTGGTCGTGTGGGTTTGAGCTTATCTTCCAATAGGGGAGATTAAACAAGACAGTGATGCCTTCTCTAGGTGTTTTGAACACCAGGAGCTCATATATGTGGTAAGCCAGCCTCGTTTCCTCATCCTAGACTTGGTGCGAGATGCACATGTCACTCTTCCTATCCTACAGGAGCTCCACATAAATTTTATAGAGGGGACTATGGAGTCTAAGTGGTGCATCTAGGATTCTCTTATTTGTTACAAACGATGGATTTACCTTCCCCACACGTCCGAGTTGATTCCAGCCGTTCTCTTGGCTTATCATGATAGTACACATGAAGGTATTTAGAAAACTTTGCAGAGCATTCGAGCCGATTTTTATTGGCAGGATATGAAGACTTCCATTGTGACATATGTCTCAGCATGTCAGGTATGTCAATGCAACAAAACCGATCATTTGAGTCCAGCAGGTCTTCTATAGCCTCTCGTCCTCCCTCCCCAAGTATGAGCCGATATTTTGATGGACTTTGTTGAGAGTCTTCCACTTTCAACCGGGAAATCAATTTTATTCGTGGTGGCTCATCCATAGATGACATCATGAGTAGAACAAACTTTCCTTGACCATATTGTACGATTACATGGCATTCCAGAATCTATTGTCAGTGATCGGGACGCGGTATTCACAAGCACTTTTTGGAGGGAATTTTTTGGCTAAGCGGCTCAAAATTGAAGTTCTCATCCGCGTATCATCCTCAGATAGATGGCCAAATCAAGGTGGTTAATCGCCCCATTGAAATGTATCTACGTTGCTTTTTTGGAGATCATCCGAAGCTCTGGGTTCAATGGCTACCATGGGTTGAATACTATTACAATACTTCTTTCCACCCCACTTTGCAATCCTCTCCTTCCAGGGTTCTTTAAGGGATCCCCCTCACCTTCTCTCTTATGCTAGAGGCTCCACCCACGTGGATGCCATTGATCATGCCCTCATGGATTGAGACCAGGTATTACAGACCGCCTACAGCGGGTTCAGGATCGCCTGAAGGGTGCCTACAACATGGGACACTGAGATGTTTCATACGAGGTAGGGGACTATGTTTGGTTAAGACTACGACCATACCGCCAACAGTCCATTGTAGGACCGTCGCACCATAAGCTCTCCCCCAAGTATTTTGGGCCTTTCTCCATTATTCAACACATGGGGCAGGTGGCCTATCAACTACAACTGCCAACAATGGCAAAGTTGCATGATGTGTTTCATGTCTCCCTCCTGAAACCATATACGGGGTCACCGCCTACTTCCACTTTGTTCCTCCCTCCAGTGGACAATGGACACTTGATTCTGATACGCTCCACGATGTTACGTACCCATTTGGTTGATGACCAGTGGGAGATTCTAGTTCAGTGGACAGATACAAAACCTGAAGCAGCTACCTGGGAACGGCTAGACAACTTCAAACATCTCTACCCAACTTATGAGTTTGAGGACAAGCTCTTTCTCCAAGGGGAGGCAGATGTTGTGGACTCAATAGCACACTGTGTCACCCAAAGGAGGAGGCAATGACTCACAGAGTTCACTAGTTTACCTTTCATATTTTTTATTGCTTTCAGTTTAATTTTTCATTCATTATGTAATGAACAAGGACGTAGGGGCAGAATTGGCATTTTTAGCCCTAAAACACTTATGGCGTCAAAACCCTATTTAAAGGGTAAGGAAATAGAACAAAGCCAAGTCTAGAATTAGGTTAAACAGGGTTTGGAGTTCTCCTTGACGAGCTCTAGGGTTGGGAGGTCTCCTTGACGAGCTCCAAGGTATGGTTCTTGATTTGATCCTTCATTCTTATCATCTTTGAATTCTGTTTGTATTGAGATTATTCGATATCAAGGGAAGAAGGGTTTTGAATACTCTTTTCTGAGTTAAGGAGGGGCTTTAGCCTCTTCCATAGTATAGCAGTAAGAAGGAAGGGTTTTCCCTCAATCCAAACAAGGAAGAAAGGGGTTTTGGTTAGCTACTCGAGCAGCATATCAAAAGAGGCAGCTTTAGCTACTTTTCCGAGTGTAGGAGGATTAGGGGATCATAACCTTTCTTACGTGGGCAGTAGCAGTCTTCAAGAGAGACTCGACCTCATTGATGTGAGTCCCAAAAAGGGGTTTCATCCATCTTGGTCAAGAACAGCCAATTAGTCTTCTAATTACATAGAAGACTAAGAAAAGGAAACTCCTTTTCAAGCATCACGAGAACAGAAAGATAAAAGGGAGTCTTTGCTTCATTACTGTGATAAAAAACCCTCATAAAGTGTTGGATTCACAATTACCCTGCCGAGTTACTAGATCCATGGCTAGGGACTATAACAGTCTCCTATTATCACCAAATTGGACCTGCGCTCGGGATATCATCAGGTTCGTATGCACCCAGGCGACATAGAGAAAACGACTTTTCGCACTCATCATGGCAACTTCGAATTAGTGATCATGCCATTTGGGTTATCCAACACCCCATCCACATTCCAGGCATTAATGAACGAGGCTACTCAGTCCATTTTAGATCTCAAATTAGCTATTGCATCCGCACCTGTTTTGCAATTTCCCAATTTTGAGGAGTTATTTGAGGTCGAGTGTGATGCCTCAGGTGGGGGCATTGGGGCCATTCTAGAACAACACTTGCACCCTATTGCATATTTTAGCTGCCAGCTGGCAGTACGACATCACAAACTGCCAGCATATGAATGGGAGTTAATCGGGTTGGCCAAATCTATACAACATTGGCGGTCGTATTTATGGGGTCGTGCATTTGTTATTCGAACCGATCACTACAACCTCAAATATTTGCTAGAGCACGACTCACAACTTCTCCTCAACAACACTAGATAAGTAAATTGTTGGGATTCAGTTTTACGGTGGAATACCGCACTGGCAAATTAAACAAGGTGGTCAATGCCTTGTCCCGATGTTTGGAGACCCTGTCTTTTTTATATGCTATCAACCAGCCTCGTTTTCTCCTTTTAGACTTGGTGAAGAAGGAAAATGCCAGAAATCCGGTTCTTCTTGAGTTGCTCAAGAAAATCAAAGAGGGGGTCATGGACTCGAGATGGACCATTCAGGACTCTCTTATTTATTACCGCTCATGTTTATATGTCCTACACAATTCAGATTTGGTTTCAGCCATCATTTCAGCATACCATGATAGTACTCATGAAGGCATCCAGAAAACCTTACATCTCATTCGAGTGGATTTCAATTTGCAGGGTATGAAGACCTCTATTGCAGCATATGTATCATCCTGTCAGGTTTGTCAATGTAACAAGGCCGAACACTTAAGTCCAACGAGTCTTCTGCAGCCTTTGGAACTTCTTGAACAGGTATGGGCCAATATTTCTATGGACTTTGTCGAAGGTCTTCCACTATCTTCCAGCAAGTCGTTATTATTTTTGGTGGTGGATCAATTCTCCAAATATGCTCACTTCATACCCATGGCTCACTCATATACTCCATCCAGAGTGGCACAAATATTTCTCGAGCATATTGTTCGTTTACATGGTATTCCAAAATCGATTGTAAGTGATAGGAATGTGGTTTTTACTAGAACTTTTTGGCGTGAACTATTTTGTCTCTGCGGCACCAAGTTGAAGTTCTCATCAGCATATCATCCTCAAACAGATGGACAAACAAAGGTCGTTAACCGCACTATGGAAATGTATCTCCAATGTTTTGTGGGCGATTGTCCTAAAACCTGGATGCAATAGCTCCCTTGGGCAGAATATTGTTACAACACTTCCTTCAACACAACTTTACAATCGACTCCCTTCAACGTTCTGTATGGTAGAGATCACCCTTGCCTTCTATCGTATACTCGGGGCTCCACCCGCGTGGACTCTATCGATCACACACTTACGGAACAGGATCAGGTGCTATAGAATATTTTGGACCACCTCCTCAAAGCATAGGTTTGTATGAAAGACTTCTATGATAAGGGACACCGGGATATTGAATACAAGGAAGGTGACTATGTCTGGTTACAACTCCATCCGTACCGTCAACACTCACTAGTGGGACAACAACGCCATAAGCTCTCCCCAAAATACTTTGGGACTTTTCGCTATTATTCGACATATCAGGCCAGTGCTTATCAATTGCAACTTCCCGTAATAGCTAAAATACATGATGTGTTCCATGTTTCATTACTTAAACCCTTTAAGGGCTCCCCTTCATCGGCAATTCCGTCTCTTCCTCTAGTGGACAATGGACAGGTTATTCTTACTCTAGCTACGACATTTTGGGCCCGTCAGATTGATAACCAATGGGAGATTCTTGTATAGTGGAAGCACACTGAAGAAGAAGATGCAACATGGGAGCAGCTAGCCAACTTCCAACAGGTCTACCCATCTTATGAGCTTGAGGATAAGCTTTTTCTCCATGGAGGGGGGGGGGGTTGTTGGGGTGTTACCGTCCCAGGTCATGGATCGAGTAACACAACGTGGGAGTTGTGAATCCAGCACTGGTACTGAGTTGCTGGACTCGGTAAGGGTTAAAGATCCCTTCTTTGGGTACTTTTCCACCAGTGATCAGTCTCCTTTTTTATGATCTCATTCTAGTGCTAAAGTTATAGCTAGAATGGAAGTAATTCAGGTGGAGAGAGAATGAAGGAATACCTGTTCTTGCTCACGTTAATCAGGGTTTCAACCCTGGTTTGATCCAACTCGTTCTAGGACTTGAAGGCCTAGCTTCGGGGGGGGGGGGGGGGGGGGGGGGCAGCCTTGGCTCACGTTGATGGCTGTGATTGCTCTGTTTTCGTGATGAATTCCCAGAAAGAAGAGTTGTTCTAACCCTTCGCGTGAAAGAACCAGAATTCTTCCTCTTTTTCTGCACGTCAAGATGGAAATTGGTCCCAACTTGTTGTTGACGATGGTGATGAGGGAAGATCCTCTCTTTGGGCTCGAAAAAGGGGCAAGAAGCTCCTCTTCTTAGTATGGATTGTGAGGGATGAATTTGGGTGAAGATGGATGGCAATGGAGGGTGAAGGATAGGTTGGATTTTTGGAGTAAACCCTAAACTCGAGATCAAGAGGTGATCTCAACCTGTTTAGACTAGGTTATTCTAAAATCTCAAAGCTTACCTATTTCATTCATACCTTTCCCTTAAATAGGTCACGTTAGGGAGTTTTAGGGTTAGGGTTACAATAATTCCCCATAATGCCCTTTACATATAAAGTAATTAGAAATAACTCCTACTTAAAACAATATGAGAAATAAATCCTACTCAAAGAAATATAAGAATTAAATGCTATTGAGTGAGTTGTTGTTGTCTTCTTCATTGTGTGACTCGTTGTGCTATTGAGTCCACAACATCTACCTCCCCATGGAGAAAGAGCTTGTCCTCAAGCTCAAACGCTGGGTAGACTTGTTTGAAGATGTCCACACGTTCCCATGTTGCAGCGTTAGGGTCAGCGTCCGTCCACTGAACAAGAATCTCCCAACGGTCATTGGGCAGCCGCGCGCGTAACACCGCAGCTGGGTTAAGAATAACCTCACCATTATCAACCGGTGGTAGGAATCGAGTGGATGGAGGCTGTACTCCGGAATGCGGCTTCAAAAGAGAGGCATGAAACACATCGTGAATTCTGCCTGTGTTCGGTAATTTGAGCTGATAGGCGACTGGTCCCACGCATTGAAGAATGTGAAATGGCCCAAAAAATCTGGGTGAGAGCTTATGATGTGGAGGTCCCGCAAGAGACTGCTGATGGTAGGGCTGGAGCCGTAGCCACACATACTCCCCAACCTCAAAAGAGACCTCACGGTGGCCTCTGTCGTAGACATCCTTCATCTGAGCTTGGGCATGTCGTAGCCGTTCTATGATATTCTGTAGCAGCAGATCCCGGTCTATGAGTGCCTAATCAATCGCGTCCATGCGGGTGGACCTTGGGTTGTACGAGAGAAGGCGAGGTGGATCCCGACCATATATAACCCGAAAAGGAGTGGATTGCAAGCAGAGTGAAACAAAGTGTTGTAACAGTATTCGGCCCATGGAAGCCATATAACCCATTGCTGCGGAGTAGATACATCTCGATGGTGTTTTTCACCACCTCAGTCTGCCTGTCTGTCTGTGGATGATAGGCGGAGGAGAACTTCAATTTCATCCCACTCAAGCGAAATAGTTCCCGCCAAAAGGTGATCGTGAAAATTGCATCTCTGTCACTCAGAATGGATTCTAGAATGCCATGTAAGTGGACTATTTGCTCCAGGAAAGTCTGAGCAACCCGTGTTGCTGTATACGGATGAGCCATCGGTATAAAATGTCCGTACTTGGAGAATCTATCAACCACTACAAAAAGTATGGATTTTTCGGCGGACAGGGGTAGGCCTTCCACAAAATCCATTGAAATGTCAGCCCAAACCTGCGTAGGAAGGGCCAGAGGCTGGAGAAGACTGGCTGGACTCAAGTGCTCGGCTTTGTTGCGCTGGCATACTTGACAGTTGCCCACTTAAGTCACAATAGAGGGTTTCATGGCTTGCCAGTAAATATTAGCTCGAATTCTGTGCAAGGTCTTCTGGATCCCTTCATGTGTAGTGTCATGGTAGGCCGAGAGAATAGCTAGAATCAACTCGGACTCAGGTGGAAGGAAAATCTGCTACTTTTAATAAATAAGTGAATCCTGAATGGACCACTTCAAATTCATTGTTCCTTCCGAGATCTTCTGATGCAGTTCCTGCAGTGCAGGGTTAGTGGCATGTGTGTCTCGTACCAAGTCCAGAATGAGAAATCTCCGCTGGCTGATAGAATAGACCGACTACTGATCTTCAAAACACCATGACAAGGTGTCTACCACTTTATTTAATCTCCCCGTACGATACTCCACCAAGAAGTCAAACCCCAAAACTTACCGATCCAGTGTTGCTGTGGCAACGTCGTTAAATGTTGTTCTAGTAGGAATTTAAGACTGTAGTGATCCGTGCGTATGAGAAAAGCCCTGCCCCAGAGATAAGGCCTCCAATGTTGGACCGCTTTGGCCAACCCAATCAATGCGCGCTCATAGGCTGCCAACTTGTGATGACGGATTGCCAACTGTCTGCTAAAATATGCAATAGGATGGCCCAACTGCTGTAAAATGGCCCCAATGCCCACGCCCGAAGTGTCGCACTCTACCACGAACATTTCATCAAAGTTGGGAAGTTGTAATACTGGTGCGGATGTGAGGGCAGCTTTGAGTGCCACAAACGATGTGGTGGCCCCCTCATTCCAAATAAATGAATTTTTCTTGAGTAGACTCGTCAATGGTGCTGCCATTGGCCCATAGTTCTGAATAAATTTGTGGTAGTAGCCCGCAAGACCCAAAAAACCCCATAACGCAGAACATGACTATGGTTGCGGCCACTCGTGAATAGCTCGGATCTTCTCGGGATCCATCGTAACCCCCTCATGTGAGATAATGTGTCCTAGATACCCCACATGTGAAGCCGCAAAAGAACACTTGGAATGTTTCAAATAGAGCTAATGTGATCTTAACAAGTCGAAAACAATCCTCAAGTGTGCCAAGTGCTCCTCAACCGACTTGCTATATATCAAAATATCATCGAAAAATACAAAAACAAATTTTTGAAGATAGGGGCTAAATACGTCGTTCATCAAAGCTTGAAAAGTGGAGGGTAAATTGGATAACCCGAACGACATGATGACGAACTCAAAGTGGCCATGGTGCGTGCGGAACACCAGCTTCTTGATATCAGAGGGCATCTGGACCTGATGGTATCCCGAACGGAGGTCAAGTTTAGTGAATAACCACGACCCATGTAATTCATCCAGGAGCTAATCCACTACCGGAATAGGGAATTTGTCTTTTACTGTCTACATGTTCAACTCCCGATAATCCACGCAAAACCTCCATGTCGCACGACCACTACCTTAGAACCTGGTTTCAGACAAATCCTGTGGTCACAGTGCCTCATGGGAGGCAACCCCGAAGGCTCCTGCAAGAGGTCAAAGAACTCCTCAACCAAACCATCACTAGTACTGTCAGGCTGATCCTGTGTCTACAAAGTGTGCATGCGGTGGGCCCTGTCCACCTGACAGCCCTGTAAGAGCACCTGACTTCCGAACAAATCAAAGCTCATGGTTAAAGCCAAAAAGTCCCACAAAATGGGCCCCAAAGTTTGTGACCATTTAATGCCTAATACCATATCAAATCCGGCCAGGGGAATAACAAAAAAATCCACATTAAATGAAGTAAATCCAATGGAAAAAGTTACCGCCTTACTAATCCCATAGCAAGGGACCTTCTTGCCATTGGCCAATGAGACGATGGCTGTCAGATGAGTGTGTATCTAGAGCTGGAGATGTTGTGTAGCTGTCAAACTCAAAAAATTGTGTGTACTCCCCGAATTGACTAGTCCCACCAGTTCTCGGTCGATGACATGAGCTTAGACTTGCATTGTAGTAGGCAATTTCTGCCCAGTAATAGCATGCAAGGATATCTCTGGTGGTTCCTCCTCGATAATATCCTCTGGCTCCTCTGGATCCTCTGAATCCTCCACCTCGAGCCAAAATAATCGTTTACATTGGTGTTTGAGCCGATACTGCTCATCGCAGTTATAACATAGAGTTTTGGACCGCCTTTATGCTAACTCCACACTAGTCAATTTTTTTTATAGGGGATCGGCTACCCGAGTCATAGTCAGAGTGTGTCTGGATGGTGCTGCTATAGATGCTCCCTGAGATGAATTATAGCGGCGCCCTTGCCACGTGGAAGAAGTGTTCCTCCCACTCGACCAACCCGGTTTACGTTGTTGCAGCTGTTGTCGTTGTTCCATTGCTAGGGCCATATTCATGGCATGAGCTAGATCTATGGGCATAAGGAGTTCTACCTCTACCTATAAATACTCATTGAGACCTATTGTGAATAAGGAGACCTGTTGGTCAACCAATACCCTCTCACCAGCATGAACCAACTTGTCCTGGAATAGTTTTTGATATTGTTCCACCGAACCCGTTTGTCTCAATAGGATTAACTCTCCTAGGTGGTTACTGTTGGTGGGAGGCCCAAATCTAACTACGAATAGATTTTTAAATTCTCCCCAAGTCATTCCCGGTCTCTCTTTCTCTACTTGAGTAACCCATAACATGGCTTCATCTGTCATATGGAAAGAGGTTAGTTGCACCTTATCCCATTTAGTAGTCCCTTGGTTCAAAAAACAAATTTCACATCTATGCAACCAAATTAAGGGATCCACAGAACCATTGAAAGAGGGAAACTCTAACTTGGTGTACCTTGGGACTGTGCCTCCATGCTGAGGTCCATGGATAGCAGTGCACCCAGGCCACTGCTCCCCTCTTCTGTGATATGGTTGAGCAACCTCTCTCACCTCTGGACTCTGATGTCTCTCTATCCTCAACTCCTGTAGCATGCTGATGACTTGGCTCATCTCTTCTTCCAAACCACAAACCTTTCCCAACACTGGATGTGCTGTTTCAAGGCTATCTTTTATCTTTTGTATCCTGATTTGGATTTCTTCATTGCTGATATTATCCCCCATGTTACCCTACTCTGATACCAAGTTGTTACTGTCCCGGGTCATGGATCGAGTACCACGGCGTGGGAGTTGTGAGTCCAGCACTGGTACTGAGTTGTTGGACTCGGTAAGGAGGGTTAAAGATCCCTTCTTTGGGTATTCTTCCACCAGTGATTAGTCTCCCTTTTTATGATCTCATTCTAGTGCTAAATTTATAGCTAGAATGGAAGTAATTCATGTGGAGAGAGAATGGAGGAATACCTATTCTTGCTCACGTTAATCAGGGTTTCAACCCTGATTTGATGCAGCTTGTTCTAGGACTTGAAGGCTTAGCTTGGGGGGGGGGGGGGGGGGGGGGGGGGGGGGGGGGTGTAGCCTTGGCTCATGTTGATGGCTGTCCTTGCTCTGTTTTCGTGATGAATTCCCAGCAAGAAGAGTTGTTTTAACCTTTTACGTGAAAGAACCATAATTCCTCCTCTTTTGCTGCTCGTCAAGATGGAAATTGATCCCAATTTGTTGTTGACGCTGGTGATGAGAGAAGATCCTCTCTTTGGGCTTGGAAAAGGGGCAGGAAGCTCCTCTTCTTAGTATGGATGACGAGGGATGAATTTGGGTGAAGATGGATGGCAATGGAGGGTGAAGGATAGGTTGGATTTTTGGAGTAATCCCTAAACTCGAGATCAAGAGGTGATCTCAACCTGTTTAGACTAGGTTATTCTAAACTCTCAAAGCTTACCTACTTCATTCATACCTTTCCCTTAAATAGGTCACGTCAAGGAGTTTTAGGGTTAGGGTTACAATAATTCCCCATAATGCCCTTACATATAAAGTAATTAGAAATAACTCCTACTTAAAAAAATATGAAAAATAAATCCTACTCAAAGAAATATAAGAATTAAATCCTATTGAGTGAGTTGTTGTTGTCTTCTTCATTGTGTGACTAGGTGTGCTATTGAGTCCACAACAGGGGGGGTTGGGGTTGGGGGCAGATGTTGAGGGCTCTATAGCACACCGAGTCACTCAAAGGAAGAGGCAATGACTCATTGGGTTTATTACTTTTAAATTTCATATTTTATATTTGTTTCAGTACAATTTTCCATTATTTATGTCTTGAGCAAGGATGCAGGGGCAGAATTGTTATTTTTAGCCCTAAAACACTTATGACATCAAACCCAATTTAAAGGGTAGAGAAATAGAGAAACGGAAAGTATTGAATTAGGTTGAACAGGGTTTGGAGTTCCTCTTGACGAGCTCTAGGGTTGGGAGGTCTCCTTGACGAGCTCCAAGGTATGGTTCTCTTGATTTGAGTTTTATTTCTTCTCTCTTTGAATTCTGCTTTGCATTGAGAATGTCCAAGGCAAAGGAAGAGTGGCTTGATTACTATTTTTCGAGTTCAAGGAGGGGCTTTAGCCTCCTTCACGCTTACAACAGCAAGAGGGCCGAATTTACCTACCATCCGAGCAAGAAAAGGGAAGTCTTGATTCCCTAATCAAGCAGCACCACTAAAAGAGGCAGCTTTAGCCTCTAACCAGGAAAGGGAGGGTTAGGGAGTCCTAATCTCTGCTTCGTGGGCAGCAGCAACCTTTCTAGCTGGTCACTACCTTCTTGGACGTGAGAAGAAAAAAAGGTTTAGCCCTTCTTGGCCAAGAACAACAAGAGAAGTCTTTTATTTACATAGAATATTAAGAAAAGGAAACTCCTTTTCAATCCTACCGAGAACAGCCAAGGAAAGGAGGTTCTTTTCTACAAATTCGTGACTTAGAACCCTAATACAGTGCTGGATTCACAATTACCTCACCGAGTTACTAGATCCATGGCTAGGGACCATAACAGCCTTAACATGATTAAATAACTCAATATAAATAGAAGACAAACATAACTCAAACTAGAACTCTTCTATGACGTGACCATAAGATAAAGATGCCAGCTCGTAGTTATCTTTGTGAGTCCTTCTTGATCTTCCAACAAGCTTGTGGTTATCTTTGTGAGTCCTTCTTGATCTTCCATATGTGATAAGGATGCAGACTCATGGTAATCATGGTGGGTCCTACTTCTTATGTGCTTGGGCCCATCTTGTGGGCCTTCCTTGGTCATGTGGGTGTTAGGTTCTTCCCTTGCCATGGATCGAGTCACCCTTCTTTCCTCTCTTCCCTCCATGGTTGATCTTGACGTTGGAAGAGAAACCTTGCTTCTTGAACGAGTAATGGTGGAACTCAATTTAGAATGAAGGAGCTTTGGAGGAAGCTCAACCTTGGACCTCAAAGGGAGAATCCGACCTTGACCTCTGAGGGAGAATCAGACCTGTAAAATATAATTTTCTCAATACTTGCCTCTCTTTTCCTTCACGTCCCCCTAAATAGGGTTGAGGACGAAAATACAAAGATGACCCATTAGGTCAAGTGGTTCACGCCACATTACACTGAACCAACCCAAATTAAACCAAACCAAATAAAGTAAACCAAACCGAATTGAAATTACATGAAAAGTAAATTGACATAATTTAATTCCTATGCCTATGGATAACTCGTGATGCTATAGAGTCCATAACATCACCCCCCCCCCCCCCCCCCCCCCCCCCACCTTGGAGAAAGAGCTTGTCCTCAAGCTCAAAGTATGGGTAGAGGGTACGAAACGCCGCTAATGGCTCCCATGTCATGTCACTGGGGTCAGCATCAGCCCATTGCACTAAGATCTCCCAATCACCGTGAATACGACGAGTTTGTAATACCTGTGCCGGGGTAGAAAGTACACGTCCCTCATGGAATGGTGGCAGTGGGGTGTGCAGCATGGGCGAATCACCGTGGAAGGCCTTTAATTGTGAGACATGAAAGACGTTGTGAATTCTGGTCTCTGGCGGACGCTGCAATCTGTAGGCCACTGTCCCAATGCGGTCCATCACCTGAAAGGGACCATAATATTTTGGAGAGAGCTTGTGACGTTTGGAGGCTGTCAACGACAGCTGCCTGTAGTGTTGGAGACGCAACCAAACATAATCTCCAGGAGAAAAGAAGACTTCCCGGTGCTTCTTGTCATAATATTGTTTCATAGAATTTTGTGCCTTCTGTAGATGAGTGCGCACCTCTGTGATGAATGTGTCTCTTTCAGCCAATGCTTGGTCCAAAGTTGCGACTTTAGAGGCCCCTGGTTCATAGGCTAAAAGACAGGAGGTTCTCTACCATATACCACCTTGAATGGGGTTGTGCCGAGAGCACTGTGGTAGGAGGTGTTGTAACAGAACTCAGCCCAGGCGAGCCACATAACCCACCTCTTAGGTGAGTCCCCCACGAAACAGCGGAGATACATTTCAATGGTTCTGTTGACGACCTCTGTCTGACCATCAGTCTGTGGATGATAGGCTGAAGAAAAGGCTAACGTTGTGTTATGGACTCTATAGCATCACGAGTTACCAACAGGCGTAGGAATTAATTAATGTGTTTTTCAATTCCCATGTAATTGTCTTTGGTTTGGGTTGGTTTAGCATTTATTGGTTTGAACCATTGACCCAAGAGGTCTTTAGGGTTTTGGACGTCCTCCACCCTATTTAAGGGGACGGCTAGGGTAATGAAGATTATGAATTGAGTTCACTCTAGTTAACGTAATTTAGATAAACAGGTCAAGAGCTCCTTCAAGCTCTCTTTCGAATTTCCCCAATTCTCCTTTCCGAAATTCAATCCCCTTCAACCCCTCATTCCATCTCAACGTCAAGCAAGATAATGGAAGGAAGAGAAGAGAGGAGGGTGACAAGATCCATGGCTCGTGAGGATCCTAACAACGTGGTATCAGAGCAGCATTGGTTAACAGCGCCTCACCACATCCCCACAGCAGCATTGGTTAACTAAACTCATGGGCTTTGATTTTACGGTTCATTATAAGCCAGGTAGTTCGAATTTGGGGGCTGATGCCTTATCACGTCGGGATATTTCCACCACTCAAATTTATGCTATCAGTCACCCACGTGCACTGCTATTAGATTCTATTCGTGAGGAAGTAAATCAATATCCGGATCTTATGTCTTTATATCAGGATATTCAACAGGGAACATCTGCTCCTCATTGGACGATTTAGGATCGTCTCATTCTCTACAAAAATAGGATATTTTTACATAATACATCACCACTTCTTCACACCATCCTGTCCTCTATCCATGATAGCACACATGAGGGTCGACAGAAAACTTATTTCCGAATCAGTCGGGACTTTTACTGGAAGGGCATGAAGACCACAATTGCTGATTATGTCGCTGCTTGTCAGATTTGTCAAAGAAACAAGGCCGAATCCTTAAGTCCAGTCGGCCTACTGCAACCTCTGCAACTACCATCTCAAATCTGGTCTGATATTTCCATGGACTTCATTGTTGGACTTCCCCTTTCATCAGGTAAATCGGTGATATTTGTCGTCGTTGATCGGTTTTCAAAATATGGGCACTTCCTTGCTTTGGCGCATCCATATACTGCTGCTCAAGTCGCTCAATTATTTATGGACAACATTGTCAGATTACATGGAATTCCCTCATCCATTATCAGTGACAGGGATGCAATTTTTACCAGTTTCTTTTGGAAGGAATTATTCAAATTACAGGGCACCCAATTGGCATTTTCGTCAGCCTATCACCCACAAACGGACGGACCCACAGAGGTTGTCAATCGCACTATTGAAATGTATCTTCGTTGTTTTGTGGGGGACGCACCTAGAAGATGGGTGAAATGGCTTTCATGGGCAGAATTTTGCTATAACACATCTTACCACACAGCACTGGGTACTACTCCCTTCAGGGTAGTTTATGGCAGAGATCCACCTCGTTTGTTACCATATGAACCGGGGGCATCCAAAGTCGTCACTTTGGACCAAGCATTAGCTGAACGAGATGCTATGCTCACTGAGGTACGTACACATCTGCAAGCGGCCCAACACTCTATGAAACGCTTTTATGATAAGAAGCACCGGGAGGCATCTTATTGCCCTGGAGACTATGTGTGGTTAAAGCTTCAACACTACCGCCAGCTGTCCATGACTGCAGCCAAGCGCCATAAGCTGTCTCCAAAATATTATGGTCCATTTCCAATATTGGACCAAATTGGGCCCGTGGCATACCGTTTGCAGCTCCCACCGGAAGCAAAGATCCACAATGTATTTCACGTCTCCCAATTGAAGCCCTTCCAAGGTGACTCGCCCCTACTACACACTCCACTGCCGCCACTACATGAGGGCAGAGTCCTTTCTATTCCAGCTCAGGTAATACAAGCACGCCACATTCAAGGGGATTGGGAAATTCTAGTCCAGTGGGCCGATGTCGATCCCAGTGACACCACATGGGAGCAGTTATCAACATTTCGACTTTTATATCCTTCCTTCGAGCTTGAGGACAAGCTCTTTCTCCAGGAGGGGGGTGATGTTATGGACTCTATAGCATCACGAGTTACCAACAGGCGTAGGAATTAATTAATGTGTTTTTCAATTCCCATGTAATTGTCTTTGGTTTGGGTTGGTTTAGCATTTATTGGTTTGAACCATTGACCCAAGAGGTCTTTAGGGTTTTGGACGTCCTCCACCCTATTTAAGGGGACGACTAGGGTAATGAAGATTATGAATTGAGTTCACTCTAGTTAACGTAATTTAGATAAACAGGTCAAGAGCTCCTTCAAGCTCTCTTCCGAATTTCCCCAATTCTCCTTTCCGAAATTCAATCCCCTTCAACCCCTCATTCCATCTCAACGTCAAGCAAGATAATGGAAGGAAGAGAAGAGAGGAGGGTGACAAGATCCATGGCTCGTGAGGATCCTAACACGTTGTGCCTTGTAACTTGAAGAGTTCTTTCCAGAAGGTACTTGTAAAGATTGCATCCCTATCACTGGTAATTGAATTAGGCATCCCATGTAATCGTACAATGTTATCCATAAAAAGTTGAGCTACCTGGGTTGCAGTGTAAGGATGTGCCAGAGGAATGAAATGCCCATATTTAGAGAAATGATCCACCACTACCAGGATAACAGATTTACCTGACGAAGAGGAAGTCCATCTATGAAGTCCATAGAAATATCAGACCAGACCTGTAAGAGAAGCTGAAGTAGTTGGAGCAACCCCGCTGGACTTAGTGTTTCAGCTTTATTCCGTTGACAAGTCTGACAAGCCGCCACATAATCAGCTATACTGCGCTTCATGCCCCTCCAATAAAATTCCCTACTGATTCGAAAATATGTTTTCTGTCGGCCCTCATGTGTACTGTCATGGAAGGAGGCCAAAATGCTGTTAATCAGAGGGGATGTGTGGTGTAGAAAAATTCTGTTTTTGTAGAGGACGAGATTGTCCTGAACCGTCCAATGTGGTGCCGCTGTGCCCTGCTGGATATCCTTGGATAAGGAGATAATATCTGGGTACTGTTGTGCCTCTTCCTGTATAGAATCCAACAAGAGAGCTTTGGGCTGACTGATGGCGTTTAATTGCGGCTCTGGAACATCCTGACGAGATAAGGCATCAGCCCCTACGTTCAAACTTCCCAGTTTATACTCGACAGAAAAGTCAAACCCCATAAGCTTACTTAACCAATGCTGTTGTGGTGAAGTAGTGAGACGCTACTCAAGAAGATACTTGAGGCTGCAATGATCAGTGCGAATCAAAAACAACGTCCCCAAAGATAAGGGTGCCAATGCTGTATAGCTTTCGCCAATCCAATCAATTCCCTCTCATAAGCTGCCAACTTGTGGTGGTGTTGGCCTAGTTGACGGCTAAAATAAGCAATCGGGTGGCCCTGTTGGTGCAACACTGCGCCAATACCGCCCCCTGAAGCATCACGTTCCACTACAAAGGACTCCTCAAAGTCGGGGAGCTGCAAAACTGGGGTTGATGATAAGGCGTCTTTCAATTACTGAAAGGAATGAGCTGCTGTCTCTGACCAGGTAAAAGCATTTTTCTTGAGGAGATTGTTGAGCGGAGCTGCAAGCTGGCCATAGCTACGAATAAATTTTCTATAATATCCAGCTAGACCCAAAAATCCTCTTAAGGCTGTAATAGATGTAGGAATAGGCCAATCTGTGACCGCTTGTATCTTACTCTGGTCTACCTTCACCCCTGATGCTGAAATAACGTGACCCAAATATGCTACTTTTGATGTGCCCATAGAACATTTTGACCGATTTAAAACCAAATGATGTGAACATATAAGAGAAAATACCTGGTGAAGGTGCTGAAGATGTTCTTCCCAGCTGTTGCTATAGACCAAAATATCATCGAAAAAGACCAATACATATTTTCGCAAGAGAGGGGAAAATACCTCATTCATGAGGGTTTGGAAGGTGGAAGGCGCATTTGATATTCCAAATGGCATTACGAGGAATTCAAAATGGCCGTGATGCATGCGGAACGCTGTTTTCTCCACATCTGATGGATGAACTCGGATTTGATGATAGCTAGATTTCAAATCGAGTTTAGTAAATATAGTAGCTCCTTGTAGCTCATCTAACAGTTTGTCCACCACTGGAATAGGAAATTTATCTTTAATTGTATGGGCATTGAGTTGTACGTAATCCACACAGAACCTCCATGACTTATCATGCTTACGGACTAGTAATACCGATGAAGAAAAAGGAGACCTGCTGGGCTGAATAATACCCCGTGCTAACATCTGCTGGCACTGCCTTTCAATCTCATCCTTCTGTAAGTGAGGGTAACGATACGGACGTACCACTACCGGCTCGGTCTCCGTTTTCAAACGGATACGGTGATCACAGTGCCTAAGTGGCGGTAAGGCAGTAGGGTCTTGAAAGATATCCTCAAATTCTTTAAGTAAGTGAGATAACTGGCATGTATTTGTGGACTGGACCTGGGCGACCTGTAGTGCACAGGTGAGTGGTGCTTGTGTGCCATGCAATATAATCTGATGTTGGTCTTCTGTAAAAGACATGGTCAGAGCTTGGAAATCCCATAGTATTGGTCCCAACAATTGTAGCCATTTAATTCCTAGCACCAAATCGAATCCTGATAGTGGAATCACCAGAAAATCTGTAACAAATTTATATCCCTCAATATCAAAGTGTGTGGCTGGTGATATGCCTACACTAGTAATTTTAGCTCCATTGGCTACTGATACAGAAAGACCATTCTGTTGATGTACTACTAACCCAAGTTGTTCTGCCGCCTGCTGACTGATGAAATTATGTGTACTACCCAAGTCAACTAAAGCCAGTAACTGTAAATGATGTAATTGGGCTTTAACCTGCATTGTGCTTGCACTGCGTAGACCAGTCATAGCATGAAGGGAAATCTCTGGATCTTCTTGGTCAGTTTCCACAATTTCTTCCTCTTGTGGTATTTCATCTCCATCCTCCCAAAGACATATACTGAATAATCGTTTGTAGTGGTGACCAAAAACATATTGTTCATCACAGTTAAAAAGAGGTCCTTGGCCTTTCTCTGCTCCATTTCCTGTCTAGTAAGTTTTTTGAAGTAAGGAGCAGGTGGAGCTGAATTAGAGATGTCTGGGCGTGGGGCTGCACTGTCTCTAAATCTTGGAGATCCATAGGAATGGTTTGGCGCAGAGGCATTGTGCCTTCCTGGCCAAGCTGGTTTTCTGACCAGTGACTCCTTTAGAACACGCTGCTTGTGCTCAATTGCTCTGGCTAAATTCATAGCGTGGTCTAAATCTGTAGGAGCATGTAATTCAACTTCTAAACGCAGAGCTTCTGTCAAACCAGCTGTAAAAATATGAACATACCGTGTATGGCTAACAAACTGGTTTGCTTGGGCTAACCTTTCCTGAAAGGTCTTTTGGTACACCTCTAGTGTTCCAGTTTGTTTGTAATTGATTAATTCACCCAATGGATTGCTACTAGCAGGAGGACCAAATCTCATCATGCAAGACTGTCTAAAAGTTGCCCAATCATGAACCACTTGGTCATTTCGGAATTGGTGGTACCATAGAAGCGCTTCATCGAGCATGTGGTAGGCGGCCAAATACACTTTCTCATCCACAGGTATTTTTTGATGGTAAAAGAACTGATCACACTTGGCTAAGCAAATCAAAGTGTCCTTAAACCCATCATACGTAGGAAAGTCAAGTTTTAAATACCTGGGCACAATGTTTGGTCCTTGAACGGCAGGCCCCAGATGGGAATGGTGTTGACGCATTGGTGGTTGTGGGGGAGGTGGTGGGTGGAATGGATGGTGTTCGGCCGGTGGAGAGTAGGCAGTTGGAGGTTGGACTCGTGTATCATGGTCCTCTTGTCGCCGGAGGAGAGCTTGGATGGCAGCATCCATTGATTTTATTGCCTCACGCAAATCAGAGGTTGTTTGACACACCTCATCCAGGGCATGAGCCTAGTTATCTGTCCTTTGCCTATTATCTTCCACTAACTGTCTCAAATCGTCAGGGGAAGAGGAATCCCCAAGGGTGGACCTGTCTGATACCTAGATGTTAGGTTCTTCCCTTGCCATGGATCGAGTCACCCTTCTTTCCTCTCTTCCCTCCATGGTTGATCTTGACGTTGGAAGAGAAACCTTGTTTCTTGAACGAGTAATGGTGGAACTCAATTTAGAATGAAGGAGCTTTGGAGGAAGCTCAACCTTGGACCTCAAAGGGAGAATCCGACCTTGACCTCTGAGGGAGAATCAGACCTATAAAATATAATTTTCTCAATACTTGCCTCTCTTTTCCTTCACGTCCCCCTAAATAGGGTTGAGG
Organism: Aristolochia californica; assembly: GCF_029961685.1. Taxonomy (NCBI): domain Eukaryota; kingdom Viridiplantae; phylum Streptophyta; class Magnoliopsida; order Piperales; family Aristolochiaceae; genus Aristolochia; species Aristolochia californica. The sequence continues at coordinate 15,758,079 of NW_027182257.1, read as the reverse complement.
ACGAAAATACAAAGATGATCCATTAGGTCAAGTGGTTCACGCCACATTACACTGAACCAACCCAAATTAAACCAAACCAAATAAAGTAAACCAAACCGAATTGAAATTACATGAAAAGTAAATTGACATAATTTAATTCCTATGCCTATGGATAACTCGTGATGCTATGGAGTCCATAACAGTGGGCTGGAGCCCATCTTCCAACAACGACAATAACTAAAAAATTTCTTTGAATTTTCTTAGTGCAATTCGAATTTTCCAACTTATGCTAAATTTTAACATCCACCTTTCCCAGAGTCGTAAAGATCTCAATGATAAATAGTATAGATAGATTAAAGTGAACTTCATAAAGCTTATAGATTTAGACCAAGATAAAATTTCAAATAATGTCTCTGTGCTTAGAGCAGTGACTCCCTCTCTTGTGTCTCAACCAATCTCATTCCTTGAGTATAAAGTCATATTTGTTTATATTTCACTACTAAAAGATACAATGAGTAAACCAAACCACATTTGAAAAATTCATAATGATTTGAAACAAGTTCCTAGCTCTAATGACTTAGTAAAATCTTTAAAAAATGGGTAGAAAAGAGATGTGGACAAAACCTTATTTACCTTGTGTCATGAAGAAGATTTGACTATTGTCAAAATCAAAGTGAATGATATTGTTTGAGGTCTTCTTTTTAGAACTTGCTTAAGTCATGAAAATTGAAGTTGATGGGTGAACTTTCATGCTCTTAGGTGGTTCAAACTGAAAATAAAATTTTCATAAATCAGTCCAAGCAATCAAAAGAACATTAATTTGAAACCTATTAGCACACCCTTGAGTGTATCATTGAAAGTTGACTCAGATGACTCTGGTAGACCCATATAAGTATGTTTACAATTTATCCTATGCGCTAAAAGACCAGCAATTTGAAACATATTAGCTCACCCTTTGAAATTTGACTAAGATGACTCTTGTAGACCCTTATAATCAGAAACTATATAGAAATATATTTGGGTCTCTATCTTTCTTGGTAGCTAGTGTAGTATGTTTTCAATTTATCCTATGCGCCAAAAGAACATTAATTTGAAACCTATTTGCACACCCTTGAGTGAATCCTTTAAAATTGACTAAGATGACTCTGGTAGACCATATAATCAGAAACTATATAGAAATATATTAGGGTCTCTACCTTTCTTGGCAGCTAGTGTATTATGTTTACAGTTTTTCCTATGCACTAGACTCCAATTCGATCATTGAGAATCAGACCTAGTGGCTGTAAAAATATTTCTTTTCTGTACTTAGGTATTTGGTACTCATCAGTACTTAATGGGATACAAATTATTTCATTTCAGTACTTAAGGATGAACCAAGCTCACAAATCTCAGTCCAAATATAATTGGAGCATACATAACTCAAGAATTAGCTAAAATTTGGCAAATCAACAATTGAATTTGTTCCTACCAAAAAACCATGAGCGGACATTTCTAAAAAACTTTAGGAGTTGATTGATTCTCTAATCTAGGAGGAGAGTTAGGAATGAGTAACCTTCGTTAGATTAACTAGCTCAAGGTTAGTGATAGATGATTATCCCATTAAAAATGAACTTCAAACTTGAAAATTCAGTAGTTGAAGCCGAGGATAAACATTCCTCTTCCTTTTCTCTACTTGTGCCGCTTAGATTAAGGGAGAGTTAAAATACAATTAATAAGAATATGTTAAAACAAATGACCCTTACATGCACAAATCTATGGAGAGTTAATTTTCATGTTTGTCTAAATCCAAGGGAAACCATACTTAAGAAGTTAAGTCTTTTTGCTATAATACTAGAAATTTTAGGATTTTATTGCATATGTTTGATGAATTTTGGAACTTGCATAGAGATATGATCTTTTGGCAATATCATACCATTTCCGAAACTATCAACAAGTGCTTTTAACATATATAAACTTCAAGCAAGAGATTTTATCATCATCAAAAGGAGTGAGACTGTTAGACCAATGGTTTAATCATACTGATCTCCATTATTTTGATGACAACAAAATGGGTAGCTTGAAAGTTTTCTACAAATGGTGTTATCACATTTTAAACACATCTTCTAACACAAATATTATGAGGTGAATGAAAAAAACTCAAGACAAAAGAACAATCAATGAAGTTGCCAAGTCAAGACCCAAAAAAAAAAACACATTGAAGATTGTTGTTGTAAAGAGGAACTTATACAGAGAAGAAGATTCAAGACTTGAATAGAAAATTTCAAGAACTCTAGCTAAGTAGAAAACCAGCCAAATTCCAATTCCTAAGCACAAGTATGTATGGAACATTAGGAGATTCATATTTTAAAAATTATACTCAAAGTAATGATATAAATACTATAGAAAGGTTTTAGAATTATAACATAAGTTTTCACCAATATAAAATTCACTTTAAACTCAAATCTAATACTTTTGTATTATACCGATCTTTGAATTCAAGAAAACGTATTAGGGCATGAAATATTTTCCAAAAATATATTTTGTATTGCATATAAATATTTTGGGAACTTCTAGACCCTTAGCCATGGTCTATATTATGTTTAGAACTCAATTTTTGAATACTAATAGAGGCATGATCTTTCAGCCCACAAGCCTAATAGATGATCCAAAAGGGATAATGAATCATCATAGGGTATTCGATGGATCATACAAAACAATGTCAGGCCATTTTATAAAGTATGATCGATCTATTGAAATAGCATGATCGGTGAACCTGATTTTTCAAAGGTTGTAAAGAGGTTGGTTGATGTCATGATCAATCAATATGGCTAGAGAGCTAAAACATTATAGTCATTATTCAAGATTGCTTGATCATACCTATTCAATTTCTGAAAAAAGGAAATACATCATTGATGTATTCATAACTGAGTACAATGAGCCACTATTTATAATAGAAGAAACAAGAAAAATCAATTTATAATTAAATTACCCATGTCCAAGTTGCGTTTAAAGTCTAACCCTTAAGCACAAGTCTAACAAAATTAAACAACTAAACATAAATAGAAGACTAACAAAACTATAACACCTATAAACTAAACCTCTTATGTATGACCTTCTTCCCATGAGACTCTTCTTAGACTCTACAATATTAATTATGGCTCTATGAGACTTCTTGTTATGACTATCATGTAAGAATCTTCCATACTTGATCTTCAATACTCCCCCTCAAGCTAGAGTTATAACTTCAGATTGTAACAAAAAGCATTCTTGGCCTCTAATCCTCTTTTGTTGAAAAATTATTCATAGATGCAAAAACATCATCTTTTGCTCTCCCCCTTCCTTGAATGTTTTTGTCACATAAAAATTACCACAGTATGTGGAATAAAATACATCTTTCTTGTACTTCTTCTTCTACTTCTACCCTCAAGCTCAGGATAAAAAAACAAAGAGACTCAGCTTGGACAAATCACAATATGGGAGATAAAAATTATTCTTAGCCATAAAAAAAGCTCCATACGCTAGTCAAAGTAGTCATATTCTGAAACACACTCTGGTCAATTTCAAATGTCTAAAAATGACCCAATTTTAGAGCACGACGAAGAGACTGCTCACTTTTTAAGGGTAGTTCAAACACAAAATCACCTCTTAGGAGAAGAAAAAAAGACTTAACTCAGGCTAGATGTTGGGTACACTCCCATACTTTTAGCCGGTGGCTCTATTCATTGGTCTAAAGTGATGAAAACACAAGATGGTAAAAGGAAAAATTACTAGACAAAAACAAATGAAATCGGAAGGAGACAACTATACAAAAATCATACTACCAAACAAACCTAGAATAAGAGTTTTTTTTTTTTAGAAAAAAAAACTAGGGGAGACCGTAACACTAGAACAAAAATTATTTTAAAATTTTGACCAAGTATGACATTTTTGGGTGACCATAATTTTTTAGAGTTCACAGTGCGAAAAATAAGCAGCCAATGCAGACAAACAAACCAACACCAGAGAAGAGACCCCAAACCAAATCATCTCGTGTGATTTTCCCTAAAAGCGGAATTATTAACTTTATTGAGACTGAACTTACATAACCAGCATGGCCGAACCAGTTCTCTAATTAATTTGAGCTATATAATTTTGATTCAAACCCAGAGTTGGATCTGGATTCACGAATTTGGACCCTAACTTACTTGACCGACCTACGTTTCCTCTTGTCATAAAAGGGCTAAACACTTCTATGAGTATCTATTACTCTAAGAAGACTCTCATGCAAAAATAATTGTTGGGCCAGACTATTTATGTTTAATTTCCAAGTCCTTCAAAACATTCTTCAACCAAGTGATTTAACAACATGTGGTAGTTTTAGAACAATATTCTGCCTCTATAGTTGATCGAGCCACTATCGTTTGCTTCTTCTTTTTTCGAGAGATGGGTGATTGTCCAAGAAATATACAATACCCTGTTATTGACCTTCTTGTGTCCTTGCATCGATCCCAATCTGCATCACAAAATGCACTTAATTAGAGTGTACTTGTGGAGGATAGAAGAATACCCTATCCTGGAGTTTGTTTACAGTATCTAAGGACTCTATGTGCTGCCTCATGTCGTGGCATTAATGGTTTCTCCATAAATTGTCTTAAAACATGAACGACATAGACCAAATCTTGTCTAGTAATGGTCAAGTAGATCAATCTTCCCACAAGATGCCTATATGATGAAGGATCATATAGAAGGTCTCCACCGGATAGTGTAAGAGCCAAGTTTTGTTCCATCAGGAACCTTGAAGGTTTAGCTTCTAGAAATCCAGCATCTTTTGTTATGGACTCCATAGCATCACGAGTTATCCATAGGCATAGGAATTAAATTATGTCAATTTACTTTTCATGTAATTTCAATTCGGTTTGGTTTACTTTGGGTTGGTTCAGTGTAATGCGGCGTGAACTACTTGACCTATGGGTCATCTTTGTATTTTTCGTCCTCAACCCTATTTAGGGGGACGTGAAGAAGAAGAGAGGGAAGTATTGAGAAAATTATATTTTACAGGTCAGATTCTCCCTCAGAGGTCTAGGTCGGATTTCTCCCTTTGAGGTCCAAGGTTGAGCTTCCTCCAAAGCTCCTTTGTTCTAATTGAGTTCCACCATTACTCGTTCAAGAAACAAGAATTCTCTTCTAACGTCAAGATCATCCACGGAGGGAAGAGAGGAAAGAAGGGTGACTCGATCCATGGCAAGGGAAGAACCTAACATCTTGGTATCAGATAGGTCCACCCTTGGGGATTCCTCTTCCCCTGACGATTTGAGACAGTTAGTGGAAGATACTAGGCAGAGGACAGATAACCAGGCTCATGCCCTGGAAGAGGTGTGTCAAACAAATTCTGATTTGCGTGAGGCAATAAAATCAATGGATGCTGCCATCCAAGCTCTTCTCCGGCGACAAGAGGACCATGATACACGAGCCCAACCACCAGCTGCCTACTCTCCACCGGCCGACCACCATCAATTCCAACCACCACCTCCCCCACAACCACCAATGCGTCAACACCATCCCCATCTGGGGCCTGCCGTTCAAGGACCAAACACTGTGCCCAGGTATTTAAAACTTGACTTTCCTACGTATGATGGGTCTAAGGACCCTTTGATTTGGTTAGCCAAGTGTGATCAGTTCTTTTATCATCAAAAAATACCTACGGATGAGAAAGTGTATTTGGCCGCCTACCAAATGCTCGATGAAGCGCTTCTATGGTACCACCAATTCCGAAATGACCAAGTGGTTCAGGATTGGGCAACTTTTAGACACTCTTGCATGATGAGATTTGGTCCTCCAGCTAGTAGCAATCCATTGGGAGAATTAATCAATTACAAACAAACTGGAACACTAGAGGTGTACCAAAAGACCTTCCAGGAAAGGTTAGCCCGAGCAAACCAGTTTGTTAGCCACACACAGTATGTTCATATTTTTACTGCTGGTTTGACAGAAGCTCTGCGATTAGAAGTTGAATTACAAGCTCCTATAGATTTAGACCACGCTATGAATTTAGCCAGGGCAATTGAGCACAAGCAGCGTGTTCTAAAGGAGTCACTGGTCAGAAAACCAGCTTGGCCAGGGAGGCACAATCCCTCAGCTCCAAACCCTTCCTATGGACCTCCAAGATTTAGAGGTTGTGCAGCCCCACACCCAGATGTCTCTAATTCGGCTCCACCTGCTCCTTACTTCAAAAAACTTACTAGACAGGAAATGGACCAGAGAAAGACCAAGGGCCTCTGTTTTAACTGTGATGAACAGTATGTCATTGGACACCACTGCAAATGATTATTTAGTATATGTCTGTGGGAGGATGGAGAAGAAATACCACCAGAGGAGGAAATTGTGGAAACTAACCAAGAAGGTCCAGAGATTTCCCTTCATGCTATGACCGGTCTACGCAGTGCAACCACAATGCAGGTTAAAGCCCAGTTACATCATTTATAGTTACTGGCTTTAGTTGACTCGGGTAGTACACATAATTTCATCAGTCAACAGGCGACAGAACAACTTGGGTTAGTAGTACAGCAACATACTGGTCTTTCTGTATCAGTAGCCAATGGAGCTAAAATTACTAGTGTAGGCATATCACCAACCACACACTTTGATATTGAGGGATATGCATTTGTTGCATATTTTCTGGTGATTCCACTATCAGGATTCGATTTGGTGCTAGGAATTAAATGGCTACAATTGTTGGGACCAATAGTATGGGATTTCCAAGCTCTGACCATGTCTTTTATAGAGGACCAACATTAGATTATATTGCATGGCTCACAAGCACCACTCATCTGCGCACTACAGGTTGCCCAGGTCCAGTCCACAAACACATGTAAGTTATCTCACTTACTTACAGAATTTGAAGATATCTTTCAAGACCCTACTGCCTTACCGCCACTTAGGAACTGTGATCACCGTATCCATTTGAAAACGGGTACCGAGCCGGTAGTGGTGCGTCCGTATCATTACCCTCACTTACAGAAGGATGAGATTAAAAGGCATTGCCAGCAGATGTTAGCACAGGGTATTATTCAGGCCAGCAGGTGTCCTTTTTCTTCACCGGTATTACTAGTCCGCAAGCATGATAAGTCATGGAGGTTCTGTGTGGATTACCGACAACTCAATGCCCATACGATTAAAGATAAATTTCCTATTCCAGTGGTGGACAAGCTGTTAGACGAGCTACATGGAGCTACTATTTTTACTAAACTCGATTTGAAATCTGGCTATCATCAAATGCGAGTTCATCCATCAGATGTGGAGAAAACAACGTTCTGCACGCATCACGGCCACTTTGAATTCCTCGTAATGCCATTTGGTCTGTCAAATGCACCTTCCACCTTCCAGGCCCTCATGAATGAGGTATTTTCCTCTCTTGAGAAAATATGTATTTGTATTTTTTGACGATATTTTGGTCTATAGCAACAGTTGGGAAGAACATCTTCAGCACCTTCACCAGGTATTTTCTCTTATACGTTCACATCATTTGGTTTTAAATCGGTCAAAATGTTCTATGGGCACATCAGAAGTGGCATACTTGGGCCACGTTATTTCAGCAGTAGGGGTAAAGGTAGACCAGAGTATGATACAGGCGGTCACAGATTGGCCTATTCCTACATCTATTACAGCCTTAAGAGGATTTTTGGGCCTTGCTGGATATTATAGAAAATTTATTCGTAGCAATGGCCAGCTTGCAGCTCCGCTCAACAATCTCCTAAAAAACATGCTTTTACCTGGTCAGAGACAACAACTCATTCCTTTCAGCAATTGAAAGACGCCTTATCATCAGCCCCAGTTTTGCTGCTCCCCGACTTTGAGGAGTCGTTTGTAGTGGAATGTGATGCTTCGGGGGGCGGTATTGGTGCAGTATTGCACCAACAGGGCCACTCGATTGCTTATTTTAGCCGTCAACTGGGCCAACACCACCACAAGTTGGCAGCTTATGAGAGGGAATTGATCGGATTGGCGAAAGCTATACAACATCGGCGCCCTTATCTATAGGGACGTTCTTTTTTTATTTGCACTGATCATTGCAGCCTCAAGTATCTTCTTGAGCAGCGTCTCACTACTTCACCACAGCAGCATTGGTTAAGTAAGCTTATGGGGTTTGACTTTTCTGTCGAGTATAAACCGGAAAGTTTGAATGTAGGGGCTGATGCATTATCTCGCTGGGATGTTCCAGAGCCGCAATTAAATGCCATCAGTCAGCCCAGAGCTCTCTTGTTGGATTCTATACGGGAAGAGGCACAACAGTACCCGAATATTATCTCCTTATGCCAGGACATCCACCAGGGGACAGCGGTAAACCATTGGAGGGTTCAGGACAATCTCATCCTTTACAAAAACAGAATTTTTCTACACCACATATCCCCTTTGATTAACAGCATTTTAGCCTCCTTCCATGATAGTACACATGAGGGCCGACAAAAAACATATTTCTGGATCAGTAGGGAATTTTTTTGAAGGGGCATGAAGCGCAGTATAGCTGATTATGTTGCGGCTTGTCAGACTTGTCAAAGGAATAAAGCTGAAACATTAAGTCCAGCTCGGATGCTCCAACCACTTCAGCTTCCGTCACAGGTCTAGTCTGATATTTCTATGGACTTCATAGAAGGACTTCCCTCTTCATCGGGTAAATCTGTTATCCTTGTAGTGGTGGATCATTTCTCTAAGTATGGGCATTTCATTCCTCTGGCGCATCCTTACACTGCAACTCAGGTCGCTCAACTTTTTATGGATAACATTGTCCACTTACATGGGATGCCTAATTCAATTACCAGTGATAGGGATGCAATCTTTACAAGTACCTTCTGGAAAGAACTCTTCAAGTTACAGGACACAACGTTAGCCTTTTCTTCAGCCTACCATCCGCAGACTGATGGTCAGACAGAGGTCGTCAACAGAACCATTGAAATGTATCTCTGCTGTTTCGTAGGGGACTCACCTAAGAGGTGGGTTAAGTGGCTCACCTGGGCTGAGTTCTGTTACAACACCTCCTACCACAACGCACTCGGCACAACCCCATTCAAGGTGGTATATGGTAGAGAACCTCCCCATCTTTTAGCCTATGAACCAAGGGCCTCTAAAGTCGCCACTTTGGACCAAGCATTTGCTGAAACAGACACCTTCATCACTGAGGTGCGCACTCATCTACAGGAGGCACAACATTCTATGAAAAAATATTAAGACAAGAAGTACCGGGAAGTCTTCTTTTCTCCTAGAGATTATGTTTGGTTGCGTCTCCAACACTACAGGCAGCTGTTGTTGACAGCCTCCAAACGTCACAAGCTCTCTCCTAAATATTATGGTCCCTTTCAGGTGATGGACCGCATTGGGACAGTGGCCTACAGATTGCAGCTTCCGCCAGAGGCCAGAATTCACAACGTCTTTCATGTCTCACAATTAAAGGCCTTCCAAGGTGATTCACCTTTGCTGTACACCCCGCTGCCCCCACTCCATGAGGGACGTGTACTTTCTACCCCGAGACAGGTATTACAAACTCGACGTATTCAGGGTGATTGGGAGATCTTAGTGCAATGGGCGGATGATGACCCCAGTGACATGACATGGGAGCCATTAGGCGTTTCACACCCTCTACCCATGTTTTGAGCTTGAGGACAAGCTCTTTCTCCAGGGGGGGGGGGGGGGGGGGGGGGATGGATGTTATGGACTCCATAGCATCACGAGTTATCCATAGGCATAGGAATTAAATTATGTCAATTTACTTTTCATGTAATTTCAATTTGGTTTGGTTTACTTTGGGTTGGTTCAGTGTAATGTGGCGTGAACTACTTGACCTATGGGTCATCTTTGTATTTTCGTCCTCAATCCTATTTAGGGGGACGTGAAGGAGAAGAGAGGGAAGTATTGAGAAAATTATATTTTACAGGTCAGATTCTCCCTCAGAGGTCTAGGTCGGATTTCTCCCTTTGAGGTCCAAGGTTGAGCTTCCTCCAAAGCTCCTTCGTTCTAATTGAGTTCCACCATTACTCGTTCAAGAAACAAGAATTCTCTTCCAACATCAAGATCATCCATGGAGGGAAGAGAGGAAAGAAGGGTGACTTGATCCATGGCCAGGGAAGAACCTAACATCTTCTAATATCTCCAAAGTAAATATCCTTTTGGAGAGAGAAATCCCATTCGAAGACCTTGCTACTTTTATGCCCAAGAAGTATTTGAGTTAACCAAGATCCTAAAGTTTGAACTGTTTGGATAATAACTATTTCACATCTTCAATATGTTGTAGATTTTTACCTACTAAAATCATATTATCAACATAGACAAGTAATACCGTAAAACTTCATTTTTTGGATTGGATGAATAATGAATAGTCTGTCTTGGATTGGTGAAAACCAATAGTCTTGAGGGTTGTTGAAAGCTTTGAAAACCATTGTTTAGAAGTTTGTTTCAAGCCATATAAAGACTTGTTGAGTAGTTTGCACACTTGAGTTTCCCCCTTTCGTCCAAATCTTGGAGGTAAGGACATGTATACATCTTCCTCAATATCATCATGTAAGAACGCATTGTTGACATCAAGTTGGTGAAGATGCCATCCTTGAATAGCAAAAACACTATGTAGAACATGGATAGTAACCAATTTGGCAATTGGGGCCAAATGTCTCTTGATAATCGAGTCCCTCAATTTGGTTATAACCTTTGGCAACCAAACGGACTTTGTAATGTTCGATGATTCCATCAGATTTGAGCTTCACTTTGTATACCGATTTCCATCCTATGGGTTTCTTGCCAAGTGGAAGTGACATTAGAGTCCATGTGCGGTTATCTTGGAGTGCTTGAATTTCATCCAGCATGGCTTTACGCCACTTAGGATCCCTCATGATCTATAAGAAACTAGTTAGTTCTTTGGTGATGGTTAATGAGTTGGCAAAAGCTTTATGAGAGGTGGATAATTGTGCATAAGAAAGAACTTGAGAGAGTTCGTATGGTGTACCTCATTTTGTGACCATGCTGGAGGCAGAGATGATTGTCTAGGACGTGATGGTTGGGTTGTTTGCACATGAAAATTTTGGAAAAAGGTGGTGGGTCTCTTGGTGGATCTGATGGATATGCGATGAGTAGGTGGTGGAGTGGGAGCTATTAACCCTTGCAGTTTCATGACTTTCAGAGTGAGTAGGTGTGGAAGGGATAATATCATCATAAAAAATGGAGTCTATGGGAGGAACAATCATGAGACTCTCATTGGTAGCAAACATGTGTTGAAATGGGAATTCTTTTTCAAAGAAATTAACATCTCAAGACGCAAACACTCTCTGTAGTTCAAGATCATACACTCTACATCCCTTTTTTCCTTTAAGGGTATCCAAAAAAATGCAATGGGTTGCACATGCATCAAATTTGTATGGCTTGTGGACATGAGTAGAGGCAAAGAATAAACACCCAAATACTCATAAATGTGAGTAATTAGATACAATATTAAACAATTATTCATAAGGTTTTACCTTGAAAAATCGGTGTAGGTGTCCGATTTATGAGACAAGTAGCAGCTAAAATAGCATCTTCCAAAAAACATTTAGGAAGATGGACTCGAAAAACGAAGGTTCGTGACATGTTTAGCTGGTCTCTATGTTTGTGTTTGGCTACCCCGTTTTGTTGTGGGGTGTTAACACAACTTGTTTGGTGAATAATACCTTTGGACAAGTAATATGCCTAAAGAAAGAATTCAGAGTCATTATCACTACGCACAACTTTGACTTTGAAAAATAATTGGGTTTCTACCATACTAATAAAATTAGTCAGGTGAGTCTGAGTTTCAAATTTGTGCCTCATCAAATAAACCCATGTAAATCTAGTAAAGTCATCAACCACGGTGAAAAAATATTGGGCTCTAGAAATAAATGCAATTTGGTATCTCCCTAGATATCAACATGCAACATTTTAAAAGATGATTTTCTAGAAATTTTGCTCAAAGAAAATGGCAATCTAGTCTGTTTAGCTAAGGGAAAAATCATGCAATTGTCTGTACTACAAGAGTTTTTTATTTAAAAAATGAAATGAAACGAATACTTTATTTAAAGGATGGCTGAGATGTTGATGCCATAGATCATAAGGAGAATGGATGGAATAGCAAGACAATTTTTCTGGTAGATCAAGGTAGTAGAGACCCTTCCGTTCAGTTCCCATCCCAATCATCTTCCCCAAGCGTAGGTCCTATATTGGACAAAAATGAGTAAGGAACACTGTGATACAGAAGAATGAAAAATAAGTTTCCTTATAGAAATGAGGTTTAGCTGGAAAATGTGGGCACACTAAACATTATTAAGAACTAAACTAGAAGAGAACACCACTTGACCACCATGTGTAACATTGGCATGAGAACCATATGGTAATTCCACTATTTTATTCTTAATAGCTCTCCAAGTTGTAAACAATTTAGGGCAACAAACAATATGATCAGTTGCTCCACTATCGAGTATCCATGTGACATTCTTACTTTGAGAGGAGAAGTATTGGGTTGTACCTAAATGTTCTTCATGGGTTGAGTTACCCACATGATTTGCCATGGAGGGCTTGTTGTTAATGAGCATTTGCAGAATTTGTTAGCATTACTCCTGAGTAAAGGGGGAGGAGTTAGAAATGTGCTTCTTCTCAGTGTGTTTAGTTGATTCTGCATGCTAGAGTTTTTTACAAATATCAACTATGTGACCCTTCCATCCGCAATAAGTACACTTCAAGTGTGCCCGACAATTTGTAGTGTTGTGACCATCTTTGTTATATTTGGTGCACGCATAAGTATCACCTCTCTTGTTGGAACTCTTGATGGAAAAAGCTGCTGCTTTAGGTTGAACTATGCTCATTTTTGTGGATACACCTTTCTGTCATTCATGTCTGAGCACTAGAGAATAAACTTTGCCAATTTTTGGCCAAGGATCCATTGTCAATATATGTCCACGTTGCTTGGAATTAGACGGGTTTATTTCAAACTAACGAGAGTAATAATAATAAATGCAAAAGAATAAAAAAGCAAGCATGAAGAAAAGACAACAAGATTTATACAGGTTTGCCACAAGGTAAGACTACGTCCTGTCTTCCGCCACTGCAGTAATCCACTATGAAGATGAAATAGTTTACAAGAGAGATCGCACACACTTACAGGTATTTTTTTTCTCTAACCTCTCTCAGCCACAACTGATGCTCCTCGAATGATTAAGCCCTAATAACGGCACCCCTAAATTATAAAAAGAAAATTAGGGCAATCAAGATACAAGAATAAAATTCCTAAACTGCCCTTAATGAAATAGCAGTTAACATATCATGGATTGGATGGGGTCTTCCTCAATCACATACCCAGGTAGTTGTTACATATAAATATTCTCCCTTATATCCCCATTCAGAAAAGCATTTTTGACATCAAGTTGATTGACCTGTCAGGAAGAGTTAGCAACCAAAGATAATAACAAATGTACCGAGTTTAATTTAGCCACTGGAGAAAAGGTTTCTTCATAATCAATGCCAAAATATTGTGTATAGCCTTTAGCAACAAGGCGAGCTTTCAACAGAGCCACGGACCCATCCGGATTGTGTTTCACCGTAAATACCAATTTGCAACCGATAGGTTTCTTATCTGAAGGAAGGGGGACTAGAGAGCCCATGTTTGATTTTCATAAAGGGCATCCATTTCTTCATCCATAGCCGCCTTCCACCCTGGATGTTTGAGAGCCTTCTGATAGGATTGTGGTACAGGAACAAAGGAAATAGCTGATAGAAATTGACAACAAATAGGGGATAGATGATGATGAGACAAAACATTTGTTATGCAATGGGAAGTAGAAGGCATGGTGCATGATTTGGGCTCTTTCCTAACTAAAATAGAATGAGTATCATATTTTGTGCCAAAAATAATCGAAGAAGATGGACTTACCTCGGTAGGATCCGACAACTCAATAGTTGTGGTGTCAGCCAGTATTTATAGGGGCTGAGTAGTTTTTGTAGCACGGGGCACAACCAGTCGAGGAGAACCTAGTACTGAAGATAAACCAGGAGGACCATTATCAGAAAAATATGGAGAGATAAAAAAATGTGACATCCCTAGACACAAGTAAACATCGAAGAGAGGGATTATAGCAAACATAACCCTTTTGTGTGTGAGAGTATCATCAAGTTTATAGTGTTTTGGGGAGGAAATATGGACAAAACATTGACAATAGAAAATTGTCATGGGCAGTGAAAAAGGATCATCATCAGGTAATAATAGAGAGTAGGGAGATTTTTTACCAAGTACGGAAGAGGGTAACCGGTTTATAAGAAAACATGTGGTAAGAACTGCATGCGGCCAATAAAAGTACGGAACTTGCATGACATATAGTAAACCGCAAGCTACCTCATGAATATGACGGTTCTTTCATTCAGCTGCACCATTTTGTTGAGTGGTGTAGATACACGATGTCTGATGAATAATGCCATTTTCTTGAAAAAATGAGTCAAGATCTTTGGATGTGTATTCTTTGGTATTATTCGACTAAAGGACTTTAATTTTTTGCCTAAACCGAGTGAGTACCATTGCATGAAAAGATTTAAATATCAATGGTATTTCAGAACCCTCTTTAAACAACAATAACCAAGTGGTACAAGTGAAGTCATCAATGAATGTAGTAAAATATTTCACTAGAAAAATGTTGGAGAAACTCAAGGGTGCCCATACATCAGTATGAATTAATGAAAAAGGAGAGACACTTTTAATTTATGGACGAGGGGAGTACGTAGACCTGTGATGTTTACTCATTTGACATGCTTCACAATGAAGGTCCGGTCGTGCTTTAGGAAAAATATGATGAAGAGATTGGGCAGACGGATGTGCCATAACTTGGTTTCAGTGTCACAAGTGGATGTAGTATTTATTTGTGGCACATCCAGGAAGTAGAGCCCCCTTGTTCATAGCCTCCACCAATCACCCGCTTTGTTGTAAGATCCTGAAACACACAGGAAGTGGTGAGAAAGTGATAGAGCAATTAGAATGTTTTTTGAGCGGACTAACCGATAAAAAATTCAAAGGGAAAGTAAGATAAAAAAGGATATTAGTGAGCAGAAGTATGGTGTAACAGAAGTGAATCATTTCCCTTGAACTTTAGTTTGTGTACCATCAACAATGGTAACAAATTTATGTGAAAGACATGAAGAAACTAGGTACAGTGGATGTCTGTTACCTGTAAGATGCTCAGAGGCTCCTGAGTCAATTATCCAGGATGAAGAGGAGGAAGAAAACATAACTGAAGTGGTGGTGATAGTGGTTGGTGAAGAAGTACTTTGAGAGGACTCTATCATGGTCTTCATTTTCTGGAATACTTCATAGTCTTCATCAATAAAAGTATTCTTGGCAGTTGTTGTGGTAGACTGCTCGACTTTTGTATCACTCACTAAGGCTTGGTTAGCCTTATTCTCATTAGCTTTATAACATCTTTCTCGAGAGTGACCCAAGCTACCACATATAGAGCATTCTTTAAGGTGAAATCTTGTGTGTCTATTGTGGCCATATCCCTACAATGAGTGCATGCCTTCCCATATGTTTGGTCAAAACTAGTCCTTCCACCTCTTCCTCTTCCTTCTCTATAAAATCTGCCTTTGCCTCGGCCTTGGTCAGATGGTGTTCCCCTATGTCCAGTGTACATAGCGGATGGTATGTTAGTAGAAGAGGGAGAAACATCTAGAATACAGAGAAGTGTAGCACATACATCATCAAAAGTGGGAACCGCAGAAGAGCTAAGAAGGTGAGTCTTAGCAACTTCAAGATGTGGTTTAATGTTAGCAAGGCATATGGCAGTTATCAATACCTCTTTCTATTTATCTTGGACAGAGATATCTATAGAGGTTGGTTGGGCAATTTTCCATTCTTGAAGAAAGCCTAGGAAATGGGCCAAATATTCATGTATATTGTCTCCTTATTCGGTGGTAAGCATCCATTGTAAAATATCATATGGTCTTTGTAAGTTGTCGGAGCTTGAATACAACTCGGCGCATGTCTCCCAAATTTGTTTTGCCATCTCTAGATGAATGACATTATTGGAGACATGTTCTTCCATAATTTTGATAAGCCAAGTAAAACCAATGTATCCTCCTTTAACCATTTGGTATAGAATATATCATCTTCATCAATATGTGGTCCACAGTTGGTGAGATGACCAACTAGGTCCTTGTGATAAGAAACCGATGAAATGATGTGGAATAGTTCATAAAATTTGATACCTCCCAGGGTATAGTGGTGATTCTGACTATGTCACTCTTGTGACTCATATTATCTTCAGCCATAGTAGGCAAATCAAGTAAAATAGTTCTCCAATCAAGTAATCAAAATATGACCAAGTGGTAACCAACTCGGTTAATGGAGATGCTTTGCATAAAAGATAAGTAATTAATTTAATGGATAATGACTCATAAAAGGCTCAACATCATCCTTATTTATCCTGGAATCTTGTTCCCATGGATTTATAAAAAAAACTCTGATATGCACTGGTCTTGGTCAAAGTATTGTGCAAACCTAGAAAAACTGCCTTCATAATATCTTCTAATAAAAAATATACCAAGATGCATATATTCTCATAATTTTATAAGATGAAAACATGCATAAGGACATCTCTAAACCACCTCTTAATACCGAAAACCAGTAGCATAAAATTAATAATATCAGGAATAAATTCTTATCTCATGAGCTTTAATCTTGCTTCATAAGGAGCCTTCTATGAGCAGCTTTTAATCATATCTTCATAGAGCATAATGGGGATCCTAAATTGGTAGCTCCGATACCATGATGAATTTAGGACCCCATGAATAATACCTTGAGAAAGGGGAGAGAGAAAAAAAGGGAAAAAGAGAGGCTCTCGGGTAGAGAGAGAAGAGGGAAAATAAAGGAGATGAGAGAGAGAGCACTTCATACGAGAAAGGAGAAAAAAAGAAGAGTCTTGCATCCTTTTTCTGAGTTAAAATCACCTCTACTTATATTTGAGGAGGTGATATAGTCCATGTACAAGTAATCTTAGGACTCTTAATTACATTCCAACTAGAACTCTCTAAGATACGCCTATCATGATGAGATTACATTATATATTTAAGAGACTACTTTAACTCAACTTCTAACTCTTCTTTCATTACGTGAACCACGATAGAAATCCAGCTTGTGATCTTATCTTTGTGGGTCTCACATGTTCTTCTAAATCATGTTGAAAGAGATACCAGCTTGTGGTATCTTTGTGGGTCCCACTTGATCTTCAAATTTTCAATTTAATTTCAGCACATATTCTGTATCTCTTAGCTCGAGCCACTTTGTATGAGGACTCATGTTGACACCTCTCGAGCTCATGGTGGGTCCCAAATTGTCACACAGATGGCCTATGGAAGAGACGAATAACAGTTGTGGGTTTTATTGTTGCCCTTCTTCTTCTCAGTCACAAAAGTAAAGTAGAAGACACAGGGATGCTTCAGGATTTGAAACTACAACATTGCTTGATCATGACATATTGCCTGCCGGAGATGCCTAAAGTGGGGTTAGAGTGATGGTCAATATTTTTGTAGATAACACTGCTTATAGAAACTTCTTTTGAGTACATTCAATGTCTCCACCGTCGATGAAGAAAGTGCAGCCATTGTCATGACGGCCAGGTTGCTGCGATATCATGAGCGACTCAGTCCGATCAAGTTTTGTTGTTGTTGAGCTCGATGAATCTCCTTGCATGGCTAAAGAAGAATCTTTACTTATTAAACCATCAACATCTCGAGCTCGTGCATGAAATAGCGCTATCTTCTTCAAGAAGGAAGCTAAATCTTGCATGAAATAAACATCTACCACAAGGTTGAAGAAAAAATAACAGGCACGAGAGTAGGAACTAATCAAATGCACTAGGATACTTATTCAAAAATTTAGAAACATCCTTTATTTTTTTAAGTTAGACCCATTATTAGGTAGTTTCCCTTAGATGTAGGAATAGTGGGACAGTTGTAACTACCCATCTGTTGAATTTAGGATCCCTTTTTTGAAATCACAAGCAAGAAAAAAGAGGGAGAGAAAAAGAAAGAGGAGAGAGAGTGCGCTCAACTAAGGAGGAGAAGAGAGAAATCGAAAAAAAGAAAAGAGAGAGGTTAAGCAAGAGAAGAGTTCTTCATGTGAAAGAGAAAAACTTAAACTCCTTCCTTAATTATAATCCATGTACAAGGTCCTCTATTGATAGTAGAGGATGTGGTAGAGTCCATGTATAATTAAACTTCATTCTCCTAATTACATTCATTCTCTAACTCTTAAAGATAACCCTATCATGATAAGATAACTCAAAGTAAACAAGAAGTCTAACATAACTCAAATATTAACTCCTTATTATGAGGACACGACCCTTAGGATAAGAGGCCAGCTTGTGGCTATCTTATGGGTCCCACTACACCTTCTAACCAGCTCGTGACTCTCCTTAGGAGTCCTTCTTGATCTTCCAACCAGCTTGTGTGAGTCCCACTCGTAGGGAAGAAGAAGAGAAGAGAAGAAGCAAGCCAAAGGGAAGTTTGAAAACCCTAGGTTCGTTAAGGAGAACGCACACCCCTGAGCTCATTTAGGAGAACTCAAAACCCTTTGTTTAACCTAAATTCAGACTTACTTTTTCTCATTCCTTTCACCCCTTAAGTAGGGTTTATGCTAACAAGTGTTCAAGAGAAAGAATTACAATATGCCCCTATAGCGTACTAAGTCATCAATTGAAATAAAAATGAAGTAAAAGTAAATAAAAATAAAAGAAATTAACTTAATACTAAATGACTCAATCATTGTGTTTCTGTTATGGTCCTAGATCTCACACATGGATTTGTAGGGAGGAAGAAGAAAAAGACGAAAATCAAGCCAAAGGGAAACTTGAAAACCCTAGATTCGTTAAGGAGAACAGCTCTGAGCTTGTTGAGGGGAACTCAAAACCTTGTTTAAAAAAAATCAATGCTTGATTTTCTCATTACTCTTACCCCTTAAATAGGGTTCACCCTTACCAGGTTTAAGATAAAATATTACAAAAATACCCCTATAAATGAAATATTCCAAAAATGCCCTTGTGGCCTATTAATTCTTTAACTGAAATAAAATAAAGTAAATTAAAGAAAAAAATTAAAATAATAATGTTATTGCATGCATAATATTACACCCCCTGGGAGAAAGAGTTTGTCCTCAAGCTCGAAGGTAGGGTCTGTATGCCAACGTCTCCACCTGTTCTCAAGTAGCATCCGCGATAGCTATGTCCGCCCTCTGGACGCCCAAAACTGGAGCATTCCCCTAGTCACCCGCTAGAGAGTACAACTTCTCTGCAGCCAGAGTACTCACCTTTGACGTTTCAAATCCAGACCATGAGCAAAAAAAATACATCATGCCAATAGCAGATTGATCAACTTCAGCACCTGCTAATGTAAGAGTTCCTGAATCATACTTCCCTTTTCCAGCACTCTGGTTTAGTGCCTTGATTGCATGAAAAAAGCCATCTGCATCCTCATGAAGCACCTTGGCTTGGCTGCCTAGCAGCACTGTATGCTGGACTGCCACAACAGCATTGTTTGCTTGGCTGGCTGGCAGCACTGGTTGCTGCAGTGCCACACAAGCAGCACAAAACAATTTATGGAAGAACCCAAGTGCTGCAAGATATCCCCAAATCCAGTGTCCCAACGTGATTGTGGTCCAGCACTTTAATGTCCATTGTGCAACCAAAGAAGCAGCGGTAGAATCCTCTTGAAGCCCTCCAACAGCTTCAGAAATAAGTTTTTCATCATCATTTCTATAGGTCAAGCTATTTTCATTTGCCATCACACTGGTAGCAGTACTGTCAGATTCCACCATCACATCATCAAAAACTGCAAGAGGCGTATACTCACTACTTTCCACACAGTCATTTTGAAATTTGGCCTCTGAACCAAAACCATCAACAGGGACAACAGACAAGCACTGATTTCTTTCCATATAAATTAACTCAGTGTCACCTAAAGCTTGCATGGACACTCTTTCAGCCTTTTCAATATATCCGTTAGTGACTTCAACCCCTGATTTCACCTCATTACTACAACAACTGGCAAGCTTTCACCATTTGTAACTTCATCCTTGCATTCTAACTCAACACCGATATTGACCAATGCAACCTGTGATTCCAAGCTATCACCAGGATTTACAGACAATTTGCTTTTGTTTTCACAAACATGAAGACTAACTTCACCTTCTGTTTTGACATCTTTTTGAAGCAAAGTTGCTAGGTTTTGCCCACTATAACAAAATTCAATTTCAGGTTCTTGTTATGATCCCTAGCCATGGACCTAGTAACTCGACGAGGTAGTTGAGGATCCAGCATGTTAAGAGGGTTCTTGATCACTGTAAGGAATCAAAGACTCTCTTTTCTCTTGTTGTGGACGTGATGCATGAAATGGAGTTGTCTTTTCTTAATTCTCTATGCAACAAGAAGATTAATGGGATAGTTCTGGACTCAATGAGTGAAACCCAGACTTTAGACTCACGTCAAGAGGTTAGGGTTCCTCTACAATGCTGCTACTGATCACGTATGAAAAAGAGATAATTTTCTAACCCTTCTACACACGAAAAAGAGTTCTGAATTACCTCCTTGAAGTGCACTTCAATTAGCCAATCCGAACATCTTCTCTTCCCTGCTGGGTTACGCAATACCCTTCTTCCTCTCTGGTATTACGTGAAAGAGGCAAGCCCTCCTTAAACTCGGAAAAGAGTGATTAAACCCCTTCCTCCTTTCTATCTCGAGTAGCTCAATTACCAATAGAATTCAAGATGAAAAGCATGCGAGATCAAATCAAGAACATACCTTCGAGCTCGTCAAGGAGAACTCCCAATCCTTTTTAACCTAATTCCAGACTTCCTTTCTTCTATTTCCTTAACCCTTAAATAGGGTATTTGACGTCATAAGTGTTTAGGGCTAGAAATACAAATTATACCCCTACGTCCAAGCTTATTACATAATCAATGAAAAATTAAATTGAAAACAATATAAATAATGAAAGTTAAACAAGTTGACTCGGTGAGTCATTGTCTCCTCCTCTGGGTGACTCGGTGTGCTATTGAGTCCATAACAGTTCTGCTACAGGTATGACATCTTCAACAGAACTAGACTTTATTTCTTCAATCTCAACTGAGTCACTTCTAATAGCAGAATCATTCAGCACTAATTCAAATTTCTCAGCACACCCATCAATAGTTGCAGCACTAATAGCAGAATCTAATCTTTCTTTTTCGACAAAAACTTTTCCAGTACGTGTTTTGCAAAGCCTCCATAATAGAAGCATCTGAAATTTCACATATAAATATTGTCGCATCCAAAGAAGTCAATTTCCACTTTTGACAAAACATTTTGCGTTTGCATTGCCAATTTGTGCCTCACTTGTAATAGAACCACTCTTGTTTACATCAACAACTGTCTCCACACACTCAAGGGAGTCAATTCTATTTTTGGTGTCCAAACTCGTATCAGCCGTGATTAATTCTCTAATAGCAAAAGATTTTGAAACTTCACTATCTAATTTTGCATCATCTATAGCCTCTGTGACCAATTCTAGAAAACCCAAACTGCTAAGTAGTAAATTGAAGTATTCGCCCTGTCTGCTAGGCATATCACCATGCCACTTCCTGTCCTCTTCCAAATTTATTATCACCTCTGAATTAGCTCCAACCTGAATATCTACTGGAGCCCATTTCCGCCCTGTAATAACAGCAACCAGTGGACACTTTGTCCTACTGTTCAACCCAGCCACAAAAAAAATCATACATCAAGTCATCCACTTTCTTTGCCTTAGGAGATTTTTTTATGAAGTATGAAATACCATGACTGGTATTTGAGGTTGCATCTTCTTAAATGGCATGTGAAGTGTCCTCGGATTTATCTAGTATTGTATCCTGTGTACTCAGTTACGGGCAAATATTTTTCTTCAAACCATCACAGCCCCAAAGGTAAACAATATGGGAAGCATAATCAGGGTCTGACCAAAACGTTCCACCATCATCTTCAGGCTGATTAATACCTGGATAATACACTTCACTCCCACTACTACAAATAATTGCATACAAATCTGTTGTTTGGATTTTACCAGACTTCAGAAAATTAATTGTTTCTAATATTGGCATTGTAGTAGAAAGAGCAAATCTTGACCCATTCAATGAAGATTTGGCATCCATAGAGAGCCTTAAAGACATGTCTTGGACATCTTTTATAGAGTCACTAAGAGATTCTTCCGAAACTTTGTCATCTAGTTGATACAACCAACCAACCCTCGTTACTACCCCCAAAAAAATATTATCTCCATTTCTTACCACCTTGGTTCCCTACACATATGCTGAACTACCACTGAAATGAAACATTTCCACTAATATTGCCTGAGCAGCAAATATGAAACCCAAAAACATAAGCCCCACATTTTCAATTTGACAACGAACATACGCACAGTTACTGTGCTCATCAACAGAAAAGCAAAGCCCCCCCAAAAAAAAAAATTTCAGCAGTCCCCATAAATTTTTTTCTATGAATCCCACCATCCCCAGAAAAATTTCATCTCGGAATTCATACACACAAGACGGAATTTCATCAAAATGGTTATGTTTCTCTGCCTTCTTGAACAGAGAACCACCAGGCCAAAAATTCGAGCAGCTTCACTGCTGATCTGCCCCTTGGAGCCCCTTCACCCCCATGGAAAAATCGTTTATACACATCAATTGAGGGCATTTCATAAACTTACCCCTAAATACATTGATGTTGGTTCCCCGCTGGACTGCCGAGAGCGAGATTGAGACTGAGAGTGAGAATCTGGAAGCAAAAGCCCACCAGATTTGTTTCCGTTGGTGCCTCCTCTTTTTCTGGTGGTGAATAGAAGCCCATTGGGTCATTACTGCTGGGAGATGTTTTGAGACAGAGGAGGGATGGCTGAGTTGATTCACCGACACAGAGTCAGATTAGAATGCTTCCGTTTGTTGTTCTGGGAGACATTATGCTGGCCACGAGAAGGGATTTTTTGAGGTCGAACCCACATCATCCATTATTGTTGAGGTTTTAGCAGAATACCCTTTCAATTTCAAAAAATATGGGTCCCTGCTGCTTGATTTCGGAAGTTTTGAGGCCGATTTTGGATTTGATGTCTTATACTCTGATTTCTGATGTGCAGGGTCCCCGCTATTTGGCTTCGGATTTCCCTATGAGGAAATTGGTACTTGTTTTGGCCCTTTGCCTTGCTTCCAGTCCGAGACAGCTTCTGCTGCCTCTCGTTCAGTGTTTATTTTGTGCTTGGAGATAGTGAAATTTTCTGGCCCTTGGCCCTTTTACCCCGTCCAAAACAGCGTCTGCTGCCTCTCCTTCTGTGCATTGGTCATGCTTGGAGATTCAAGGTAGTATGACCTTTTCTGCGGTAGCTAGTTTCTCCCTTGCAAAAAATTTAATCACAGATGCACGCGATCTTTCGTCACATGCTCTACTCCATGCAAGTATTTCTCCAAATTCTTTGTGTATTTCTTCCAATTCTTTGTGCATGGCAATCAATTTTTCGTGAGATATAGAATGGCTCATTGTGTTCCCGCTCTGATACCAGTTGTTATGGTACCGGATCTAACACATGAATTTGTAGGGAGGAAGAAAAAAAAGATGAAAAATAGGCCAAAGGGAAGCTTGAAAACCCTAGGTTCATTAAGGAGAACGAACACCCCTGAGCTCATTGAGAAGAACTCAAAAACCCTGGTTAACCTAAATCAATGCTTGACTTTCTCATTACTCTTACCCCTTAAATAGGGTTCACCCTTACAAGGTTTAAGATAAAATATTAAAAAAATACCCCTATAAATGAAATATTCCAAAAATGCCCTGTGGCCAATTAATTCTTTAACTGAAATAAAATAAAGTAAATTAAAGAAAAAATTAAAATAATAATGTTATTGCATGCATAATATTACACCCCCCTGGGAGAAAGAGTTTGTCCTCAAGCTCGAAGGTAGGGTCTGTATGCCGACATTTCCACCTGTTCCCAAGTAGCATCCGCGATAGCTATGTCCGCCCTTTGGATGCCCAAAACTGGAACATTCCCCTAGTCACCCGCTAGAGAGTACAACTTCTCTGCAGCTAGAGTACTCACCTTTGATGTTTCAAATCCAGACCATGAGCAAAAAACATACACCATGCCTATAGCAGATTGATCAACTTCAGCATCTGCTAATGTATGAGTTCCTGAATCATACTTCCCTTTTCCAGCACTTTGGTTT
Organism: Aristolochia californica; assembly: GCF_029961685.1. Classification (NCBI taxonomy): domain Eukaryota; kingdom Viridiplantae; phylum Streptophyta; class Magnoliopsida; order Piperales; family Aristolochiaceae; genus Aristolochia; species Aristolochia californica. The sequence continues at coordinate 15,733,895 of NW_027182257.1, read as the reverse complement.
AGTACCTTGATTGCATGAAAATAGCCACCTGCATCCTCAAGAAGCACCTTGGCTTGGCTGCCTTGCAGCAATGTATGCTGGACTGCCACAGCAGCATTGTTTGATTGGCTGGCTGGCAGCACTGGATGCTACAGTGCCACAGAAGCAACACAAAACAATTTGTGGAAGAACCCAAGTGCTTCAAGATATCCCCAAATCCAGTGTCCCAACGTGATTGCTGTCCAGCACTTTAATGTCCACTGTGCAACCAAAGAAGTAGAGGTAGAATCCTCTTGAAGCCCTCCAACAACTTCAGAAATAAGTTTTTCATCGTCATTTTTGTTGATCAAGCTATTTTCATTTGCAATCACACTGGTAGCAATACTGTTAGATTCCATCTTCACATCATCAACAAGTGCAAGAGGCTTATACTAACTGCTTTCCACACAATCTTTTTGAAATTTGGCCTCTCAACCAAAACCATCAACAGGGACAGAAGGCAAGGCACTGATTTCTTTCCACATTAATTAACTCAGTGTCACCTGAAGCTTGCATGGACATTCTTTCAGCCTTTTCAATATATCCGTTAGTGACTTCAACCCCTAATTTCACCTCATTACTACAACAACTGGCAAGCTTTCACCATTTGCAACTTCATCCTTGCATTCTAACTCAACACCAAGATTGACCAATGCAACCTGTGATTCCAAGCTATCACCAGGATTTACGAACAATTTGGTTTTGTTTTCACAAAAATGAATACTAACTTCACCTTCTGTTTTGACATCTTTCTGAAGCGAAGTTCCTAGGTTTTGCCCACTGTAATAAAATTCAATTTCAGGTTCCCTTTATGATCCCTAGCCATGGACCTAGTAACTCGACGAGGTAGTTGAGGATCCAGCATGTTAAGAGGGTTCTTGATCACTGTAAGGAATCTAAGACTCTCTTTTCTCTTGTTGTGGACGTGATGCTTGAAATGGAGTTGTCTTTTCTTAATTCTCTATGCAACAAGAAGATTAATGGGACAGTTCTGGACTCAACGAGTGAAACCCAGACTTTAGACTCACGTCAAGAGGTTAGGGTTCCTCTACAATGCTACTACTGATCACGTATGAAAAAGAGATAATTTTATAACACTTCTACACACGGAAAAAAGTTCTGAATTACCTCCTTGAAGTGCACTTCAATTAGCCAATCCGAACATCTTCTCATCCCGTGTAGGGTTAACTCAAAACCCTTCTTCCTCTCTAGTATTGCGTGAAAGCGACAAGCCCTCCTTAAACTCGGAAAAGAGTGATTAAACCCCTTCCTCCTTTCTATCTCGAGTTGCTCAATCACCAATAGAATTCAAGATGAAAAGCTTGCGAGATCAAATCAAGAACATACCTTGGAGCTCGTCAAGGAGAACTCCCAATCATTTTTAACCTAATTCCGGACTTCCGTTCTTCTATTTCCTTCACCCTTAAATAGGGTATTTGACGTCATAAGTGTTTAGGGCTAGAAATACCAATTAGTCTAGTCCAAGCTTATTAAATAATCAATGAAAAATTAAATTGAAAGCAATATAAATAATGAAAGTTAAACAAGTTGACTCGGTGAGTCATTGTCTCCTCCTCTGGGTGACTCGGTGTGCTATTGAGTCCATAACAGTTCTGCTGCAGGTTTGACATCTTCAACAGAACTAGACTTTATTTCTTCAATCTCAACTGAGACACTTCTAATAGCAGAATCATTCAGCACTAATTCACATTTCTCAGAAGACCCATCAATAGTTTCAGCACTAATAGCAGAATCATTCAGCACTAATTCACCTTTCTCAGCAGACCCATCAGTAATTTCAGCACCAACAGCAGAATCTAATCTTTCTTTTTCGACAAAAACTTTTCCAGTATTTGTTTGCAAAGCCTCCATAATAGAAGCATCTGAAGTTACACATATAAATATTGTCGCATCCAAAGAAGTCAATTTCCACTTTTGACAAAACATTTTGTGTTTGCATTGCCAATTTGTACCTCACTTGTAACAGAACCACTCTTGTGTACATCAACAACTGTCACCACACACTCAAGGGAGTTAATTCTATTTTTGGTGTCCAAACTCGTATCAGCAGTGATTAATTCTCTAATAGCAAAAGATTTTGAAACTTCACTATCTAATTTTGCATCATCTATAGCCTCTGCGACCAATTCCAGAAAACCCAAACTGCTAAGTAGTAAATTGAAGTATTCGCCCTGTCTGCTAGGCATATCACCATACCACTGCCTGTCCTCTTCCAATTTTATTATCACCTCTGAATTAGCTCCAACCTGAATATCTACTGGAACCCATTTCTGCCCTGTAATAGTAGCAACCAGTGGACACTTTGTCCTACTGTTCAACCCAGCCACAAAAAAAATCATACATCAAGTCATCCACTTTCTTTGCCTTAGGAGATTTTTTTATGAAGTATGAAATACCATGACTGGTATTTGAGGTTGCATCTTCCTCAATGGCATGTGAAGTGTCCTTGGGTTTATCCAGTATTCTATCCTGTATACTCAGTAACGGGCAAATATTTTTCTTCAAACCATCACAACCCCAAAGGTAAACAATATGGGAAGCATAATCAGGGTCTGAGGAAAATGTTCCACCATCATCTTCAGGCTGATTAATACCTGGATAATACACTTCACTCCCACTACTACAAATAATTGCATCAAAATCTATTGTTTGGATTTTACCAGACTTCAGAAAATTAATTGTTTCTAATATTGGCATTGTAGTAGAAAGAGCAAATCCTAACCCATTCAATGAAGATTTGGCATCCATAGAGAGCCTTAAAGGCATGTCTTGGACATCTTTTATAGAGTCACTAAGAGATTCTTCCAAAACTTTGTCATCTAGTTGATACAACCAACCAACCCACGTTACTACCCCCAAAAAAATATTATCTCCATTTCTTACCACGTTGGCTCCCAACACATATGCTGAACTACCACTGAAATGAAACATTTTCACTAATATTGCCCGAGCAGCAAATATGAAACCCAAAAAAGTAAGCCCCACATTTTCAATTTGACAACGAACATACGCTTAGGTACTGTGCTCATCAACTGAAAAGCAAAGCCCCCCAAAAACAAATTTTAGCAATCCCCATAAAAAATTTTCTATGAATCCCAGCATCCCCAAAAAAATTTCATCTCGGAATTCATGCACACAAGTCGGAATTTTGTCAAAATGGTTATGTTTCTCTACCTTTCTGAATAGAGAACCACCAGGCCAAAAATTCGAACAGCTTCGCTGCTGATCTGCCCCTTGGAGCCCCTTCACCCCCATGGAAAAATCGTTTATACATATCAATTGAGGGCATTTCATAAACTTACCCCTAAATACATTGATGTTGGTTCCCCGGTGGACTGCCGAGAGCGAGATTGAGACTGAGAGTGAGAATCCGGAAGCCAAAACCCACTGGATTTGTTTTCATTGGCGCCTCCTCTTTTTCTGGTGGTGAATAGAAGCCCATTGGGTCATCACTGATTGGAGATGTTCTGAGACTAAGGAGGGATGGCTGAACTGATTCACCGAGATAGAGTCAGATTGGAATGCTTCCATTTGCTGTTCTGGGAGACATTTTGCTGGCCATGAGAAGGGATTTTTTGAGGTCGAGCCCACATCATCCATTATTGATGAGGTTTTAGCAGAATACCCTTTCGATTTCAAAAAAATTGGGTCCCTACTGCTTGATTTCGGAAGTTTTGAGGCCGATTTTGGATTTGATGTCTTATACTCTGATTTCTGATGTGCGGGGTCCCCGCTATTCGGCTTCGGATTTCCCTATGCGGAAATTGGTACCTTTTTTGAGCCTTTGCCTTGCTTCCAGTCCGAGACAGCTTCTGCTGCCTCTCGTTAAGTGACTATTTTGTGCTCGAAGACTGTGAAATTTTTTGGCCCTTGGCCCTTGCAGCCCATCCAAAACAGCGTCTAATGCCTCTCCTTCTGTGCATTGGTCATGCTTGGAGATTCAAGGTAGTATGACCTTTTTTGTGGTAGCTAGTTTCTCCCTTGCAAAAAATTTAATGACAGATGCACACGATCTTTCGTCACATGCTCTACTCCTTGCAAGTATTTCTCCAAATTCTTTGTGTATTTCTTCCAATTCTTTGTGCATGGCAATCCATTTTTCTTGAGATATAGAATGGCTCATTGTGTTCCCGCTTTGATACCAGTTGTTATGGTCCCAGATCTAACACATGAATTTGTAGGGAGGAAGAAAAAAAAGACGAAAAATAAGCCAAAGGGAAGTTTGAAAACCCTAGGTTCGTTAAGGAGAATGCACACCCCTAAGCTCGTTGAGGAGAACTCTATACCCTGTTTAACCAAAATCAATGCCTGACTTTCTCATTACTCTTACCCCTTAAATAGGTTTCACCCTTACAAGGTTTAAGATAAAATATTCCAAAAATACCCCTATAAATGAAATATTCCAAAAATACCCATGCGGCCTATTAATTCTTTAATTAAAATAAAATAAAGTAAATTAAAAAAAATTAAAATAATAATGTTTTTGCATGCATAATAGCCTCTGCATGACTTGGCCTACTATTGAGTTCATAACATCACGCCCCCCTTAGAGAAAGAGCTTGTCTTCAAGCTCGAAGGTACGATATGCGTGCCAAAAAATTTCCACATCTTCCCATGTAACATTTGTAGCATCTGTGTCAACCTACTGGGTGACACAAGTGGTTTAAGTGCTCCAATGTAACACCCCAGATGGAGAGATTTTGGTATTCGAAACCCTCCACTGGTTGCCCCCGTTTGTAGAATGTTCCACCAGAATTTTTTTTTTTTTTTTGTGAGAATCCAACACTGCCAACATCACTTTCTGCAACAATCCACCCCACGGTCAACCAACCAAACAACAGTCTGAAGTATCACCTGCTCTATTTTGACAAGAGCATGACTGGCCAACAAGACGTTTCACCACTGAAACCCATGTGAGAATAAACCCACCATTGCTGCAAGACATCCAAGAATACAGTGTCTACCCATCATTGCATTCCAACAAATTAAATTCCGCTATGACATTTGGTCAAAGACTCTTCTAGTATCATCCACTTGAAGTGCCTTCACAGGCATGTCATGTAACTGGGGAGCAACATCATACACCCTACATACCAATGGTTGGGCAGTTTCAATTTGAGACACAAGTCTGAGTTTTGAAATCCAAACATTCATAATTATTACTGTCTACCCAAGTTCATCCAGTGTACCCTCACTTTTCTCTGCATAAACTGCTGATCTAGGGTCACTCTGCATATCATTTTGAAACCCACAAGTAGCCACAATAGTACTAGTTACGGCCCTGACTATTTCTATGCATATAAATCCAATTTCTGGGACACGAGCAACTCCAAGACTTGGACCGAGATCAATTAGCCAGGCCATGCAGACCCTGTTGTGTAAATCGAACTCATACTCTTTCATGGTTCCATAGTGCCATGTCAACATAACTACCGTGAGAACAACCACAAAGAAGATGAGAAACCCTACACCTACATGAAGATTTAGCACACAAGCTGAAAAAAACATAGCTGTTATTGCTCCACAAAAATTCTAACACAAGGCAGAGATCTGTATTTTCTTCTTGTCCCTTTGATAAAAGATTGAGCGAGCACTAGTAAGGTTCCCCAATTTGCAGTAACCAGCAATGAGAGCATTCCATGCTGGTAGAACTTGCTGGTACCTTCTATCAAAAACAAAATGAGAAGCTTTGATTTCTCTATATTTTGCATACATGTCAACTAAGGTCACTACCAACTTGCTACTCATAGGAATATTGTCTCTTTGAACCAAGTCATGAATCCACAGGACCAATATCTAAGTCCTTCAACTGGGCACAAGCTGAGAGGACTGAAATACCCGCAACACCATCTAGCTTAACACCTGCAGACATCAGTTTTTGGAAGAACCCAATAGCCTCTTCAGGTGGCCTGTGCTGGGCATACCCAGCAATCATACTAGTCCACATCTTTGGTTTGTTGGAAGAGTTTGGAGTGAACTGGTCACTAAGCTCAAACGCCTCATGGAACTTACCTGCTCGAGTGAGAACAGCCACCCTGCAAGCATAGTTTTCAGTCTTTGGAACCAGTCCATGTTCATCGAATTGCCCAGCATTCTTTACTAAAATACCCTGAGTGTAAGCACTGAACAGACCCTGGTAAGTTACCTCATCTAGTCCAACACCATGAGTTTGCATTTTACCAAACAATTCAAGTGAATCTCTGCATAACCCATGTGCTACAAAATCAGAAGCTTCCTCTACGGATCTACTCGTGGGATACATGTCAAGGCCAAACACAACTCCAAGACATTGTGGACAGTAGACTGGTGTGTCTTTCTCCCTTGCTCAAGAGCACCAAGGTGAGCACAATGATTAGCCATGCACCAGAAATATGCAAACTTGGGGTAGTTGTCATACATAGTCAACATGTCTTTAAAATACTATTGGCCCTCTGACATGAATCCTACACGAACACAAGCACATAACAGACCAATAATTGTAACTTCATCGGCCAAACCCATGGGACTACCAGCAGAGAGCACGCCTATAATAATGGGCAAATCCAGAATAAAGGCTGGCATAGGACTGTATGAATTGCCCACAACAACATCACCACACATTTCATAATCGTCCACAATATAATTTCCAAAACCCATCGTAGTAGCTGGTCCTGGAACACCCAACTTCTCCATCTCCCTAAATAGCTTCAGCCCATGGCCTGGGTGTATTCCGCGTAAATATCCAGCAATCATCACATTCCCCTTTTCAACCTAACTTCTAGTTATAGGCATTTCATCAAGTATAAGATTAGCCCACTGCAAGAGATTGGTTATCTGAACTGTGGGAAGCAAGAAGATTTCTTTCTGGTCATGTAATGCCACTGGCTGTGATGTTTTATCTGATGTACCTCTAAATTTCTTAGGCTATCTAAGAGACACATCTCTACTAAGGGTCTGAATCAGAAAATGTAGTTTTCATGCAGATTGACCTTCAACACTGCTGGAAAAAGTGTACAGTGTTGAAACTAAAATTGACAGTAGCCATACCAAAGGTCCTCTTCAGTTTGAAATTTAATTTGTCAATTATTCCAGAAAGACGAACTGACTACATCCCAATAGCATGGCCGACTGTAGAATTTAGGATCTCATGAAAGGAACTTTAGATCAACAAGAAAGAAGAAGAAGAGAGAAGGAGAAGAAAAGAAGAAGAACGTGGAAGGAGAGAGTTTGGATTAAGGACAAAGAGAGTAGCGTCAAAAAGAAAAATGAGGGCTGGACGAATTTTTGGAAAGAGAGGAGAGTGATTCAATGCCCTACCTCTTAGCCAATGCCTTTATTTATAGTTTTACAATGCCCTTAGGGCTACAACTTGATAAAACAAAATACATAAAAGGAACACATGTTTACACTTCTGTGCCATCTTTATGGAAAGTACCATATTTTACACATATGCCACTCCTTTGACGTGTGGGCTTCTTGTCTTGAGCTCGTGGGCTTGAGCCCATCTTCCAACACTCCCCCTCAACCTGGAGGAGAAAAGACATCATAAATACCCAGCTTGCCACATATAAACGATAGGATTTTAGATGTAACGGGTTTAGTTAGAATATCAGCTACTTGCTATTGAGATGACACATGTTTGAGAGAGATTATTCCTGCTTGAAACTTCTCCCGTATAAAATGACAATCCACCTCAATATGTTTAGTTCTTTCATGAAAAATTGGATTTGAAATGATATGAATGGCTGCTTGATTATCACAATGCAGATTCATGGACCCCTTTTTATAAAAACCACCTCAATATGTTTAGTTCGTCATTTGTGGCACATAATTTTACATTTGTATCCATAGGTATGTCAACTGGTGTACAACCCTTCATTCATGTTTCTTCAAGGAGATCCAAGACATATTTCCTTTGAGACAATATTATCCCATGTTTAGATTGAAGAACTTCTATACCCAAAAAATATTTAAGCATACCAAGGTCTTTAGTCTTGAATTCCTTACATATCATCTGCTTCACCTCTTGTATGCTCAAAGCATCATCAACGGTTAAGATAATATCATCCATGTATATGGCCAATAATATTTTCCCTTTGACCGTATCTTTATAATATACAGAATGATCAACTAAGCACCATGAAAACCAAACCGTAGGAGTGTTTGACTAAATTTATCAAACCAAGCCCGAGGGGACTGCTTAAGCCCATATAAAGACTTTTTTAACCGGCATACTAACTCCCCCTCAACCATATAACCAGGTGGTTGAACCATATAAATTTTCTCACTGATATCACCATTTAAAAAAACATTTTTAACATCCAACTGATAGACGGGCCATGAGAAGTTAGTAGCAATAGATAAGATGTTGCGTACTGAATTCAATTTTGCAACAGGAGAGAGGTCTCCTCATAATCTATCCCATAGCACTCTGTATAGCCCTTAGCAACCAGTCGAGCTTTAAGACGAACCACCGATCCATCCGAATTATGTTTCACCATAAAAACCCATCGACAACCAACTGGTATTTTACCTTTCGGGAGTGATGTTAAGTACCAGGTTTGGTTTTCGTATAAGGCGTGCATTTCTTCATTCATAGCCACCTTCCATCCTGGATGTCTCAAAGCCTCCTGATATGATTGTGGAACGGAAGTAGAAGAAAGAGACACAAGAAACTGAAAACACTCAGAAGACAAGATATGGTGAGACATAAAATTTGAGATAGGATGCGAAGTAGTACAGGAGCGACGTTCTTTTCTTAAAGCAATAGGCCGAGTATCAAATTCAGGCCCATACATAGGAGGAGAAGGACTTACCTTGGGTGGATCCGACAACTCCACAGGTGAAGGTACGGTCTGTGCATCAGGGGATGGATCCACTTCAAGATTGAACGGCACAAGTGGACAAGGAGTAGTAGAAGGACAAGTTCATCCTGGAGGAGCATCATGGGAGGAGTAGAAGGGAGTGTCCTCAAAGAAAGTCACATCCCTAGAGATAAACATCCTCCAAAAGGTATGATTGTAACAAACATAACCTTTTTGGGCACGAGAGTATCCCAAAAAATGCACTTCATAGACCGAGGATCAAGTTTATTTTTATGTGGAGATGTAACATGAACAAAACATGTACATCCAAACACTTTCAAAGGTAGAGAAAAAGGATCTTCACCATTAAATAACACAAAGTAAGGAGTTTTATGATGAAGGACTGATGAAGGTAACCTATTAATGAAAAAGCATGTTGTAAGTATAGCATGAGGCCAATAGAAATATGGTACCTTCTTGGAGTAGAGGAGGCCCCGAGGAACTTCAAGAAGATGACAATTCTTCCTTTCAGAAACACCATTTTGTTGAGGAGTATAGGCACATGATGTTTGATGAATAAGCCCATTACTCTCACAAAATGATTTGAAGTCATGAGACATGTATTCCTTAGCATTATCAGATCTAAGGGTTTGAATTTTTTTCCCAAATTGTGTCAAGACCATAGCATGAAAATTTTTAAATAAAGCAAGAATTTTGGAATGCTCTTTAAATAGATATAACCAAGTCACTCGATTAAAATCATCAACAAAAATGACAAAATATTTAACTTGGGAAATATTTGAGACACATAAAGGGCCCCATACATCAGAATGTATTAGCTCAAATGGAGCAGTACTTGTAGTTGTAAGACGAGGAGAATATGTACTCCGGACATGTTTACTTAATTGACAAACCTCATAATTGAAATTAGAAAGTCCTTTTAAAGATGGAACCAAATAACGCAGTGAAGGGGTAGACGGATGACCAAGTCGGTTGTGCCAAAGTTGGGCCTCAAATGTAGTGGACGATAATGCAACTAATGGTGGAAGAGTGAAGTAGTAAAAAACCCTCTTTTTATGGCCGCCACAAATCACCCGCTTCGTAGTAAGATCCTGAAAGACATAAGAAGACGGTAAGAAGGTGATAGAGAAATTTAATTGTTTGGTCAATTGGCTAACCGAAAGAAAATTTAAAGGAAATTAAGGAACAAACAAAACATCTTGAAGGGGAATAGATAAAGTAAGAGAGGAGGAACCTTTGCCAAGGACCTTGGTTTAGGTACCATCAGTAATAGTAACGAATTTATGAGGATAACAAGGAGATAAGGACTGCAACAAGTGTTTGTTACCTGATAGATATTCGAAGGCCCCGGAGTCGATGATCCAAGAGGAAGAGGAAGAAGAGGAAGAAAGCATACCTGAGTCAATAGTAGTGGCAACGGTAGATGATGAGGGTATAGAGGATTCCATGAAGGATTTCATTTTCTGAAATGCAGCATAGTCCTCAGCCGTAAGAGTCACATTTTCGGATGATGATTCAGCCTTATCTTCATTTTTCTCAACGTTAACCGAGACTGGGTTAGTTGTGGCCCAATCAGGCTTGCCATGAAGTTTTTAGCATGATGCCACAAGGAGGTTCTAACGGCCACAATAAGTGAAAAGTTGAGGCTCAGTACGGAAAGAATTCTGACCCATTCTACCACCTCTATTTTCAGCCCCTCTCATAGTTCGACCCCCTCTCATATTTCTGCCTCGTCCTCGGGATGAGAAAGATGTTCCCCGATTGCCTGAGAACATCACCGATGGAGCATCAATAGGAGAAGGAGGGGATGGATCCGGTATCTGAAGTAATGTAGCACTAATATCACCAAAGGATGGAAGATCAGAAGAACTTAGAAGCTGAGTTTTGGCCACCTCAAGGTATGGTTTAATATTCGATAAGCAAATGGCTGCTGCCAAAGCTTCTCTTTGTCGTTCTTGACTGGCAATATCAGTGGAATATGGCTGAGCTAATTTCAATTCTTGAAGAAGACCTCGAAATGGTGCCAAAAATTCGTGAATATTATCTCCATGTTTTGTATGCAGCATGTTTTGTAATTCATCATATATTTTTTGTAATAAAGCAGTGCTTGAGTAAAGCTTGGCACAAGTGTCCCATCTGTTCTTGGTGGTTTCCAAGTGGACCACATTGTTGGCCACCTGCTCTTCCATGCTATTAATGAGCCAACTTATCACCATGTTATCATCCTTAACCCACTTGTGGTAGGACGCATCTTCTTCATCAATCGGAGGAGGAAAGTTAACAATGTGGCTCAAGAGGTCACGAGTAATAAGAACCCTCCGAACCGATTGTAACCAACTCATGTAATTGGAGGGACCTGTAATTGGAATTGTAGTAATACGGAGTATATTACTATTGTATCCAATCTCCATGTTGAGGCAAGTAAAATATGGAGGTCAAGGGAAAAGGTCTTCTTCAAAGAACAATTACTCAATGTAATTTGAAGAACCCGTAGACCAAATCAATCACCAACAAAAGAGAACAAGAACCAATTTCTTTCACAAGGGCAAGCACCAAATTATTAACAAATTTTTACCTTTAGAAAGTGGTAATAACATCTAGCCATCACTCAACTTCTCTTGTATTCATAAGAACAAAGAAAAGAAAGTAGATGCAACTGATTAGGCCTTAATCCAAACTCCAACACAAACGAGTAATAGACAAAAATTTAGAGAAGATTTAACGACAAACCAAGACACTTGGAAGAGATTTATCTTCAGCTCATGGGAGACTTCAACATAAAAAAAAAAATTCAATTGTTGAAGTTAAAAAAAATGACTACAAAGGGTAAATGGCTGCTTGAATTTCATCAAACATATATTGGGCATTCAACAACATAACACAAACCCATGAGCAACCTTAAGTAGGAGAAGATACAACAACATGTGCTGGAATTCTACCTCAAATGAGATGGATCTAAATTACATAAAGGTAATTGAATTTCACCCATCAATCTTAATAAGATGCAAACTGCAAATGATCTTGATCACTCTTGTAATTGATTTACAAGGAGTCACGAATATAACATCAATTTAGTCATAAAAATAAATCTTTACAACATATAAAGATTTATCTTGATTTGATGTGACTCAAAATTCAAGAAGTAAAGAAAAATAGTAAAAAGGAGTATGTAAATAATAAAAGGAAACAAAAAAAAACGTAAATAAGAAGAGTATGAACTTACCTCTTCATGACTGAACTCCTTTTACAACTTCTTGAACAGATTTCATAATAACTCCATGAAGAGATCCTAAACTCCTTTCTCTGATACCATGTAGAATTTAGGATCTCATGAAAGGAACTTTAGATCAACAAGAAAGAAGAAGAAGAAGAAGAGAGAAGGAGAAGAAAAGAAGAAGAACATGGAAGGAGAGAGTTTGGATTAAGGAAGAAGAGGGTTGTGTCAAAAAGAAAAATGAGGGCTGGAAGAATTTGTGGAAAGAGAGGAGAGTGCTTCAATGCCCTACCTCTTAGCCAATGCCTTTATTTATAGTTTTACAATGTCCTTAGGGCTACAACTTGATAAAACAAAAGACATAAAAGGAACACATATTTACACTTCTATGCCATCTTTATGGAAAGTACCATATTTTACACATATGCCACTCCTTTGACGTGTGGGCTTCTTGTCTTGAGTTCATTGGCTTGAGCCCATCTACCAACACCGACCAAGCAAAAAAATTGGTTGAGAAACTTACCACAAAATTTTTTCAAGTTAGTTTCCAGCTTGGAGGCCAAGAGCAAGAGGTTTCAACAAGATGGTAGCAATTTTAGATCGAAACTTGTTGTTCCAAAAGTCTCTTCTTCTGCCAAGCCCACAATTTCCACTACGAAATCAAATGTTCTAGGTTTGTATTCTTTCCTATTCCCAGCACCGTCTTCGCCGAGAAGAATGACCTTAGAAAACTTTACCTGATGTCGAATAGCAGAGGCATTTGGCCAAAAACATTTGTGGAGCTTCTCGGCTTGAAAATTTCCAATCTCCACAAGTTCGGATTTCCAAACTCTGGCTTCGGCTCAGGATTTCCAAGCTCAAAGATTTGAGGTTGTTGAATTTAGAATCCCATGAATAACACCTCGAGCAAGGGGAGAGAGAAAGAAAAAAAGGAAAAGGACAAGCTCTCGGGTAGCGAGAGAAGAGAAGGAAAATAAAAAAGAGTAGAGAGAGAACACTTCACACGAGAGAGAACAAAAAAAAAAGAAACTTGCTTGTTGAATTCTGATTTCCAATCACCTCTATTTATAGTTGAGGAGGTGATAGAGTCCATGTACCAGTAATTTTAGGACTCCTAATTACATTCCAACTAGAACACTCCAAGATAAACCTATCATGATAAGATTACATTATCTATTTAAGAGACTAATTTAACTCAACTACAAACACCTTCCTTATGGACGTGAATCAAGCTAGATAGCCAGTTCTTGGTCTTATCTTGTGGGTCCCACATGATCTTCCAACTCATGTAGATAGAGATAGCAGCTTGTGGTATCTTTGTGGATCCCATTGGATCTTCAAATCTTCTATTTAATTCCAGCGCAAGTTCCTTATCTCTTAGCTCGAGCCACTTTGTATGAGGACTCTTGTTGACACCTCTTGGGACCATGGTGGGTCCCACCAGCTTGTGGGACCATGGTGGGTCTCACATTGAAACACTCCCCCTCAAGCAGGGGGTGCAAAAACATCGTAGATGCCCAGCTTGCTGCAAATATTGGACAAAAGTTTGTGAGTGACTGGTTTGGTGAGAATGTCTGCAACCTGGTCCTGTTAAGATACATGCTGGAGAGATAAGATGCCGGCAGTGAATTTTTCTCGTTGAAGTGGCAGTCTATTTCTATATGCTTTGTTTTCTCATGGAAGACTGGATTTGATATGATGTGAATTGTAGCATGATTATTGCAATAGATTCATAGGAGCTTCTTTTTAAAAACCCTATTCAGTTAGGAGAGATCTTATCCATAGGAGCTCACTAACTATGTGTGCTATGGCTTTGTACTCTGCTTCTACACTAGACCTTGCAACTACATTATATTTCTTGCTCCTCCATGTAACCAAGTTTCCTCCAACCATCATACAATATCCTGAAGTAGATTTTCTATCAGTTGAGGATCCGGCCCAGTTTGCATCTAACAATCCTTCGATGTTGAAGTGTCCATGATTTTTATAGAGAAGCCCTCTTCTTGGTGCTCTTTTCAAATATCATAATATCCGTTTTAGTGTTTGCCAATGACTAAGTTGTGGTTTGTGCATATATTAACTTACCACACTGACTGCATATGAAATATCGGGCCTCATTATGTAGAGATAAATAAGTCTTCCCACCGATCTTTGATATTTTCTGACATCTACTTCTTCTCCAGTACCTGCACATAATTTTTTATTCTAGTCCATAGAAGTTTCTACTGGTCTACATCCCAGCATTCCGGTCTCCTACAGTAGGTCAAGGACATACTTCCTTTGAGATAATATAATTCCATGTCTGGATTGTAGTACTTCAATACCCAAAAAATATTTGACCAGTCTGAGATTCTTTGTCTTTAATTCAGTACATATCCTTTCTATTGTCTTTTGGATGCCCACGAGATCACTTCCAGTTATAATAATGTCATCAACATATACAGCGAGAATTACCTTGCCCTTAAGTGTTTCTTTAATAAAGACAGAGTGATCTCCATAGCATCTATGAAATTCGGCCCATATGAGTGCTTGGCTAAAATTTTCAAACCATGCACGAGGTGACTGTTTGAGACTATAAATAGATTTTTCGAGTCGACATACGGACTCCCCCTCAACCACATACCCAGGTGGTTGATGCATATAAATCTCCTCCTTTATACCCCATTCAGCAAAGCATTTTTTTACATCAAGTTGATAGACATGCCAGGAAGAGTTAGCTCCAAGAGATTATAACAAATGTACCGAGTTTAATTTAGCCACTGGAGAGAAGGATTCTTCATAATCAATGCCATAACATTGTGTATAACATTTACCAACAAGGCGAGCATTCAACTGAGCCACGGACCCATCCTGATTGTGTTTCACTGTAAATACCCATTTGCAACCGACAGGTTTTTTATCTGAAGAAAGGGGGACTAGAGCCTATGTTTGATTTTCATAAAGTGCCTACATTTCTTCATCCATAGCTGCCTTCCACCCTAAATGTTTGAGATTCTCCTAATAGGATTGTGTATAGAGGAAATAGCCGTTAGAAATTGACAACAAACAGGGGATAGACGATGATGAGACACAAAGTTTGTGATGGGATGATAAGTAGAAAGCATGGTGCATTATTTGGGCTCTTTCCAAACAGCAATAGGACGAGTATCATATTCTGGGCCAAAAATAATCGGAGAAGATGGACTTACCTCAATAGGATTCGACAACAACCTGGTACGGAAGATAAACCTGGAGGAGCATTATTAGAATAATATGGAGAGCCTTAAAAAAATCTGACATCCCGAGACACAAGTAAACGCTGAAGAGAGAGATTATCACAAACATAACCCTGTTGTGTGCGAGAGTATCCTAAGAAGTTACATTTCATAGATTTGAGGTCAAGTTTACTGTGTTTTGGGGAGGAAATACGGACAAAACATTGACAACCGAAGACTCTCAAAGGTAGTGAAAAAGGATCATCATCAGGTAATAATAGAGAGTATGGAGATTTTTTTACCAAGAACGGAAAGAGGGTAACCGATTTATAAGAAAACATGCGGTAAGAACTGCATGTGACCAATAAAAATATAGAACTTGCATGGCATATAGTAAACCGCGAGCTACCTCAAGAATATGATGGTTTTTCCATTTGGCTACACCATTTTTTTGAGTGGTGTAGGTACATGATGTCTGATGAATAATGTCATTTTCTTGACAAAACGAGTCAAGATCTTTGGATGTGTATTCCTTGGCATTATCCGACCGAAGGACTTTAATTTTTTTCCAAAAGTGAGTGACTTCCATTGCATGAAAAGATTTAAATATCAATGGTATTTCATAACGCTCTTTAAACAAAAATAACCAAGTGGTACAAGTGAAATCATCAATGAATGTAATAAAATATTTCATGTGAGAAATGTTGGAGACACTCAAGGGTCCCCATACATCAGTATGAATTAACAAAAAAGGAGAGACACTTCTAATTTCTAAGCGAGGTGAGTATGTAGATCTCTGAAGTTTACTCATTTGACATGCTTCACAATGAAAGTCCGATTACACTTTAGGAAAAAAATGATGAAGAGATTGGGTTGACAGATGTCCCAACCAGTTGTGCCATAACCTGGTTTTAGTATCACAGGTGGATGCAATATTTATTTGTGGCACATCCAAGTAGTAGAGCCCCCCTAGTTCATGGCCTCCACCAATCACCCGCTTTATTGTAAGATCCTGAAACACACATGAAGTGGGTAAGAAAATGATAGAGAAATTAAAATGTTTGATGAGCTGACTAACCAATAAAAGATTCAAATGGGAAGTAGGAATGAAAAGGATATCAGTGAGCGGAAGTGATGGTGTAACAAAAGTGGATCCTTTCCCTTGAACTTAGTTTGTGAACCATCAACAATGGTAACAAATTTAATTGAAAGACATGGAGAAACTAAGAATAGAAGATGTTTGCTCCCTGTAAGATGCACGGAGGCTCCTGAGTCAATTATCTAGGATGGAGAGGAGGCAAAAAACATACCTAAAGCCGTAGTGGCAGCAGTTGGTGAAGAAGTACTTTGGGAGGACCCCATCATGGTCTTTATTTTATGGAATAGTTCATAATCTTCATCAGTAAAAGTATGCTTTGGAGTAGTTGTGGTAGATTGCTCTACCTTTGTATCACTCACTAAGGCTTGTTTGGCCTTATTCTCATTAGCGAGTGGCCCAATCTACCCCATATAGAGTATTCTTTCAGGTGAAATCATGTGTTTCTAGTTTGGCCACATCCCTTACAATGGGTGCATTCCTGAAATCATGTGTTTCTAGTTTGGCCACATCCCTTACAATGGGTGCATTCCTTCCTATCTGTTCGGTCAAAACCAATCCTTCCACCTCTCCCTCTTCCTCCTCTATGAAATCTGCCTCGGCCTCGGCCTTGGTCAGATGGTGTTCCCCTATGTCCAGAGTACATAGCGTATGAAATTTTAGTAGTAGAGGGAGAAGCGTCTAGAATATGAAGAAGTGTAGCATATACATCATCAAAAGTGGGAACCGCATAAGAGCTAAGAAGGTGAGTCTTAGCAACTTAAAGATGTGTTTTAATGTTTGCAAGGCATATGGCAGGTATCAAGGCCTCTTTTTTTTATCTTGGACAGAGATATTTGTAGAGGTTGACTGGGCATGTCTCCATTCTTGAAGAAAGCCTCAAAAGTGGGACAAATATTCATGTATATTGTCTCCTTGTTTGTTGGTAAGCATCCGTTGTAAAATATCATATGGCCTTTGTAAGTTGTCGGAGCTTGAATACAACTTGGTGCATGTCTCCCAAATCTGTTTAGCCATCTCTAAATGAATGACATTATTGGAGACATGTTCTTCCATACTGTTGATAAACCAACTAATAACCAATGTATCCTCCTTTAACCATTTGGTATAGAATATATCATCTTCATCAATATGTGGTCCACGATTGGTGAGATGACCAACTAGGTTCTTTGTGATAAGAAACTGACGAACCGATGTGGACCCCATAAGGTTACAATGGTGATTCTGAGTATGTTGCTCTTGTGACTCATATTATCTTCAGCCATAGTAGGCAAATCAAGTAAAATAGTTCTCCAATCAAGTAATCAAAATATGACCAAGAGGAAAGCTTTAACAAACTCGGTTAATAGAGATGCTTAGCATAAATGCTAAGTTATTAATTTTAATGGATAATAATTCATAAAAGGGTCAACATCATCCTTCTTTATCCCAGAATATTTTTCCCACAGATTTATAAAAAAAAATCCAATATGCATTGGTCTGGGTCAAAGTATTGTGCAAATCGAAAAAAACTGTCTTGATAATCTCTTCTAATCAAAGATAATCAAAGATGAATATATTCTCATAATTTATTAAGATGAAAACATGCATAAGGACATATCTAAACCACCTCTTAATACTAAAAATCAGCAGCATAAAATTAATAATATTAGAAATAAATACTTATCTCATGAGTTTCAATCTTGCTTCATATGGAGCCTTCTATGAGCAGCTTTTAAACATATCTTCATAGAGCATAATAGGGATCCTAAATTGGTAGCTCATGTTAAATTTAGAATCTCGTGAATAATACCTCAAGTAAGGGGTGAGAGAAAGAAAAAAAAGGAAAAATAGAAGAGTTTTCAGGTAGAGAGAGAATAGAAAATAATAGAGTAGAGAGAGAACAATTCACACGAGAGAGAAGAAAAAAAATAAGAAACTTGCTTGATGAATTCTGAGTTACAATCACTTATATTTATAGTTGAGGAGGTGATAGATTCCATGTACAAGTAATTTTAGAACTCCTAATTACATTCCAACTAGAACTCTCCAAGATAAGCCTATCATGATGAAATTACATTATCTATTTAAGAGACTAATTTAACTCAACTACAAACACCTTCTTTAAGGACGTGAATCAAGCTAGACAGCCAGCTCTTGGTCTTATCTTGTGGGTCCCACGTGATCTTCCAGCTCATGTAGATAGAGATACCAGCTCGTGGTATCTTTGTGGGTCCCACTTGATCTTCAAATCTTCTATTTAATTCTAGCACATGTTCCTTATCTCTTAGCTAGAGCCACTTTGTATGAGGACTCTTGTTGACACCTCTTGAGCTCATGGTAGGTCCTACCAGCTTGTGGGGCCATGGTGGGTCCTACAATGTAATAGAGGTCGAACGCCCTTCCTCTCTTTGGCCATAGCAAGACGCATCTCGATTGCGGCCAATTCCTCAGACATTTTAATGGAAGATTGACGCATATCCTGATGCTTCTTACATACTGTTTTGTGCATATCTTGGAGTATGGCCTGCATTTCCTCTTGTCGAATTTAGGATCCCTTTTCCATAGTTCCGAGCAATAGAAAGAAGAAAGAAAAAGAAGAAAAGGGAAGAAGAGATTTCGGGTAGAGAAAAGAAAAAAAGAAAAGAGAAAAGAGAGGTGGTGCCAAGCAAAGAGAGAGAGAGAGAGAGATTAACTCAAGAAGGAGATGTGTAACTTGATTAATTTTGAATTAAAACACCTCTATTTATAGTAGAGGAAGAGATAGAGTCCTTATACAATTAGCTTTTTTTCTCCTAATTACATTTCAACACTAACTCTCTAAGATAAGTCAATTCAAAACAATCTACTTGAAGACTAATATGAGTTGAACTAGAACTCTTTCTTCAATCACGTGAATATAAGGGAGGACACCAGCTCGTGGCCTTATCCTTGTGGATCCTTCATGATCTTCCAGCTTATCTTGATAAGGTACCAGCTTGTGAGATATTTGTGGGTCCCACTTGATCTTCAAGTCTTCTAACTCAATTCAGCTTGTGCTTCTTAACTCCTCAAGTCATGCTAGCTTGGATGAGGACTCTTCTTGGTGTCCCACGTCCTCATGGTGGGTCCCACCAGTTTGAATACCATGGTGGGTCCTACATTGTCACACTCCCCCTCAAACTGGGGGTGAGAAGACATCATAAATGCCCAACTTGCTGCATATGGTAGACATAATCTTATGAGTGATCAGCTTGGTGAGAATATCTGCAACTTGACTTTGTGATGATATATGCTTTAGAGATAAGAAACCTGCATGGAACTTTTCTCGTATAAAATGGCAGTCCACTTCAATATGCTTTGTTCTTTCATGGAAGACTAGATTCGCTATAATGTGTATTGTTGCTTGATTATCACAGTATAGATCTATCAGAGCTTCTTTGTAGAATCCCAATTCAATGAGAAGAGATTTTATCCATAGGAGTTCACTAAAAGTGTGTGTCATGGCTCTGTATTCTGCTTCTGTACTAGACTATGCTACTACATTTTGCTTCTTGATTTTCCATGTAACCAAATTCCCTCCAACCATCGTACAAAATCCTAAAGTAGATTTTATGTCATCCGGGATCAGTCTGCATCTGAGAATCCTTCGATGTTGAAGTGACCATGGTTTTTATAGAGAAGCCCTCTTCCGGGAGCTCCTTTTAGATATCGTAGTATCCTTTCAAGTGCTTGCCAATGAATAAGTTGTCGCTTGTGCATGTATTGACTTACCACACTTATTGCATATGAAATGTCCAGCAATATTACACATAGGTAACTAAGTCTTCCCACTAGTCTTTGATATCCCAATATCTACATCTTCTCCAGTGCCTCCACATAATTTTGTATTTGAGTCCATAGGAGTGTCTACTGGTTTGCATCTCATCATTCTTGTCTCCTCTAGTAGATCAAGGGAATACTTCCTTTGGGATAGCACAATCTCATGTCTGGATTGTAATACTTCAATACCCAAAAAATATTTGAGTAGTCCAAGATCCTTCGTCTTGAATTTAGCACATATTTTTTCATTTGTTTTCTAGAAGCCCTCGGAATCACTACTAGTTAAAATAATATCATCAACATATACAGCCAAAATTACTTTACCTCTTGGTGTATTTTCAATAAATACTAAGTGATCTCCAGAGCATCTGTAAAAGCCAGCTCATATGAGGGCTTGATTAAATTTCTCAAACCATGCCTGAGGGGACTACTTTAGACCATATAAAGATTTTTTAGGTGGCATACTGACTCCCCCTCAACCACATACACAGGTGGTTGTTGCATATAAATTTCTTCTGTAATATCACCATTAAGAAATGCATTTTTCACATCAAGTTGATATATCGGTCATGATGAATTGGCCGCCAAATATAATAATATACATATTGAGTTCATTTTTTCCACAAGAGAGAAGGTTTCTTCGTAATCAATTCCATAACACTGAGTATAACCTTTGGCAACCAGTCGAGGCTTCAGTCATGCAATTGACCCATCCGGATTATGTTTGACAGTATAAACCCACTTTCAACCAACGGGTTTTTTATCTGTTGGAAGAGGAACCAGTGATCATGTATGATTGTCATTAAGTGCTTTCATTTCTTCATCCATTTTTGCCTTCCACCCTGGATGTTTTTGAGCCTCCTGATAGGACTGTGGAACATATATGGAAGAAATAGAAGAAAGAAACTGACAACATACAGGTAAGAGGAGATGATGAAACACAAAATTTGAAATGGGATCAGAAGTAGAAAGTCTAGTGCATGATCTAGGTTCTTTCCTTATAGCAATAAGACGAGTATCATATTGAGGGCCAAAAATAATTGGTGATGAAGGACTTACCTCTGTTGGATCTATTAACTCGGTATTTGTGGTGTTGGCCAACTTGCTCTGGGGGTTGAATAATCTCTGTATCATGAGGCACAACCTGTTGAGGAGAACTTGGTACTGAGGACAGACCAGGAGGAGCACTATCAGAATAAAATGAGGAGTTTTCAAAAAATGTTACATCCCTGGACACAGATAAACGTTGAAGAGTGAGACTATAATAAACATAACCCTTTTGTGTGCGAGAGTATCCCAAGAAGATACACTTGATAGATTTAGGATCAAGTTTGTTGTGTCTAGGAAATGAATTATGAACAAAACATTGACATCCGAAGACTTTCAAAGGAAGTGAAAATGGATCATCATTTGGTAATAATCTAGAGTAAGGAGATTTATTATCAAGAACGGAAGATGGTAGATGATTTATAAAAAAACAAGTTGTAAGGACTGCACGAGGCCAATAAAAGTATGGAACTTTCATGGCATATAATAAACCTCGAGCTACCTCAATAATATGACAATTTTTCCTTTCGGCTACACCATTTTGTTGAGGAGTGTAGATGCATGATGTTTGAATGATAATGTCATTTTCTTGATAAAAAGAGTCAATGTCTTTGGAAACATATTCTTTGGCATTATCAGATGAAAGAATTTTTATTTTCTGACCAAATTTTGTGAATGCCATAGCATGAAATGACTTAAAAATAAATGGTATCTCAGAATGCTCCTTAAATTTAAACAACCAAGTTGTGCAAGTGAAATCATCAATAAAATGTAATAAAATATTTTGCTTGAGAAATGTTGGAGACACTCAAGGGCCCCCAAACATCAGTATGTATTAAAGAAAATGGAGTAACTCTTTTGACTTTTGGATAAGGAGAGTATGTAATCCTTTGATGTTTACTCAATTGATGTTACGGTGCTGGATCTGACACGTGGATTCTTTGGGAGGATATGGGGTCTGCCACGGGTTACAGGTCTTCCAAGCATTACCGTAGGGGTAGTAGAAAGACATGGGGAAGACAAAAACGAAGATCAAGCTTAAGGGAAGCTTGAAAACCCTAGTGCTCGTTGAGGAGAACTCTAAGCCTTTTTACTCTAGATTTAACCTATTTCTTATTACTTCAATGCTTGCTTTTCTCATTACTCTTACCCTTTAAATAGGGCTCACCCTGTTAGGGTTTAATAAAATATTACAAAAATAGCCCTATGAATAAAATATTCCAAAAAATCCCTATTAATAAATAATTCCAAAAATACCCCTGTGACCTAAAACTGAAATAAAATAAAGTAAATTAAAGAAAACACTAAAATAATAATGTTATTGTGTGCATAACATTACACCCCCCTTGGAAGACGAGCTTGTCCTCAAGCTCGGAAGTAGTGTCTGTATGCCGACGTCTCCACATGCGTCAAGCAGAACACTCTCCAGTGCTGCTACGATAGCAAGTGCTGACACCAGAAAATTCAGCTCCTCTGCCCTTGACAGTAAATGATACATTGAGGAACCCATGGCTAGCACAACATGAACAATTGAACTAATTGAATCATTCGCCAGCTGTACATCTGCCCTCGCCTCATCCGTGACAGGAAGGTGGAGAGGACATGCTACCAATGCTGCAATAGCCCCAGCCAAAGACAGTGAATGCTCTCTATCCCATACAGCCCAATCATCAAGGTAGGTAATTTGATCAATAAGTAGTGAAGCCAACGTCATATCCTGCCTGAGTTGCTGGAGGGTGCTCCTCTTCATGGGGACAGAATCAAGCTGCTGCTCATGTTTAACAGAAAATTGAAAGTCCAAGGTCTTGTCTTTGGTAGAGAGTTGAGGAAACTGTGAAGAGAGAGCAAAAATTCCGTAGGCTGGAGAGGTTTGGATGCCTTTGTCAGTGGGATTACCACTCCATTTTCCAGAAGTGTGCACCCAAGCACCTGCCATTCTTTCATCTTTATTCCATTCTGATTTCACCCAACAGAGTTGTTGGAGCCGCTCTCCTACAATTAGTTCCATTGAGCTGGGTAGTGACCAAATCTGTTTGGTTCCAGAAACCCGCCAAGATGAAAATCTCTTGCCCTTTGCACTACTGCCATATCGTCGATTCTCTCACTAGAAGGTTCGTACCACAAGAAATCTAACACGATTCCAATGCTGATTGGAATAGCAGCAGACCCAGCAGTAGTTACTGCACTAATAGCAGAACCATACAACACAAATGCATCCTTAGCAGTAGATACAGTTGCCCAGTAGTAGAAGTTCTCAGGTTTGAGATCTCGGTGCATGATCTCATGCGTAGGACACATCTGCACTACTGCCACAACGGTTCTGGTAAGCCCAGCAGTAGTCCTTTCTGTAAAATGTCCCCAAGCAACCATACGATCAAACAAGTTACCTCCTGCACACAATTCCAGCACAAGATGCACGGCAGTATCATCCTCGTAAGTATCCCTCAAACACACTATGTTTGGATGTTAAGGTAAATGCTTCATAATCTCCACCAACATGCCACTTGGAGCCCACATAATCCCTCGGTGATAATTAAGCTCTTTCCCAAACAGAAAAGGAACAACTGCGTTGATCCCATTATCAATGGCATGCAGCTCCCTCCATGACACTCCAGAAATTCCAATAGAAATTCCAACAAGCAACTGAGTCATGGAAATTCCAACAGAATTTCCAGTACGTCCTGTCAGCTGCACCTGGATGGTATCTTTAGGTAGCCGATACCTGTGGTAACTTTCCGGCACATCATGACTTCGCATTGTGTCAACAGCACAATTCACAGTGCTAAAAGGCATAGCCATGTATACTTGCAGGCCACTTTGTAGGGCAAGTGTACCTGAAGCACTCAATTTCTTATCCAATGCCATGTCCAAACCATGGACCTGTTTCTGTACACCATATAGAGCTGCATAATATGTTGCAGTGTGTGGTTGCTGCTGGGGTGCCCATATCATCACTGCAATTGCAGCAGGAAAGGGAGAGAGCAGAAACATCTTGGCCTCATCAGCGCGAGCGCCATATGTCACTGCTGCAACTACTTTATGAATAAACAGCACTGGTTGCAGCAGTGCCACTGGTGGCTGCAGAACCGCAGCAGCAGCACAAAACGATTTCTGGAAGAACCATGCGGCGGCAAAACTAGCACAAATAACCTTCAGTACAGCACCTTTCTCGAACCTCCCTCGATACTCCTCTTGCACACGGTGGCAAACACTCTCCTGCACCCAATAAATGAACTCAGCTCTGCGAACAAGAGGGTAGGCCTCAGGATGCAAGTCCCTTAGACCATCCTTGACATCATCAATCATATCCCTCCCCTCATCCACATCAGCATCTACATGCTGTGGTTGAGATTGGCTACTGATTTCCCATGCTGAAAACAGAACCTGGATCAACTCCCACCCCATGACCTGGTGCAACAAATACATAGAAGAAGAAGCAAAAGACCCATGAGGTTCATCATCAACGTCCAATTCTTCCACCCCAGTGGTTCCCTATGGCTCCTGAACCAAAGTATCATCCATGATAATATCAACCTCAACCTGCTCGTCATGCAGTCCAAATCTACTGAAATGGCAAACAAAAAATCTCCATTCACCCTTTGGAGGATCAAAAGAAATAAATTTAGCGCCTTGCCATTGGTTCGTGATTCGAGATAATCTAAGAGGCGGATCTTGTTTGACTTTGTCTGAAACTTGGAATTTCTTTTGGAGTAGTAGTGTAACTTCAGCCGTCAACCTTTTATTTTTTGAAGCTGGCTTGGCACCGGGTTTGGTGCTGGAACCTAGTCCCACCATTTCTGAAACTAAAATAAGACCATCTGCAGGACCCCCATGAATACAGTGTCCCTGATTCATTGCATACTAGTACACGACATTTTTCTTGGGCAATACATCAAACAGCTGCAATGCCTCATACATCTTCCCTTTCTTCCTCACAGATTGCAAAACAAATAGAGGACGTGTTCTAATACCACTGCCTAATGAAGCAACCTGGTCCAAATAATAAGCAAAGGGAAGCAAGACTATGCAATCCACAAACAAAATTGTGAAAACTGCTTTGATCCTAAGATCAACCTCATTCAAATCTCTCCAACAAATTCCAGCAGGCAAATTAGTTAGGGACCACAATTGAAAAGAAGAGGGAAAACTCGATTCCAATTTCTGAGACACATACCCAACCACAGCCTCAACGTCTAGAATAGCAACATCTACGGTCTCTAATTTACCTTGCTTATCATGTAGGAGCATCCCAGTAAGCACAAATCGATATGGGAAATCCACCCTGCTGGTGGTCTCATCAACAGAAAGAATAAACAGCCCCACAATTTCAATTGGGCAATGACCATACACACAAGTATTGTGCGCATCAACATAAAAACAAAGTTCCTTCAAAAAAAAATTTGTCGAGACCCTTACCCCCCCCCCCCCCCCCCCCCCCCCCCCCCAAAATTGGAATTTGGGTTTGCGTTGGTCTACCGAGAAGTAGATTGCGAGTGGGATGTGTTGGCCGGAAATCCAATCCCACCGGAGTTGTGTCCGACGGCGCCGATGGAGCCTCCTCCGTGTCCGGTGGCAAAGGGCAGCCCTTTGGGGCTTCGCCTCTTGGTTATTTTCCGCGACGAAGGGCTCTCGGAAATGCCTCCTTGTTGGACGAATTGCTTCTGCTGGCCGTGAGGAGGGGTTTGTTGAGGATGAACCCAAATCAACCCTTACCGACGGGTTTGTGGTCGTATACCCCTCTGATTTCTGATTTCCAAGGTCCTTCTTGGCGTCTGCCTCTTCTACAGGGACGTCTGCCTCTTCTGGGACATCGGTCGAAAAAGAAGATAAAATCTTCGAATTTTCTGGGTAGCCGTTGTGCCCATCCGAGATAGTTTCTACTACCTCTTTTGCGCATATTTCATGGTCGGATATTTGAGGTTGTGTGACCATTTCTGCTGAAGCAACGAGTTCTTCACTTGCATAAATTTCAATGGAAGCATCTAACCGTGCTCATATTTCTTCCAATTCCTTACCCATAGCCATCCTTCTTTCTTGGGATATAGAATAACCCATTGTGTTCCCGCTCTGATACCAGTTGTTACGGTCCCGGATCTAACACATGGATTCTTTGGGAGGATATGGGGTCTGCCACGGGTTACAGGTCTTCCAAGCATTACCGTAGGGGTAGTAGGAAGACATGGGGAAGACGAAAACGAAGATCAAGCCTAAGGGAAGCTTGAAAACCCTAGTGCTCGTTGAGGAGAACTCTAAGCCTCTTTACTCTAGATTTAACCTAATTCTTAATACTTCAATGCTTGCTTTTCTCATTACTCTTACCCCTTAAATAGGGTTCACCGTGTTAGGGTTTAATAAAATATTACAAAAATAGCTCTATGAATAAAATATTCCAAAAATATCCCTATTAATAAATAATTCCAAAAATACCCATGTGACCTAAAACTGAAATAAAATAAAGTAAATTAAAGAAAAGACTAAAATAATAATGTTATTGCATACATAACAATTGACAAACCTCACAATGAAATTCTAACCTTACTTTAAGAGAAGGAAACAAATAATGAAGAGATTGTACAGATGGGTGTCCCAACCGATTGTGCCATAACCGTGTCTCATTTTTTAGTAGTGGAAACTATATTCATTTTTGGCATGTCCAAGTAGTAAAGCCCCCTTTATTCATGGTCTCCACCAATCACATGCTTCGTTATCAAATACTGAAACACATATGAAGTGGGTGAGAAGGTAACAGAGCAATTAAAATATTTTGTCAGCTGAGTAACAGATAATAGATTCAAAGGGAAAGTAGGAACAAAAAGAATATCAATGAGCGGAAGTGATGGTGTGACAGAAGTGGAACCTTTCCCTTGGACTTTGGTTTGAGAACCGTCACCTATGGTAACAAACTTGTGTGAACGACTCGGAGATAGAGAATGTAATAAAATTTTGTTACTTGTAAGATCCTAGGAGGCTCCTGAGTCAATTATCCAGGATGAAGATGAGGTAGATAGCATACCTGAAGCAGTACTCACAGCAGTAATTGCAGAGGAACTAGGAGAAGAACCCAGCATCATCTTCATTTACTAAAATAGCTCATACTCTTCATCAGTAAAAAATTTTGTGCTGCTGATTTTGTGGGTTGTTCTTCTTTTGTATCACTTACAAAGGCTTGATTAGCCCTTGTCAATTCTAATTGTCCATTGGCTTTATAGCATATCTCTTTATAATGGCCATATTGTCCACAGTAATTGCATGCCTTGGAATCCTTGTAATAGCATTGATCTATAGTGTGGCCAATTTTTTTATAGTGAGTACACTCTTTCCCATCTACTCTGCCAGCACCAGTCCTTCCACCTCTTCCTCTACCTTGGCCTCGGCCGCGGTTAGATGATGATCCTCAATGATCGGAATACATAACGGATGATACCTCAGTAGTGGAGGAAGAATTGTCTGGAATACGAAGTAGTGTTGCACATACATCATCAAACTTGGGGACAGCAGAAGCACTCAGTAGTTGACTCTTGGCAATCTCAAGATTGGGTTTAACATTTGCAAGGCAAATAGCAGTAATTAAGGCTTCCTTCTGCTTGTCTTGGATAGAAATATTTGTGGTTGAAGGATGAGCTAACTTCCACTCTTGAAGAAAACCTCTAAAATGGGCCAAGTACTCATGGATATTTTCTCCTAGTTTTGTATTCAACATTCTTTGGAGAATGTCATATGGTTTATGTAGATTATCTGGGCAAGAGTACATTTTAGCACATGTCTCCAAATTTTTTTTAGCAGTGTCAAGATGAATGACATTGTTGGAGACATGTTCTTCCATGCTATTGATTAGTCAACTAATCACCAAAGTATCATTTTTCAACCATTTGTTATAAAAAATATCATCTTCATCAATAGGTGGTCCTTAGGTGGTGAGGTGACCAAGTAGGTCTTTTGTTATAAGGAACCTCCGAACCGATGTGGACCAACTCATAAAATTTGATACCCACGTAAGGGTATGGTGGTAAATCTCAGTATATCACTTTTGATATTCATATTCTCTTCAACCATGATAGGTCATTCTTCAAACAATTCTAATAATAATACCAAGTAGTATTCTTCAAACAACTCGATGTATGGGGAATTTTAGCATTGATGCTAAATTATCATTCTGATTTTTTTCTCTAATACCACTCATAAGAGACTCAATAACGATCTTCTATATCAGGGGACTCTTCTTCCCACAAAATAAAAATAAAAAAAATCCTACCATCTGATCATGGACTGGTCTCGGTTAAAAGAATTTCAAAACCAAAAAAATTGTTTTGATAGCTTTTCTTAGATAGAGAGGCATGCATATCCATAATATAATAAGATGAAAGCATTCACATACTCATCTTTAAATCATCTTCTAAATTCGGAAACCAGTAACATGAAGAAAAATAATTTAAGCACTTATCTCACAACTTCTGATCTTCCTTCACAAAAGCGTCTTCTTTGAGTGGTGTTGATCATCAATTCTTTAGAGCATTCCTTTGACGAGGGATCCTAAATTTGATGCTCTGATACCATGTTGAATTTAGGATCCCTTTTCCATAATTTCGAGCAAGAGAAAGAAGAAAGAAAAATAAGAAAAGGGAAGAAGAGCTCTAGGGTAGAGAGAAGAAAAAAGAAAAGAGAAAAGAGAGGTGGCGCCAAGAAAAGAGAGAGAGTGAGATTAACTCAAGAAGGAGATGTGTAACTTGATTAATTCCGAATTAAAAAACTTCTATTTATAGTAGAGGAAGAGATAGAGTCCTTGTACAATTAGCCTTTCAATCTCCTAATTACATTCCAACTCTAACTCTCTAAGATAAGTCTATTCAAAACAATCTACTAGAAGACTAATACGAGTTGAACTAGAACTCTTTCTTCATTCACCTGAATATAGGGGAGGAGGCCAGCTCATGGCCTTATCCTTGTGGGTCCCTCATTATCTTCCAGCTTATCTTGATAAGGTTGCCAGCTCGTGAGATATTTGTGGGTCCCACTCGATCTTCAAGTCTTCTAACTCAATTCAGCTTGTGCTTCTTAACTCCTTAACTCGTGCTAGCTTGGGAGAGGACTCTTCTTATGTCCCATATCCTCATGGTGTGGGTCCCATATTTTAACACCTCTAGGTTTGAATAATCGCTCATTGTGTTCCCGCACTGATACCAATAGTTACGGTCCCTGATCTAATATAGTGATTCGTAGGGAAGAAGAAGAGAAGAGAAGAATCAAATCAAATGGAAGCTTGAAAACCCTAGGTTCGTTAAGGATAACGCACACCCCTGATCTCATTTAGGAGAACTTAAAACCCTTTGTGTTAACCTAAATTCAAACTTACCTTTTCTCATTCCTTTCACCCCTTAAGTAGGGTTTACACTAACAAGAGTTCAAGAGAAAGAATTACAATAATGCCCCTACAGTATACTAACTCATCAACTGAAATAAAAATGAAGTAAAAGTAGACAAAAAGAAAAGAAATTAACTTAATACTAAATGACTCAGCCATTGTGCCTCTGCATGACTTGGCCTGCTATTGAGTTCATAACATGATTACTCATCAAGTCATCCCTCATCCTCATGGTGGGTCCCACCATCTCGTGCAAGCTTGGTGGAACTTACCTTGTAACACTCCCCCTCAAGTTGGGGGTGAGAAAACATCGTAAATGCCCAAATTGCTGCATATGGTGGACAACATTTATAAGTGATTGGTTTGGTGAGAATGTCTGCAACTTGACACTGTGAATATATATGTTTAAGAGACAATATACTTGTTTGAAAATTTTCTCATAGGAAGTGGCAGTCTACTTCAATGTGCTTTGTTCTCTCATGGAAAACCAAATTTGATGTGATATGTATAGCTGCTTGATTATTGCAATATAAATCCATAGGAGTTTCTTTATAAAACCCAGTTTAGTGAGAAGAGATCTGATCCATAGGAGTTCACTAACTGTTTGTGCCATGGCTCTGTATTCTGCTTTTCCACTAGACTGTGCAACTCCATTTTGTTTCTTGCTTCTCCATGTAACCAAGTTCCCTCTAATCATAGTAAAATATCCCAAAGTGGATTTTTTGTCATTTGGGGATCCGACCTAGTCTGCATCTGAGGATCCTTCTATGTTGAAGTGACCATGGTTTTTGTAGAGAAGCCCTCTTCCTGAAGTTCCTTTCAAATATCACAATATTCTTTCTAAAGCTTTCCAATGGCTGATTTGTGGTTTGTGCACGTATTGACTCACCAAATTGTTATG
Organism: Aristolochia californica; assembly: GCF_029961685.1. Taxonomy (NCBI): domain Eukaryota; kingdom Viridiplantae; phylum Streptophyta; class Magnoliopsida; order Piperales; family Aristolochiaceae; genus Aristolochia; species Aristolochia californica. Next base: position 15,703,461 of record NW_027182257.1, on the reverse strand, counting down.
GTCCCATATCTGACGCAACGATTTGTAGGAGGAAGAAGAGAAAGATGAAAATCAAGCCAAAGGGAGCTTGACAACCCTAGGTTCTTTGAGGAGAACACACACCCCTGAGCTCATTGAGGAGAACTCAAAACCCTTGTTTACTCTAAATCAATGTTTATTTTTTCACATTACTCTTATCCCTTAAATAGGGTTCACCCTTACTAGGTGTAAGATAACCTCAGTCTTTGGACCCAGTCCATGTTCAGCAAATTGCCCAGCTTGACAAAAGTACCATGAGTGTAAGCATTGAACAAACGTAGGTAAGTGACCTCATCAAGTCCAACGCCATGAGGTTCCACTGTACCAAACAGTTCTAGTGAAGCTGTGCATAACCCATGTGCGGCAAAACCAGCAGCTTCATCTATGGATCCCTTACTATCCATTACGATGGATTTATTCACATGCATGAGGCTTAACTTAATAAACTTGTGCACAGAGCTTTCATACCTGATGAAGTTCGCACAATCAGCAACATACTTCTACTGTTGAAGTCTTTGCTGCAACTGCAGACCAATATGGTGTAGGCCTGTGTTAGTAGCAGCACTGTTGTGGTAAATCTGTTGAAAGGACTCACAAATAGCAAGTAGTGCAGTCTGGTGAATTGCTGTAGCAGCAGCGTGGAAGTTGGCATTCCTTGCCATGTATGGCATTGCTATCGCTGTCAAAAGGACAGCAAGGATTGCTTCAACTGCCCCAATGCGATGACCAGTAGCTCCCTTTGTTGAAGACAATGAATAAGCAGCTGAAGTTGAGATGTTCTGTTCAGCTGCCTCAGAAACCTTTCTCTCAAGTTGCATGTTTTGATGTTTGGCACCTTTCTTCACTGCAACAGCAGCAACACCACTGAACAACAAAACTGGTATATAATGTTGAGAAATGTGGTGCAGCACTGTTTTGTGCACTGGTTTCTGCACTATCACAACAGCTCTGTTTTCTTGGCTGTTTGGCATCGCTGTTTTCAGCAGTGCCACTGTTGGCAGCACTGGTTTCTGCAGTGCCACAGTGGCAGCACAAAAAGCTTTTGTGAAGAACTCATGTGCTGGTTCAGGTGGCCTGTTATGTACATACCTTGTTGTACTAAGAACAGCCACCCTGCTGTCATCGTTTGCAATCGTTGGAGCCAGTCCAAGTGCCTCACAGTGGCCACTCCCCAAAGTATGTATTATGATAGTAGATGGTACAAAAGAGAATTCTAGTTGTGTGTCCAATGCAATAAGCTTGACATTTGAAGGTCCTTCTACTTCGATCGATGATTCATGTTGTTGTGACACCTCAATCTGCCAATGCCATTAATGGAAGGCTCACCGGGCACTTCAGTAGTGTGAGAAGTTACATCAATCGATTCATTGCAAGCAGTGCCCTTAACTTCTGAAAATACAGTTTGTCGGGTGACCATGGAAGACCCCCTAATATCACAATCTGCCTGCTGTGTGCTGCTTTCAGCAACCTTGTATTGTGAAGCTCACCGGAAATAGTGTCCCCACCCCTTGACTCCTTTTTGTTTTCACCTGGAATAGTATCCAAAACTGAAGCACTTATACGCTGTCAAAGCGCCCAGAATTTAATTTTTTTCCCTTCAACAGTCATAAAAATCATTCTCCACAGTATATTCTCCACCATTTCCAGAAAAATGAAACTGCTAACCATAAAAATAACTGTTTTCAGCAGTGGTTTCTGGCTATCTAGCAGCAAGCTTTTCTGCACTGCCACAGCAACATTGTTTGCTTGGTTGGCTGACAGCACTGGTTTCAGCAGTGCCAATGATGTCAGCACTGCTTTCTGCAGTGCCACATCAGCAGCACGAAAAAATTTGCGGAAGAAATCAAATGCTGAAAAACCAGCAACTTCCTCCTGTCTCCTCTCCCGAATTATTTCATCTCAGAAGCTCCAACATCCACACTCATTGAGGGCACAGAATCTGGCACCACATTTTTGTAAAACATTTCAAGGAAAAGATCAATCCACTTACATGCGAAGCCATTTATAGTATATCCAGAAATCAGTGCATTCCAGGTAGCTGTATTTGTTTTCTTCATGGAGCTGAATATCAAATTGGAGGCTTCAATAGCCGACCTCTTGCCATAGGCATCAACCATGGTTGTACCCAAAACAACATCAAAAGTTTCAGTTTAATTCACGCCCCTTGCATAACCCATAATCATGGAATTCCACAACACTAAATCTCTAACAAGCATGTTGTCAAAAACCTGATTTACTAAATCTACTCTTCCCAAAAACATCAAACTCCTTAACATAGGATTCCAGTACTCCACCTTTATTTCAGCCATTTCATCAAGCACATTAATTTCCTAGAGAATAATTACACGATAAAAAAATGCAAGTGCAGCTTCCATGGCACCTATGACAAAAAAAATCACCAAGCACAAGTTTGCCTCTTCTCCTCATTACAAAGTAAACATCAGAAGCTGCATAATGACAACCTTTCTTGCATAAAAAACTAATACCAGCATTATACAACAAAACAAGTTTCTCAGAATCTAATTGTTCAATCCAGTGAAGCAATTCGAAGTTACCCGCTGCACCATCTTCTCTGCATAGCACTCCTTTGTTGAAGTTATAGCCAATAGCACCTGAAGATCCCATCGAAGTCTTTTTGCACTCATCAATTATTGTACAATAAGTAACAGAACTAGCAACCAGGCCCAAATGAGGCAATTGCTTAACGAGTATTAACGCATCCTCAAATGCCCCCGATAGATAATTCATCTTATTGTTCCACCCAGCCACAGAAAAATAATTCACTGATTGTAAATTTTCCACGAACAAGGACCAAGTAGCCTATATATCATCCAAAAAAATAAGTACAATGAATTCAAATTGACAACGAATAGACGCATTGGTGCTGTTCTCATCAATAGAAAAATAAAACATAACGCATGGAAATTTTGTCTTTCCCTTTCCCGGAATCCCCAAAAAATTCCCTACATGCGTTTCAAACCCAAAATTCAGGATTCCATAAAATTGTCTATGTTTCTCTGCTTTACGGAACAATTTCAATGCCATTGGAGAGGAATTTTTTAAAGCATAGAGAGAATTGAGAAAAGAGAAGACAAAATTTGGAGAAATTCGTCGTAGGAGATTACCCCAAATTTTTTGGAAGTTTGTTTTCTACTGTGCTGCCGAGACCGAGAGTGAGAGTCTAGAAGCCAAAGCCCACTGGATTTGTTTCCTATGGCATCGACGGCGCTGGCAGAACCTCCTCTTTTTCCGGTGGTGAACAGCAGCCCTTTGGTGTTCCGTTGTGGGGAGATTTTTTGAGACAGAGGGCTCTCAGATTTTTTTCGTCCCCTGTTCTAGGAGACGTTTGGGTTCCCGTGTGAAGGGGGCTTCCGCTGAACCCAAATTAGGACTTTCCAACAAGGGTAGTGCTGAATACCCCTTCAATTTTGGAATTGGAGATCCCCTGCTGCTGAACTTCGACTCTGGATTTCCTGCGTAGAACTTGTGAATTTTTTTGGTCCTTGGCCTTTCAGCCCTTCCGATACAGCGTCTCGAGCTAGTTTAGTTCATCTAACCTTTTCTACAGTAGCGAGATGCCTCTCAATTACAGAAATTTTAATGGAAGTTTTACGCATTCCATCCCGCAAGGCTTCTTCCCATACTATAAGTCATGCACATATTTCTTCTAATAGATCGATCACGACAATCCATTTTCCTTGGGACGAAGAATTACTCATTGCGTTCCCGTTCTAAAACAAGTTGTTATGGTCCCGGATCTGACACGATGATTCTTAGGGAGGAAGAAGAGAAAGACGAACATCAAGTCGAAGGAAACCTTGAAAACCCTAGGTTCTTTGAGGAGAACGCACACCCCTGAGCTCGTTGAGGAGAATTGAAAACCCTTGTATACTCTAAATCAATGTTTGCTTTTTCTCATTACTCTTACCCCTTAAATAGGGTTCACCATTACAAGGTTTAAGATAAAATATTATAAAAATACCCCTATAGATAAATATTAAAAAAATGCCCCTGTAGCCTATTAATTCTTTAAATGAAATAAAATAAAGTACATTAAATAAAAATAATTAAATTAATAATGTTATTGCGTGCATAACACAAACTTACTGCACATGATATATCTGGCCTTGTTACTCAAAGATAAATAAGTCTTCCCACAAGCCTTTGATATTTTCCAATATCCACATCTTCTCTAGTACCTGCACATCATTCTTGTCTCTTCCAGTAGATCAAGGACATACTTACTTTGATATAGTATAATCCCATGTCTGGACTGTAGTACTTCAAGTCCCAAAAAATATTTAAGTAGTTCAAGATCATTTGTCTTGAATTCGGCACATATCTTTTCTTTGGTTTCCTGGATGCCTTCGGGATCATTACCGGTTAAAATAATATCATCAACATATATTGCAAGGATCACCTTGCCCTTGGGTGTGTCTTGAAAAAATACGGAGTGATCTACCGAATATCTGTGAAATCCAGTCCATACGAGGGCTTGGCTAAAAATTTCAAACCACACTCGAGGAGACTGTTTCAGACCATAAAGAGATTTCTTTAATCGACATACTGACTCCCCTTCAACGACATAAGCAGGTGGTTGTTGCATATAAATCTCTTCTTTAATATCCCCATTAAGAAAAACATTTTTCATATCAGGTTGATTTACCTGCCAGGAAGAATTAGCAGCCAGAGATAATAAAATACGTACCGAGTTCATTTTGGCCATTGGAGAGAAAGTTTTCTCATAATCAATACTATAACATTGTGTATAACTTTTACCAATAAGGCAAACTTTAAGATGACCAACGGACCCATCTGGATTATGTTTCACCATAAAAACCCACTTGCAACCGACATGTTTTTTTACTGATGGCAGAGGAACGAGAGCCCATGTCTGATTTTCATATAGTGTTTGCATTTCTTCATTCAATGCCGCCTTCCATCCTTGATGTTTGATAACCTACTAATAGGATTGTGGAACTGATATGGAAGAATAGATGAAAGAAATTGACAACATAGGGGTGATAAACGGTGGTGAGACACAAAATTTGAAATGGGATGAGAGGTGGAAGGCCTAGTGGAAGTTCTGGGTTCTTTTCTCAAGGCAATTGGATGAGTATCATATTGTGGGCCAAAAATAACTAGGAAGATAGACTTACCTCGGTGGGATCTGTGAACTCAGCAGGTGTGGTGTCAGTCAGTGTGTCTAGGGGTTGAGCTGTTTCTGTATCAAGGGGCACAACCGGTCGAGGAGAACCTGGTACTGAAGAGAGACTTGGAGGGGCACTATCAGAATAATACGAAGAGCCTTAAAAAAAGTGACATGAATGGACACAAGTAAACGTTAGAGAGTGGGATTATTGCAAATATAGCCTTTTTGTGTGCCAGAATATCCCCAAAAAATACATTTGATAGCTTTTGGATCGAGTATATTGTGTTTTGGGGAAGTAACATGAACAAGACTTTCAAGGGAAGTGCAAAAGGGCACAGACACAGTCTCTAGTAGACTTTAACACAGAATACTGATACCACAAGCATTATTGCTCTGATACCAATTTAAACAATTTAAACAGACACAATCTCTAGTAGACTTTAACTCAAAATACTGATACCAAAAGCACTATTGCTCTGATACCAATTTAAACACAACAAGTCTCTAGCAGACTCAATAACGGAATATAGGGTGAACCTAAGGATGAGGGCAACGAAACTAGAATCCTAGGGATCACAACTACACACTGACTACAGGCAGCGGAAAACAATGATGACTCACACAATACTATTCTGGTAGTCACTCTTCATACATCCTATCATTTCACCATCATATTACTCCTGCTTCCTACCACATGCCACTGCTATGTACTCGTTTGTGTCTATTTTCATAGCTATCTAATAGGCCCAACATGACTTCTGCTGCTACTTAGAACTTCTTCGGGGTTTGACCCTATTCCTGTCGGCTTACCACCATGTGGGAATCCATCAATGCGGTCCTCACGGTCTCTAGAGGGCCCCAAGCCGTTCCTATTAACCGTTGCGGCTCCATGGTTGCTTTAGCAGGGTAGAGCACAACTCCGTTTCATTTTCTACCTCGAAGCGTAGCCGAATAATTCCAAGTCTCTAGCTTCCGTCTTATTTGGCACTATTTTGATACTATTTCTTTTTGACGAGTGAACAGTAAACATGAATAATAACATGAATAGAAACCATGAATAGTAAAAATGAATAGTACTTTTGAACAGTAACTTTGGAACAGTAAAAAACAAACACTGTGGAGATCATAGATATAGATGCGGGATATGAATAGTGATAACAACAACTATACGAATCACAATAATACAATTATACGAAAAATATAAAAACATTGTTCAAACAAAATAAAATAACTAAATACATACCCTTTAAAAAGGGAAAAGAAAAATTACTTATCTACATAACTCTCGAAGTTATCGACCGTGCCACCAGTTGGTTCCCTCTTTTCTACTCAGCCATTACGGCTATTAAGCACATACCATGCTTTAAGGAACTTGTCAGAGGATGCTCGCCAGAAATCGCCTTCTCCTTCTTCGAAAGAGTGTTTTCGAATGTCCATCGGTTTTTGAATGTCTTAACCTCAAGAGAAGCTTCGAATTTATAAATGAAGATCTTTCATTTCTTTCGCTTTTACCCTTAATTGAAAGGTGTGTGTTTAAAGACATAGGGTAACTTTTGTCTTTTTGGCTTTTCATTTTTGCCCTTGCATTATTACCTTTTGGCACCGAAAGCAGGGGTAGAAATGTCTTTTCCTCTTGTGACATAGAGATGCTGACGTGCACGAATTTTTTGTAGCCACCATTGTTGACTTGGTGTAGCCGCCTTTGATGATTTTTGTAGCCGCCTTTGCGGACATTTTTAGCCGCCTTTGCTGACTTTGATTTCGTCTTGGGTCTTAATGGCTACTGACTTGTCTGTTGACATGGCTGCTGACTGCTCATTCGGATAGCTGCCTTTATGTGCACATTCTACAGCTGTGCTCCTATGGAAAAGTCTTCTGAGCCATCAGGCAGAAGCTTTCCTTGGTTGCTTGCTGAAGGGGATGTTTCCTCTGAGGAGTTTCTTCAGCGTTGCTTCGAGACTGGTCTAGACAGGTGTTGGAGTCTCTTTATAGCTCTTCGAGACGATCGTCAGTGGGATGGAGGTCTTGTAGACAAAGCTTTTCTTTTTCTAAATCAGCTGTTGTATGAGCTGTATCAGGATCTTGAGCCCATGAATACGCCTGGTTGGCCAGACTACTTCTACGCATGGCTTGGCTTTTGGAACATGTCTGGGATCATATTCCATCTTCGTGTCACCTTCTTTGATGCCTTCAAGTGTCACGACAAAAATGCTCGAAAACATCTTTGTGTCAGTAAAAATTTCAGCAATACAAGAAATGAAATGAAGTTGAATTCCTTTACTCTTTGTTATGGAGGTGAAACTTTTGCAAGCCTCCATAATCTCTTTTGGCATTTTCTCCAAAACTGATAAGTCGATGGAGTGCAGTACATGAATCCATATGAATAAAGCATGGATGCATACTTTGAGTATATTTCATGACTCAGCTTCACTTGATTCCAACTGTTGCTAGACTCAGTGATGAAGAAGGGAGTGTTCATCCCTTTTCCAATTTGTTCATTCCATATCTGGAATTGAACAGTATGATCGGGTTCGATCTATGAACGAACGTTGTCCACCTTTTGAGGGCGTAGCGAGGGTTCCTCAGACATAATGTCCGAAAGTTTTAAAGGTTTAAATTTCTTTCAAAATTCAAACTCATTAAAACTTGTTTTATTTGGTTTATTTAGTCTTTTCAACCTTGTAAACTCAGACGGGGTAACCAATTTTGTCTTGAATGATTTCTCATTACTAGACAAGTCCATTTCCATCAGGGATGGATCCGTTAAGACTTCCTTTTCAGCTGGAGACTGACAGGTAGAAGTCCTTGATTCCGATTTCATCAAAATCGTTAAGGTTTCCTTTCCAGCTCTAGACTGGCAGGTAGAAATCCCTGATTCCCTTATCTTCAAAGAAGACTGGGTTGTGATTTCCTTCTCATGCCTGGCATGACCGGTAGAAATCCTGGGTCGACCTGTGTTTATCAAAACACTAAAGTCATCTGCCTGTTGATTAGCTGACGTTGTGGCTTCCTTTTCTCGCGATGGAGATCCGGTAGAAGTCCCAGAGGAGCTTGGCATATCATGCCGTTTGGTATGTTCTTTTAACTCTTCGATTAATTCCTTAACCTTGAGTTTTAAGAGTTCTCCACTTAACCCGTATCGGGCACAATTCTGTTACGGTCCCGGATCTGACACAAGGATTCTTTGGGAGGATCTGGGATCTACCACGGGTTACGGGTCTTCCAGGCATTACTGTAGGGATAGTAGGAAGACATGGGGAAGACGAAGATTAATGGAGGATGAAAGAATATGTGGGTTTTTGAGGAAAACCCTAACCTCGGATCTCACCTCTTTACACTAGATTTAACCTAATTCTTAATACTTCAATGCTTCTCTTTCTTATTATTCTTACCCCTTAAATAGGGTTCACCCTGTTAGGGTTTACAGTAAAATATTCTAAAAATACTCCTATAAATACAATATTCCAAAAATATCCCTATAAATAAAATATTCCAAAAATACCCCTATGGCCTAAAACTGAAATAAAATAAAGTAAATTAAATAAAACAACTAAAATAATAATGTTATTGTGTGTATAACATTACACCCCCCTTGGAAGACGAGCTAGTTGTTAGGTTCTTCCCTTGCCATGGATCGAGTCACCCTTCTTTCCTCTCTTCCCTCCATGGATGCTCTTGACGTTGGAAGAAAATTCTTGTTTCTTGAACGAGTAATGGTTGAATTCAAATAGAACGAAGGAGCTTTTGAGGAAGCTCAACCTGGATCTCAGAGGGAGAATCCGACCTAGACCTCTAAGGGAGAATCTGACCTATTTAATCTAATTTTCTCAATACTTGCCTCTCTTTTCCTTGACGTCCCCCTAAATAGGGTTGAGGACGGAAATACAAAGTTGACCCATAGGTCAAGTGGTTCACACCACATTACAACAGAACCAACCCAAAGTAAACCAACCGAATTGAAATTACATGAAAAGTAAATTGACATAATTTAATTCCTATGCTTGTGGATAACTCGTGATGCTATAGAGTTCATAACATCACCCCCCTCCTGGAGAAAGAGCTTGTCCTCAAGCTCGAAGTATGGGTAGAGGGTGTGAAACGCAGCTAATGGCTCCCATATCGTGTCACTGGGGTCAGCATCTACCCATTGCACAAAGATCTCCCAATCACCCTGAATACGATGAGCCTATAATACATGTGCCGGGGTAGAAAGGACATGTCCCTCATGGAGTGGGGGCAGCGGGGTGTGCAGCAAAGGCGAATCACCTTGGAAGGCCTTTAGTTGTGAGACATGAAAGACGTTGTGAATTCAGGCCTCTGGCGGAAGCTGCAATCGGTAGGCCACTGTCCAAATGCGGTCCATAACCTGAAAGAGACCATAATATTTAGGAGAGAGATTGTGACATTTGGAAGCTGTCAACGACAACTGCCTGTAGTGTTGGAGATGCAACCAAACATAATCTCCAGGAGAAAAGAAAACTTCTCGGTGCTTCCTGTCATAATATTTTTTCATAGAATGTTGTGCCTCCTGTAGATGAGTGCGCACCTCAGTGATGAAAGTGTCTCTTTCGGCTAATGCTTGGTCCAAAGTGGCGACTTTAGAGGCCCCTGGTTCATATGAGAAAAGGCAGGGCGGTTCTCTACCATATACCACCTTGAATGGGGTTGTGCCGAGTGCGATGTGGTAGGAGATGTTGTAACATAACTCAGCCTAGGCGAGCCACTTAACCCACCTCTTAGGTGAGTCCCCCACGAAACAACAAAGATACATTTCAATGGTTCTATTGATGACCTCTGTCTGACCATCAGTCTGCGGGTGGTAGGCTGAAGAAAAGGCTAATTTTGTGCCCTGTAGCTTGAAGAGTTCTTTCCAGAAAGTACTTGTAAAGATTGCATCCCTATCACTGGTAATTGAATTAGGCATCCCATGTAAGCGGACAATGTTATCCATAAAGAGCTGAGCGACCTGAGCTGTAGTGTAAGGATGCGCCAGAGGCATGAAGTGCCCATACTTAGAGAAAATATCCACCACTACAAAGATAACAGATTTACCCGACGAAGAGGGAAGACCATCTATGAAGTCCCTAGAAATATCAGACTAGACTTGTGACGAAAGCTGAAGTGGTTGGAGCAACCCAGCTGGACTTAATGTTTCAGCTTTATTCCGTTGAAAAGTCTGACAAGCCGCCACATAATCGGCTATACTGCGCTTCATGCCCCTCCAATAAAATTCCCTACTAATATGGAAATATGTTTTTTGTCGGTCCTCATGTGTACTGTCATGGAAGGAGGCTAAAATGCTGTTAATTAGAGGGGGAGTGTGGTGTAGAAATTTTTTTTTTTTTTGTAGAGGACCAGATTGTCCTGAACCCTCCAATTGTTTGTCGTTGTCCCCTACTGGATGTCCTGACATAAGGCTATAATTTTCAGGTACTGTTGAGCCTCTTCCCGTATAGAATCCAACAAAAGAGCTCTAGGCTGACTGATGGCATTTAAATGCGGCTCTGGAATGTCCCGGAGAGATAATGCATCAACCCCTACATTCAAACTTCCCGTTTTATACTCGACAGAAAAGTCAAACCCCATAAGTTTACTTAACCAATGCTGTTGTGGTGAAGTAGTGAGGCGTTGCTCAAGCAGATACTTGAGGCTGCAATGATCAGTGTGAATAAAAAAAGAACGTCCCCATAGATAAGGGCACCAATGCTGTATAGCTTTCGCCAATCCGATCAATTCCCTCTCATAAGCTGCTAACTTGTGGTGGTGGTGTCCAAGTTGCCGGCTAAAATAAGCAATCGGGTGTCCCTGTTGGTGCAACACTGCTCCAATACCGCCCCCCGAAGCATCACATTCCACTACAAATGACTCATCAAAGTCGGGGAGCTGCAAAACTGGGGCTGATGATAAGGCGTCTTTCAATTGCTGAAAGGAATGAGCTGTTGTCTCTGACCAGGTAAAAGCATTTTTCTTGAGGAGGTTGTTGAGCGGAGCTGCAAGCTGGCAATAGCTACGAATCAATTTTCTATAATATCCAGCAAGGCCCAAAAATCCTCTTAAGGTTGTAATGGATGTAGGAATAGGCCAATATGTGACCGCCTGTATCTTACTCTGGTCAACTTTCACCCCTGCTGCTAAAATAACGTGGCCCAAGTATGCCACTTCGGACATGCCCATAGAACATTTGGAACGATTTAAAACCAAATGATGTGAACGGATAAGAGAAAATACCTGGTAAAGGTGCTGAAGATGCTCTTCCCAACTGTTGCTATAGACCAAAATATCGTCAAAAAATACCAAAACGTATTTTCTCAAGAGAGAGGAAAATACCTTATTCATGAGGGCCTAGAAGGTGGAAGGCGCATTTGATAGACCAAATGGCATTACGAGGAACTCGAAATGGCCGTGATGCGTGCGGAACGCTGTTTTCTCCACATCTGATGGATGAACTCGGATTTGATGATAGCCAGATTTCAAATCGAGTTTAGTAAAAATAGTAGCTCCATGTAGCTTGTCTAGCAGCTCGTCCACCACTGGGATAGGAAATTTATCTTTAATAGTATGGGCATTGAGTTGTCGATAATCCACACAAAACCTCCATGACTTATCGTGCTTGCGAACTAGTAATACTGGTGAGGAAAAAGGAGACCTGCTGGGCTGAATAATACCCTGAGCTAGCATCTTCTGGCACTGCATTTCAATTTCATCCTTCTGTAAGTGGGGGTAAAGATACGGACACACCACTATAGGATCAATACCCATTTTCAAACGGATATGGTGATCACAGTGCCTAATTGGCGGTATAGCAATAGGGTCCTAAAAGATATCTTCAAATTCTGTAAGTAAGTGAGATAACTTACAGGTGGTTGTGGACTGGACCTGGACAACCTGTAGTGCGCAGGGCATTGGTGCTTGTGTGCCATGCAATATAATCTGATGTTGGTCCTCTATAAAAGACATGGCCAGAGCTTGGAAATCCCATAGTATTGGCCCCAACAATTGTAGCCATTTAATTCTGAGTACCAAATCGAATCTTGACAGCGGAATCACCAGAAAATCTGCAACAAATGCATGTCCCTCAATATCAAAGTGTGTGGCTGGAGATATGCCTACACTAGTAATTTTAGTCCCATTGGCTACATATACAGAAAGACCAGTCTGTTGCTGGACTACTAACCCAAGTTGTTCTGCCGCCTGCTGACTGATGAAATTATGTGTACTGCCCGAGTCAACTAAAACTAGTAACTGTAGATGATGTAACTGGGCTTTCACCTGCATTGTGCTTGAACTACGTAGACCAGTCATAGCATGAAGGGAAATCTCTGGACCTCTTGGTTAGTTTCCACAATCTCCTCCTCAAGTAGTGTTTCATCTCCATCCTCCCACAGACATATACTGAATAATCGTTTGCAGTGGTGACCAATGACATATTGTTCATCACAGTTAAAACAGATGCCCTTGGCCTTTCTCTGCTCCATTTCCTGTATGGTAAGTTTTTTGAAGTAAGGAGCAGGTGGAGCCAAATTAGAGATGTCTGGGCGTGGGGCTGCACTGTCTCTAGACCATGGAGGCCCATAGGAATAGTGTGGCACTGAGGCATTTTGCCTCCCTGGCCAAGCTGGTTTTCTGACCAGTGACTCCTTTAGAACATGTTGCTTGTGCTCAATTGCCCTAGCTAAATTCATAGTGTGGTCTAAATCTGTAGGACCATGTACTTCAACTTCCAGTCTCAGAGCTTCTGTCAAACCTGCAGTAAAAATATGAACATACTGTGTGTGACTGACAAATTGGTTTGCTAGGGCTAACCTCTCCTGGAAGGTCTTTTGGTACACCTCTAGTGATCCAGTTTGTTTGTAATTGATTAATTCTCCCAATGGATTGCTACTATCTAGAGGACCAAATCTCATCATGCAAGACTATCTAAAGGTTGCCCAATCCTAAACCAATTGGTCATTTTGGAATTGGTGGTACCATAGAAGTGCTTCATCGAGCATGTGGTAGGCGGCCAAATACACTTTCTCTTCCACAGGTGTTATTTTGATGATAAAAGAATTGATCAAACTTTGCTAACCAAATCAAAGGGTCCTTAGACCCATCATACGTAGAAAAGCCAAGTTTTAAATACCTGGGCACAGTGTTTGGTCCTTGAACGGCAGGCCTCAGATGGGGATGGTGTTGACGCATTGGTGGCTGTGGGGGAGGTGGTGGTGGAATTTATGGTGGTCGGCCGATGGAGAGTAGGCAGCCGGTGGTTGTGCTCGTGTATCATTGTCCTCTTGTAGCCGGAGGAGAGCTTGGATGGCAGCATCCATTAATTTTATTGCTTCACACGAATCAGTGGTTGTTTGACACACCTCTTCCAGGGATTGAGCCTGACTATCTGTCCTTTGCCTAGTATCTTCCACGAACTGTCTCAATTTGTTAGGGGAAGAGGAATCCCCAAGGGTGGACCTGTCTGATACCAAGATGTTAGGTTCTTCCCTTGCCATGGATCGAGTCACCCTTCTTTCCTCTCTTTCCTCCATGGATGCTCTTGACGTTGGAAGAGAATTCTTGTTTCTTGAACGAGTAATGGTTGAATTCAAATAGAACGAAGGAGCTTTAGAGGAAGCTCAACCTGGACCTCAAAGGGAGAATCTGACCTGTTTAATCTAATTTTCTCAATACTCGCTTCTCGTTTCCTTGATGTTCCCCTAAATAGGGTTGATGACGAAAATACAAAGTTGACCCATAGGTCAAGTGGTTCACACCACATTGCAACTAAACCAACCCAAAGTAAACCAAACCAAACAAAGTAAACCAACCGAATTGAAATTACATGAAAAGTAAATTGACATAATTTAATTCCTATGCCTATGGATAACTCGTGATGCTATGAAGTCAATAACACTTGTCCTCAAGCTCAGAAGTAGTGTCGGTATGCCGACGTCTCCACCGGTGCTGAAGTAGCATCCGCGATAGCAATGACCCCCCTTCCGGACGCCAATATTTTTATTTTTTTTTGGCCCGGTCTGAGTTAACCTAGGTTGACTCAGTTCAAGAATCTCGGTCCGGCGCACGACCCCCCTTCTGGATGCAAATTTATTTATTTATTTTATTTTTTGGCTCTGTCCGAGTTAACCTGGGTTGACTCGGTTCCTACGTGCAACTCTGCGGACGGCGCCGATTAAATTTTCCTAAGTTAGGAAAATTTAATCGGACACCTTCTTCCTCCTACAGAAAATCCAGAACAGGGCGGGAGCCAGTAATGGCGGAAGCATCGCCGATTGGTCGTATGCTAGAATGTCGACAACGGTTCTTCTCCACTGAATGTTGCTGATGGTCTTCTTCAGAAATTTTGCCGACGGGTCTTATGCTGAATTGTAGCCGACGGTCTTCTACGGAAATGTCATCGACGGAATCTCCTGCTTCTTCGGTGGTGAAGAGTAGTGTTAGGTTCTTCCCTTGTCATGGATCGAGTCACCCTTCTTTCCTCTCTTCCCTCCATGGTTGATCTTGACGTTGGAAGGGAAACCTTGAGAATCCGACCTTGACCTCTGAGGGAGAATCAGACCTGTAAAATATAATTTTCTCAATACTTGCCTCTCTTTTCCTTCACGTCCCCCTAAATAGGGTTGAGGATGAAAATACAAAGATGACCCATTAGGTCAAGTGGTTCACGCCACATTACACTGAACCAACCCAAATTAAACCAACCCAAATTAAACCAAACCAAATAAAGTAAACCAAACCGAATTGAAATTACATGAAAAGTAAATTGACATAATTTAATTCCTATGCCTATGGATAACTCGTGATGCTATGGAGTCCATAACATCACCCCCCCACCCCTTGGAGAAAGAGCTTGTCCTCAAGCTCAAAGTATGGGTAGAGGGTGCGAAACGCCACTAATGGCTCCCATGTCGTGTCACTGGGGTCAGCATCAACCCATTGCACTAAGATCTCCCAATCATTGTGAATACGTCGAGTTTGTAATACCTATGCCGGGGTAGAAAGTACATGTCCCTCATGGAGTGGTGGCAGCTGCGTGTGTAGCATGGGCGAATCACCGCGGAAGGCCTTTAATTGTGAGACATGAAAGACGTTGCGAATTCTGGCCTCTGGCGGAAGCTGCAATCTGTAGGCCACTATCCTAATGCGGTCCATCACCTGAAAGGGACCATAATATTTTGGAGAGAGCTTGTGGCGTTTGGAGGCTGTCAATGATAGCTGCCTGTAGTGTTGGAGACGCAACCAAACATAATCTCCAGGAGAAAAGAAGACTTCCCGGTGCTTCTTGTCATAATATTGTTTCATAGAATTTTGTGCCTTTTGTAGATGAGTGTGCACCTCTGTGATGAATGTGTCTCTTCAGCCAATGCTTGGTCCAAAGTTGCGACTTTAGAGGCCCCTGGTTCATAGGCTAAAAGACGGGGAGGTTCTCTACCATATACCCTCCAAAGGGAGAATCCGACCTTGACCTCTAAGGGAGAATCAGACCTGTAAAATATAATTTTCTCAATACTTGCCTCTCTTTTTCTTCACGTCCCCCTAAATAGGGTTGAGGAAGAAAATACAAAGATGACCTATTAGGTCAAGTGGTTCACGCCACATTACACTGAACCAACCCAAATTAAACCAAACCAAATAAAGTAAACCAAACCGAATTGAAATTACATGAAAAGTAAATTGACATAATTTAATTCCTATGCCTATGGATAACTCGTGATGCTATGGAGTCCATAACATCACCCCCCCCCCCCCCCCCCCCCCCCCCCCCCCCCCACCCCTTGGAGAAAGAGCTTGTCCTCAAGCTCAAAGTATGGGTAGAGGGTGCAAAACACCGCTAATGGCTCCCATGTCGTGTCACTGGGGTCAGCATCAACCCATTGCACTAAGATCTCCCAATCATCGTGAATACGTCGAGTTTGTAATACCTATGCCGGGGTAGAAAGTACATGTCCCTCATGGAGTGGTGGCAGCTGGGTGTGTAGCATGGGCGAATCACCGCGGAAGGCCTTTAATTGTGAGACATGAAAGACATTGCAAATTCTGGCCTCTGGCGGAAGCTGCAATCTGTAGGCCACAATCCCAATGCGGTCCATCACCTGAAAGGGACCATAATATTTTGGAGAGAGCTTGTGGCATTTGGAGGCTGTCAATGATAGCTGCCTGTAGTGTTGGAGACGCAACCAAACATAATCTCCAGGAGAAAAGAAGACTTCCCGGTGCTTCTTGTCATAATATTGTTTCATAGAATTTTGTGCCTTCTGTAGATGAGTGCGCACCTCTGTGATGAATGTGTCTCTTCAGCCAATGCTTGGTCCAAAGTTGCGACTTTAGAGGCCCCTGGTTCATAGGCTAAAAGACGGGGAGGTTCTCTACCATATACCCTCCAAAGGGAGAATCCGACCTTGACCTCTGAGGGAGAATCAGACCTGTAAAATATAATTTTCTCAATACTTGCCTCTCTTTTTCTTCACGTCCCCCTAAATAGGGTTGAGGACGAAAATACAAAGATGACCCATTAGGTCAAGTGGTTCACACCACATTACACTGAACCAACCCAAATTAAACCAAACCAAATAAAGTAAACCAAACCGAATTAAAATTACATGAAAAGTAAATTGACATAATTTAATTCCTATGCCTATGGATAACTCGTGATGCTATGGAGTCCAGAACATCACCCCCCCCCCCCCCCCCCACCCCTTGGAGAAAGAGCTTGTCCTCAAACTCAAAGTATGGGTAGAGGGTGCGAAACGCCGCTAATGGCTCCCATGTCGTGTCACTGGGGTCAGCATCAACCCATTGCACTAAGATCTCCCAATCACCGTGAATACGTCGAGTTTGTAATACCTGTGCCGGGGTAGAAAGTACATGTCCCTCATGGAGTGGTGGCAGCGGGGTGTGCAGCATGGGCGAATCACCGTGGAAGGCCTTTAATTGTGAGACATGAAAGACGTTGTGAATTCTGGCCTCTGGCGGAAGCTGCAATCTGTAGGCCACTGTCCCAATGCGGTCCATCACCTGAAAGGGACCATAATATTTTGGAGAGAGCTTGTGGCGTTTGGAGGCTGTCAACGACAGCTGCCTGTAGTGTTGGAGACGCAACCAAACATAATCTCCAGGAGAGAAGAAGACTTCCTGGTGCTTCTTGTCATAATATTGTTTCATAGAATTTTGTGCCTTCTGTAGATGAGTGTGCACCTTTGTGATGAATGTGTCTCTTCAGCCAATGCTTGGTCCAAAGTTGCGACTTTAGAGGCTCCTGGTTCATAGGCTAAAAGACGGGGAGGTTCTCTACCATATACCCTCTAAAGGGAGAATCCGATTTTGACCTCTGAGGGAGAATCAGACCTGTAAAATATAATTTTCTCAATACTTGCCTCTCTTTTCCTTCACGTCCCCCTAAATAGGGTTGAGGACGAAAATACAAAGATGACCCATTAGGTCAAGTGGTTCACGCCACATTACACTGAACCAACCCAAATTAAACCAAACCAAATAAAGTAAACCAAACCGAATTGAAATTACATGAAAAGTAAATTGACATAATTTAATTCCTATGCCTATGGATAACTCGTGATGCTATGGAGTCCATAACAAGCAGCCCATTGGGAGAGTTGCCGAGACAGAGGGCTCTCAGAATGTCACTGACGGTTCTACTGGAATGTCGCCGACAGTTCTTCTACTGAATTGTCGCCGATGGTCTTTTGCGGAAATGTTGTCGATGATCTTCTGCTGGAATGTCACCAACGGTTCTTCTGTTGGAATATCGGCAAACAGGGCAGAATTGTTGCCAACGGAGTCTCGTGCTGCTCCTGCGGTGACTAGCAGCCCTTGGAGGCTTTGCCGATTGGAATTTTGTCGAGACAGACTCTCGAAAATATTTCCCGGTCGGAATGGCCAGGAAATTTTTCCCCGCCCGTGCGGAACGGACTATGGCTGCGTGCATAACAGTGGGTTGCCATGAGCACGGGAGGACTGATTTCTTTTGCTTTTCTACGTCCGCCTCTAGAGACGAAATTTTTTATTTTTCCGGGCATGGGCCATTCTGCCCGTCCGAGATAAAGATTTGCGGTCATGTGACCTGTTTTGCTACAGCAACGAGTTCCTCCCTTGCATAATGTTCAATGGAAGCATCTAATCGTGCTCGTATTTCTTCCAATTCCTTACCCATAGCAATCCATCTTTCTTGGGATATAGAATAACCCATTGTGTTCCCACTCTAATACTAGTTGTTACGGTCTCGGATCTGGTACAAGGATTCTATGGGAGGATCTGGGATCTGCCACGGGTTACGGGTCTTCCAGGCATTACTGTAGGGATAGTAGGAAGACATGGGGAAGATGAAGATTAATGGAGGATGAAAGAATACGTGGGTTTTTTAGGAAAGCCATAACGTCGGATCTCACCTCTTTACACTAGATTTAACCTAATTCTTAATTCTTCAATGCTTCTCTTTCTCATTAATCTTTCCCCTTAAATAGGGTTCACCCTGTTAGGGTTTACAATAAAATATTCTAAAAATACCCCTATAAATACAATATTCCAAAAATACCCCTATAAATAAAATATTCCAAAAATACCCCTATGGCCTAAAAATGAAATAAAATAAATTAAATTAAATAAAACAACTAAAATAATAATGTTATTGCATGCATAACAAATCGTTCAGGACGCGTCAAAATTTTGGGCTCTGTCTCACGCTCTCTTCTCCCTCTCAGCCTTGCTCCCTCAAAAATGTTTTCTCCTACTCTCTTCTTCCTCTCGTCTTCTCTCTCCCTATCCCTTATCCCTCTCTCATCTCCCTCTCGGCCTCCGTTGTAGAGCCGCCATGGTTGAGCCTTCGTCGCAGTTACCTACCATCGCTCCATCGCAGAGCATCCAGTCGGAGCATCTCTGTTGCAGAGCCCTTGGCGTACCGTCAAAGCGCTACTGTTGTGAACTCAATAGCACACCGAGTCACACAATGAAGGAGGCAACAAAAACTCACTCAATAGGATTTATTTCTTATATTACTTTGAGTAGGATTTATTTCTTATATTGTTTTAAGTAGGAGTTATTTCTAATTATTTTTATATGTAGGGGCATTATGGGGAATTATTGTAACCATAACCCTAAAACTCCATGACGTGATCTATTTAAAGGAAAGAATGAATGAAATAGGTAAGCTTTGAAATTTTAGAATAACCTAGTGTAAACAGGCTGAGATCACCTCTTGATCTCGAGTTTAGGGTTTACTCCCAAAATTCAACATATCCTTCACCCTCCATTGCCATCCATCTTCATCCATCTTAGATCACCAGCATCCCAAGTAAGAAGGGGAGCTTCCTGCCCCTTTTCCGAGCCCAAAGAGAAGGTCTGTCCTCCTTCTCGACAGCAGCAGCAAGAGAGGTCTCAATTCCTCCCTTATCGAGCAGAAAAGTGAGGATCTTCATCCTCAGACCTGAGCAGTCCTGGTGCAACGTGGGAGCTGATCACAACAGCAAAGAAGAGGTAATAATCTATTCCAAACTCATGTTTCAAGTTAATTCAAAATGAAGGATTGCAATCTTAGCTAGAGCAGCAACAAAGAGGACCAAATCCCCTTTTCCGTGATCAAGAAAAGAGAGCAGCTTGCTCTAGCAAGCTCAGCATTGCTGTGGGGTATCCTACCTTTCACAGCAACTCATTAGGACCATCAAAAGAGGAGCTTTCCTCTTGGTAGAGCACTGGTCAAGAGAAAGACTCACATACAGACCCTTGACGTGAAGTGAGCTTTAACTTTGAGTGCTGGAGTCTCAAGTTCCACGCTGTGTTACTCGATCCATGACCCAGGACCGTAACAACATCGTATCAGAGTAGGGTAACATGGGGGATACTCTCAGCAATGAAGAAATCCAAATCAGGATACAAATGATAGAAGATAGCCTTGAAACAGCACAACCAATGTTGGGGAAGGTTTGTGGTTCAGAAGAAGAGATGAGCTGAGTCATCAACATGCTAACTGAGCTGAGGGCAGAGACACATCAGAGCCCAGAGGTGAGAGAGGTTGCTCAACCATATCACAGAAGAGGGGAGCAGTGTCCTGGGTGCACTGTTGTCCAAGGACCCCAGCATGGAGGCACAGTTCCAAGGTACACCAAGTTAGAGTTTCCCTCTTTCAATGGTTCAATTGATCCTTTAATTTTGTTGCATAGATGTGAAATTTTTTTTTTTGAACCAAGGGACTACTGAATGGGATAAGGTGCAACTAGCCTCTTTCCATATGATAGATGAAGCCATGTTATGGGTTACTCAAGTAGAAAAAGAGAGACCCGGGATTACTTGGGGAGAATTTAAAAATCTATGCACAGTTAGATTTGGACCTTCCACCAACTGCAACCCCCTAGGGGAGTTAGTCCTATTGCTACAAACTGGTTCGGGGGAACAATATAAAAAATTGTTCCAGGAAAAGTTGGCTCGTGCTGGTGAGAGGGTATTGGTTGACCAACAGGTCTCCCTATTCACAGTGGGTCTCAATGAGTATTTACGGCTAGAGGTAGAACTCCTTATACCTATGGATTTAGCTCATGCAATGAATATGGCTCGAGCAATGGAACAACGACAACAGTTGCAGCAACATAAGCCGGGTTGGTCAGGTGAGAGGAACACTTCCTTCATGTGGCAAGGGAGCCGCTATACTTCATCTCAGGGAGCATCTCCAGCAGCCACATCCTCTAGGCACACTCTGACTACAACTCGGGTAGCCGATCCCCGCCTTGGTAATCCCCTACTAAACTTTATAAAAAAATTAACGAGTGTGGAGATGGCAGAAAGGCGGTCCAAAAATTTATGTTATAACTGCGATGAGTAGTATCGGGTGGGGCACCAATGTAAATGATTGTTTTGGCTTGAGGTGGAGGATTCAAAGGATCCAGAGGAGCCAGAAGATATTATCAAGGAGGAACCACCAGAGATATCCTTGCATGCTATTCTGGGTAGAAATCGCCTAACACAATGCAAGTCCGAGCACATGTCATCGACCGAGAATTGGTGGGACTAGACGACTCGGGGAGTACACAATTTTTTGAGTTTGACAACCGCACATCATCTCCAGCTCCAGATACACACTCATCCGACAACCACCATCTCAATGGCCAATGGAGAGAAGGTCCCTAGCTATGGGATTAGTAAGGCGGTAACTTTTTCCATTGGCTCTACTTCGTTTAATGCTGAATTTTTTGTTATTCCTCTGGCGGGATTTGATATGGTATTTGGCATTAAATTGTTACAAACGTTGGGGCCCATTTTGTGGGACTTTTCGGCTTAAACCATGAGCTTTGATTTGGCCGGGAGTCGGTTACTCTTACAGGGTTGTCAGGTGGACAGGGCCCACCGCATGCACACTTTACAGACATAGAAACAACCTGATAGTACTAGTGATGGTCTGGTTAAGAAGTTCTCTGACCTCTTCCACTCTTCCAGAAGTCTTCGGGTTTGCCTCCCTTGAGGCACTGTGACCACAGGATCTGTCTGAAACCAGAATCTGAGGTAGTGGTTGTGTGACTATACCATTACCCACACCCTCAGAAGGACGAGATAGAGCGTCAGTGCCAGGAGATGTTGAAACAGGGTCTTATTAGTCCCAGTTGCTCCCGTTCTCTTCCCCCGTCTAACTGGTGAAGAAACATGATGGGACATGGAGGTTCTGCGTGGATTATCGGGAGTTGAACGTGCTGATAGTGTAAGACAAGTTTCCAATTCCGGTAGTGGATGAGTTACATGGGTTGTGGTTGTTAACTAAACTCGACCTCCGTTCAGGATACCATCAGGTCCGGATGCACCCCTCTGATATCGAGAAGATAGCATTCCGCATGCATCATGGCCACTTTGAGTTCGTAGTCATGTCGTTCGGGTTATCTAATGCACCCTCCACTTTTCAAGCTTTGATGAACGAGGTATTTAGCCCCTATCTTTGAAAATTTGTTCTTGTGTTTTTCGATGATATTCTTATATATAGCAAGTCGGTTGAGGAGTACTTGGCACACTTGAGGATTGTTTTTGACTTGTTACGAGCACATCAACTCTATTTGAAACATTCCAAGTGTTCTTTTGCGGCTTGACATGTGGGGTATTTGGGACACATTATCTCATATGAGGGGGTTACGGTGGATCCCGAGAAGATCCGAGTTATTCACGAGTGGCCGAAGCCACAGTCTTGTTCTGCATTACGGGGGTTTTTTGGGTCGGCGGGCTACTACCGCAAATTTATTCAGAACTATGGGCCGGTGGCAGCACCATTGACCAGATTGCTCAAGAAAAATTCCTTTATTTGGACTGAGAAGGTCACCAAGTCGTTTGTGGCACTCAAAGCTTCCCTCGCATCCGCACCAGTATTACAACTTCCCAACTTTGACGAATTGTTCATGGTAGAGTGCATCACTTCGGGCGTGGGCATTGGGACCGTTTTACAACAGTTGGACCATACTATTGCGTATTTTAGCAGACAGTTGGTAGTCCGCATCACAAGCTGGCAGCCTATGAGCTCGAATTGATTGGGTTGGCTAAGTCGGTCCAACATTGGAGGCCTTATCTCTGGGGCCAGACTTTTCTCATACGCACGGATCACTATAGCCTTAAATTCCTACTAGAACAGCGTTGACGACGTCGCCACAACAACACATGATCAATAAGTTGTTGGGGTTTGACTTCTTGGTGGAATATCGTGCAGGGAGATTAAATAAGGCTGCAAATGCCTTGTCACAGTGTTTTGAGAGTCAACAGTCAGTCTATTCAATTAGCCAGCCGAGATTTCTCATCCTGGACTTGGTGAGAGATGCACATGCCACTGACCCTGCACTGCAGGAACTGCATCAGAAGATTTTGGAAGGGACATTGAATTCGAAGTGGTCCATCCAGGCTTCACTTATTTATTACGAGCAGTGGCTTTTCCTTCCACCTGAGTCCAAGTTGATTCCAGCTATTCTCTTGGCCTACCATGACAGTACACACGAGGGGATACAGAAGACCTTGCACAGAATTTGAGCTGATTTTTACTGGCAACCCATGAAACACTCTATTGCAACTTATGTGGGCGACTGTCAGGTTTGCTAGCACAACAAAGTCGATCACTTGAGTCCAGTCTGTCTTCTCCAGCCTCTGGCCCTTCCTACGCAGGTATGGGCCGACATTTCGATGGATTTTGTGGAAGGTCTATCTGTTGTGGACTCAATAGCACACCGAGTCACACAACGAAGAAGACAACAACAACTCACTCAATAGAATTTAATTCTTATATTTCTTTGAGTAGGATTTATTTCTAATATTGTTTTAATTAGGATTTATTTCTTATATTGTTTTAAGTAGGAGTTATTTCTAATTACTTTTTATGTAAGGGCATTATGGGGAATTATTGTAACCCTAACCCTAAAACTCCCTATTTAAGGGATAGGTATGAATGAAATAGGTAAGCTTTGAGATTTTAGAATAACCTAGTCTAAATAGGTTGGGATCACCTCTTGATCCCGAGTTTAGGGTTTACTCCAAAAATCCAACCTATCATTCACCCTCCATTGCCATCCATCTTGACCCAAATTCATCCACCATCATCCCTATTAAGAAAAGGAGCTTCCTGCCCCTTTTCCGAGCCCAAAGAGGAGGTCTATCCTCCTTCTTGGCAGCAGCAACAAGAGAGGCCCAATTCCTCCCTTACCAAGCAGCAAAGTGAGGATTTTTATCCTCAAATCTTGAGCAATTCCTGGTGCAACGTGGGTGCTGATCATAGCATCAAAGAAGAGGTATTAATCTATCCCAAACTCTTGTTTCAAGTTATTTAAGAAAGAAGGATTGCATTCTTAGCTAGAGCAGCAACAAAGAGGGCCAAACCCTCTTTGCCGTGACCAAGAAAAAGAGCACCTTGCTCTAGCAAGGTCAGCATTGTTGTGGGGTCTTCTACCTAGCACAACAACTCGGTAGGACCCTCAAAAGAGGATCTTTCCTCCTGGCCAAGCATTGGTTAAGGAGAAATACTCATACACAGACCCTTGACGTGAAGTGAGTAAATTCTGAGTGCTGGATTCACAAATCCCACGCCGTGTTACTCGATCCATGACTCGGGACCGTAACACTATCCCTATTCTTCGGCAAATCCGTAATTTTCGTGGTGGTTGATAGATTCTCCAAGTACGGACATTTTATACCGCTGGCTCATCCTTATACAACAACACGGGTTGCTCAGACTTTCCTAGAGCAGATAGTTCGCTTACATGGCATTCCATAATCCGTTGTGAGTGACAGAGATGCCGTTTTCACGAGCACCTTTTGGCGGGAACTTTTTCGCTTGAGCGGGACTAAATTGAAGTTCTCCTTCGCCTATCATCCGCAGACAGAAGTGGTAAACCGCACCATCAAGATGTATCTATGGTGCTTGGTGGGTGATCGTCCATGGCAATGGGTTGAATGGCTTCCGTGGGCCGAATACTGTTACAACTCTTTGTTCCACTCTACCTTGCAATCCACTCCTTTCCAGGTTATATATGGCCGGGATCCACCTCGCCTTCTCTCGTACAACCCAGGGTCCACCAGCATGGACGCGATTAATCAAGCACTCATGGACCGGGATCTGCTGCTACAAAATATCGCAGAACGGCTACGACGCGCCCAAGCTCGGATGAAGGATGTCTACTACAAAGGCCACCGTGAGGTTTCTTTTGAGATTGGGGAGTATGTGTGGCTATGACTCCAACCCTACCGCCAGCAGTCTCTTGCGGGACCTCCACGACATAAGCTCTCTCGTAGATTTTTTGGGCCATTTCCCATTCATCAATGCGTGGGATCAGTTGCCTATCAGCTCAAATTACCGGACACAGCCAAACTTCATGATGTGTTTCATGTCTCTCTTTTGAAGCCACATTTCGAGGCGCGACCTACATTCACTCCATTCCTACCACAGTTTAATAATGGCGAGGTTATTCTTAACCCAATTGCGGTGTTACACGCTCGGCTGACCAATGACCATTGGGAGATTCTCATTCAGTGGACGGACACTAACCCCGACGCTGCAACATGGAAAAGTGTGGACATCTTCAAACAAGTCTACCTAGCTTTTGAGCTTGAGGACAAGCTCTTTCTCTAGGGGGAGGCAGATGTTGTGGACTCAATAGCACGCCGAGTCACATAACGAAGGAGGCAACAACAACTCACTCAATAGGATTTATTT
Organism: Aristolochia californica; assembly: GCF_029961685.1. Taxonomy (NCBI): domain Eukaryota; kingdom Viridiplantae; phylum Streptophyta; class Magnoliopsida; order Piperales; family Aristolochiaceae; genus Aristolochia; species Aristolochia californica. Next base: position 15,678,130 of record NW_027182257.1, on the reverse strand, counting down.
CTTATATTACTTTGAGTAGGATTTATTTCTTATATTATTTTAAGTAGGAGTTATTTCTAATTACTTTTATATGTAGGGGCATTATGGGGAATTATTGTAACCCTAACCCTAAAACTCCATGGCATGATCTATTTAAAGGAAAGAATGAATGAAATAGGTAAGCTTTGAGATTTTAGAATAACCTAGTGTAAACAAGCTGAGATCACCTCTTGATCTCGAGTTTAGGGTTTACTCCAAAAATCCAACATATCCTTCACCCTCCATTGCCATCCATCTTCCATCACCAGCATCCCAAGTAAAAAGGGGAGCTTCCAGCCCCATTTTCCAAGCCCAAAGAGAAGGTTAGTCCTCTTTCTTGGCAGCAGCAGCAAGAGAGGCCTCAATTCCTCCCTTATCGAGCAAAAAAGTGAGGATCTTCATCCTCAGACCTTGAGTAGTCTTGGTGCAACATGGGAGCTGATCATAGCAACAAAGAAGAGGTAATAATCTATTCCAAACTCGTGTTTCAAGTTAATTCAGAAAGAAGGATTGCAATCTTAGCTAGAGCAGCAACAAAGAGGACCAAACCCTCTTTGCCATGATCAAGATAAGAGAGCAGCTTGCTCTAGCAAGCTCAGTATTGTTGTGGGGTATCCTACCTTTCACATCAACTCGTTAGGACCATCAAAAGAGGAGCTTTCCTCCTGGCCGAGCACTGGTCAATAGAAAGACTCATATACAGACCCTTGACGTGAAGTGAGCTTTAATTCTGAGTGCTGGAGTTTCAAGTTCCACGCCATGTTACTCGATCCATGACTCGAGACCGTAACAGCTGCCTCCATCATCGTTGCCTGCTGGCCAGTCGTTGTCTACCTACCATTATCGGTTTTATAAGGAAGAAGATGTTGTGATTTAATTTTTCCTAAGTTAGGAAACCTTAAACCAACATTATTTTTTCATTATATTTATTTTTTAAAATAATCCATCTCATGTTATTAATAAAATAATTATTTTTATTTATTAAGTATATTCATTTTTTAATTATTGTATTAAATTAGTGATTTAATAGTTGTAATTAAAATATTTTTAAAGTAAACATTTGATCAATTATTTTGGTTTAATTATCCCATTGATATAATTAATTAAACCAATGATTTTAAATTTTGTGGTAATATATTATTAAGTAATAATACATAAAAATATATTGTGTTATTAATAAAATAATTTATTTATTATATTTTTATATTAATTTATTAAATTAGTGATTTTTAATGTTAAAATATATCTTATGTTAGTAAACAATAATTTATTTATTTATTTATTATATTATCTTCTATTATTTTTTACTTTATTTTTATTTTTATAACTTATTACACTCACCTGTAATTATTATATTTTTTATAATAAATTGTAATCATTAATTAATATAATATAGTATTTCATGAATTAGTATGTTAATATAATTTAATACTACATTAAATCACTTATTAGTATAATAACCATGTTTATTTTGGTTAATTATATGTTTAGGTATATGTTCTATTTAAGTATATTATAAATAGTTACTCATTCTCTGGTTTACATCTTATTTTTCATTTTGGGGCACTAACACTAGAATATGTTTTCTAGTGCACTTGAAGTCGTCTACACTAACACCCAAGGAAGAGTTGAAGTTGAATCAAATCATTGCCTTGAATTTTAAGTCTAACTTCAACTTCAACTTCAATGTTGACTAACCCCCCGTTTAGCAACTTCAAAATACGACTTAATGTTTACAAGGCATATGGCAGTGATTAAAACTTCTTTTTGTTTGTCTTGGACAGAGACATCCATGGAGGTAGACTGAGCTATTTTCCATTCTTGAAGAAGGCCTCTAAAACTAGCCAAATATTCATGGATATTTTATCCTTGTTTAGTGTTAAGCTTTCTTTGGAGAATATCATATGGCATGTGTAAGTTGTCGGAGCTGGAATAAAGCTTAGCAAATGTCTCCCAAATTTGTTTAGCAGTATAAAGATGAATAACATTGTTGGAGACATATTCTTCCATGCTGTTTATAAGCCAACTAATAACCAAAGTATCATTCCTCAACCACTTGTTATAAAAAATATCATCTACATCAATAGGTGGTCCATGGTTGGTGAGGTGACCAAGAAGGTCTTTTGTTATAAGAAACTGGCAAATTGGTGTGGACCAGCTCATGTAATTTGATACCCCTTGCAAGGGTATAGTAGTAATTCTGAGTATATCATTCTTGTTACTTGTTGGAAGACAGGGCCCAAAACCCACACGACCAAGGAAGAATCTCATATTGAAGTTTATTAGAAGATGGGCCCAAGCCCATAAGACGAAGGAAGACCCATGCATCTAAGAGATAAAGAAGATGGGTACAAGCCCCATAGATCAAGGAGAACGCCCATAGGCTCACATACATTGATGGCAGGATGGTAAATAAAGGGTCATCTCATAGAGATGGTAGTGATGTAATTAAGTTAAAGTTCTAGGGTTAAAACCCTAAACCCTAAGTTCAGGGGTAATATTATAATAATGTAGTTTAATAAATCTATAAATAGAGCTTCAGGGGAAGGGGAAGGAATAATCAATTCCATAACCTTTCTTCCTCTTGTTTTCTCCCATTGGATTTCTTTCCCTTTTTCTACATGACCTAAATTCAGGGAGTCTTGAAAATCAACATGGTATCAAAGCTTTGATTTTCAAGACTCTGCCTATGGTTTTTTTTTTTTACATATTCATTCTCCTTAGTTTTTTTTCATAGTTGTTGAATATTAGTTTTGTTTTTTATATTATTTTCTCTTATTCCCTAGCATATTTGTTATCTTTGAGCCTCTGCTAATTGACGTTAATGCTTCAACTAAAAATCGGAGCATCATTGCAATGGAGTATTGGGCATTGACAAGAGACCGATATGCTCTATTTTTTTGTGTTTTCAGTGGTCTTAGTATCTGGTGATACGCCTACTACTCCTTTCCCTTTCTGGTTTATGGATATTGTTGGAAGATGGGCTCAAGCCCACGAGCTCAAGACAAGAAGCCCACACGTCAAAGGAGTGGCATATGTGTAAAATATGGTACTTTCCACTAAGATGGCATAGAAGTGTAAATATGTGTTCCTTTTATGTCTTTTGTTTTATCAAGTTGTAGACCTAAGGGCATTGTAAAACTATAAATAAAGGCATTGGCTAAGAGGTAGGGCATTGAAGCACTCTCCTCTCTTTCCACAAATTCGTCTAGCACTCATTTTTCTTTTTGACGCAACCCTCTTCTTCCTTAATCCAAACTCTCTCCTTCCACGTTCTTCTTCTTTTCTTCTCCTTCTCTCTTCTTCTTCTTCTACTTTCTTGTTGATCTAAAGTTCCTTTCATGAGATCCTAAATTCTACATGGTATCAGAGCAAGAAGTTTAGGATCTTTTCATGGAGTTATTATGAAATCTGTTCAAGAAGTTGTAAAAGGAGTTCGGTCATAAAGAGATAAGTTCATACCCTTCTTATTTATGTTTTTTTTGTTTCATTTTCTTATTTACATACTCCTTTTTACTGTTTTTCTTTACTTCTTGAATTTTGAGTCACATCAAGTCAAGATAAATCTTGATATGTTGTAAAGATTTATTTTTATGACTAAATTGATGTTATAATCTTGACTCCTTGTAAATCAATTACAAGAGTGATCAAGATCATTTGTTGTTTGCATCTTATTAAGATTGATGGGAGAAATTCAATTACATTTATGTAATTTGGATCAATCTCATTTGAGGTAGAACTCCAGCACATGTTGCTGTATCTTCTCCTACTTAAGGTTTCTCATGGGTTTGTGTTATGTTGTTGGATGCCCATTATATGTTTGATGAAATTCCAGCAGTCATTTACCCTTTGTAGTTCCATTTTTTTTAACTTCAACAATTGAATTTATTTTTTACATTGAAGTTTCCCATGAGCTGAAGATAAATCTCTTCCAAGTGTCTTGGTTTGTCGTTAAATCTTCTCTAAATTTTTGTCTATTGTTCATTTGTGTTGTAGTTTGGATTAAGGCCTAATCGGTTGCATCTACTTTCTTCTCTTTGTTCTTATCAATACAAGAGAAGTTGAGTGATGGTTGGATGTTATTATCACTTTCTAAAGGCAAAATTTTGTTGATAATTTGGTGCTTGCCCTTGTGAAAGAAATTGGTTCTTGTTCTCTTTTGTTGGTGATTGATTTGGTCTACGAGTTCTTCAAATTACATTGAGTAATTGTTCTTTGAAGAAGACCTTTTCCCTTGACCTCCATATTTTACTTGCCTCATCATGGAGATTGGATACGATAGTAATAAGAGTGATATACTCCGTATTACTACAATTCCACTTAGAGGTCTCTCCAATTACATGAGCTGGTCACAATCGGTTCGGAGGGTTCTTATTACTCGTGACCTCTTGAGCCATGTTGTTAACTTTCTTCCTCTGATTGATGAAGAAGATGCGTCCTACGACAAGTGGGTTAAGGATGATAACATGGTGATAAGTTGGCTCATTAATAGCATGGAAGAGCAGGTGGCCAACAATGTGGTCCACTTGGAAACCACCAAGAACATATGGGACACTTGTACGAAGCTTTACTCAAGCACTGCTTCATTACAAAAAATATATGATGTATTACAAAATATGCTGCATACGAAACATGGAGATAATATTCACGAATTTTTGGCATTGTTTCGAGGTCTTCTTCAAGAATGGAAGCTAGCTCAGCCATATTCCATTGATATTGCCGTTCAAGAACGACAAAGAGAAGCTTTGGCAGCAGCCATTTGCTTATCGAATATTAAACCATACCTTGAGGTGGCCAAAACTTAGCTTCTAAGTTCTTCTGCTCTTCCATCCTTCAATGATATTAGTGCTACATTACTTCGGATACCGGATCCATGTTATGGTCCCTAGCCATGGATCTAGTAACTCGGCGAGTTGAATATGAATCCAGCCTTGTTAGAGGGTTTCTTAACACGTTTTTGTGAAAAGAAACTATCTTTTTCTTCCCTCACACGTTATAATTGAAAAGGAGTTTCCTTTTCTCAATTATAGATGCAACCAGCTAGTTAAAGGACTGTTTAAGCACTCAGATATGAAACCCCTCTTTTATGATTCATGTGAAGAGGGTTTTACTTGCTGTAATTACTCAAGAACAAGCCCTTTCTCTTTACTGAATTCATTCCCCTTGAAAAGGAGTTTCCTTTTCTTAATTATGAATGCACCAATTCAAGCAAGAGACTGTTTTAAGGATCCAATTATGAAACCCCACTTTATACCTCACATCAATGAGTAGGGTTTCTGAATTCATGCAACTACCAATGCTAAATGTAAAGAGGGCAGTCTCTAGCTCTTCTAAACTCGGAAAAGATAGATAAAAATACCTCTTGAAGACCTCCTTCAATTCAGCAACTCGAAAATCCCTTTCTTGATGCTAAGACTCAACCAAATCCTCCTTCCCTCACTACTGGTTCGTGGAAGAGATGGATGACTATTGCAGCATGGAAGAGAAGGCTGATTCCTCCTCCTTTTCCTTCCAAGATCTCCTCAAAGACTCCCCAATGGATGCAGCAAACCCCCAAGAGAGTTCACACCAAGAACCCTAGAATAGAGAGCCTAGAAGGAACCTAAATTACCCTAGTTTATGCTAATTCCGAACTTGCTTTATTTCTCCATCCTTACCCCTTAAATAGGGTAATTAACATCAACATAGGTTAGGGTTATTAAACCCAATTCTACCTCTACCTTTAAGTCTTATTACAAATCAATAAAATTCGAAATTAAAAGCAACATAAATAATAAAAGTAAAGTAGATGACTCAGTCTTATTGAGTCCATAACATCTGCCCCCCCTTGGAGATCGAGCTTGACCTCAAGCTCGGAAGCTGGGTAGACCTGGTGAAAGTTGTCGAGCCGCTCCCATTTTGCGTAGTTGTGGCCGATTGCTGCCCAGTAATGGCATGCAGGGAGATGTCCGGTGGTTCTTCCTCAATCATATCCTCTGTCACCTCGATATCCTCATCTTCAACCTTATCGATCAAAAACAATCTTTTGCACTGATGCCCAACCCGATATGGTTCATCACAGTTGTAACATAGATTCTTAGCCCGCCGTTCTGCCATCTCAGCACTTGTCAATTTTTTTATATAAGGAGTTGTTGGATGACTAGATCTCAGATCCCCTGTCAAAGTAATACCCGGGTTGTTTCTCGGAGGAATGCGCTCCCCTGACCCTGGAGGTCGCCTGTGTTGTGCCTGTTGTCGCAATTCTAAAGCACGAGCTATATTCATAGCGCTGGATAAGTCAACAGGTGCATAGAGCTCCACCTCAAGCTTTAAGGCCTCTGTCAGTCCTGCTGTAAATAGCGCAACTTGCTGATCCACTTGTACCATACTGCTGGCTCGTGCTAATTTTTCCTGGAATAATTTTTGATATTGCTCCACGGCCCTAGTTTGGCGTAGTAAAACCAAATCTCCCAAAGGGTTACTGTAAGCCGGAGGACCAAAACGGAGAGAACACAGTCGCTTAAATTCATCCCAATCTACCACCTGGCTATCAACCTCAACTAGTTGGTACCAAAGTTGTGCTTCCCCTAGTAAGTGGAAAACAGCTACGTTGACTCGGTCATAGGTTGGGACTCGCTGATGGCTAAAAAATTTTTCACATCGATACAACCATATCAAAGGGTCTTCTGACCCATTATAAGTAGGGAATTCCATTTTAGTATACCTCGGAACAGTGCCTCCCCCCTGGTAGAAGTGTCCCCCCGGAATGAGGGGTCCTTGCTGTCCTGAAAAACTCGTGCGCCTTGGAAATTCATCTCCCCCTCTGTTATACGAATGGTCCCCTCCTCTCTGATCTGAAATGAGGGGTACAGTCCCTCCCCCATGGTTGAGGTGTCCCCCCGGAATGAAGGGTCCTTGCTGACCCGATAAACTCGTGTGTCTAGTAAACTCATCTCCCCGTCTGATCTGCAAATGGTCTCCCGGAATTGGGTTCTTGCCAGTGCTCAGACCAGTCTCCATGCTATCCATCCTTCCTTTCAAAGTTTCCAAACTGAGAGTGAACTTCTCCTCCAATGCAGCAAATTTCTTGCCAGTAGTTAGACCATTCTCCATGCTATCCATCCTTCCCTTCAAGGTCTCCATATCGATATCAATTTTTGAGAACCTCTCTAGGACAATATCAAATTTTCTTTCAAGCAATTCAAAGTATTCATTGGTGCTTCTCTCTACCGGGTTACCCTGCTCTGATACCAAGTTGTTATGGTCCCTAGCCATGGATCTAGTAACTCGGCGAGTTGAATATGAATCCAGCCTTGTTAGAGGGTTTCTTAACACGTTTTTGTGAAAAGAAACTATCTTTTTCTTCCCTCACACGTTATAATTGAAAAGGAGTTTCCTTTTCTCAATTATAGATGCAACCAGCAAGTTAAAGGACTGTTTAAGCACTCAGATATGAAACCCCTCTTTTATGATTCATGTGAAGAGGGTTTTACTTGCTGTATTTACTCAAGAACAACCCTTTCCCTACTGAATTCATTCCCCTTGAAAAGGAGTTTCCTTTTCTTAATTATGAATGCACCAATTCAAGCAAGAGACTGTTTTAAGGATCCAATTATGAAACCCCACTTTATACCTCACATCAATGAGTAGGGTTTCTGAATTCATGCAACTACCAATGCTGAATGTAAAGAGGGCAGTCTCTAGCTCTTCTAAACTCGGAAAAGATAGATAAAAATACCTCTTGAAGACCTCCTTCAATTCAGCAACTCGAAAATCCCTTTCTTGATGCTAAGACTCAACCAAATCCTCCTTCCCTCACTACTGGTTCGTGGAAGAGATGGATGACTATTGCAGCATGGAAGAGAAGGCTGATTCCTCCTCCTTTTCCTTCCAAGATCTCCTCAAAGACTCCCCAATGGATGCAGCAAACCCCCAAGAGAGTTCACACCAAGAACCCTAGAATAGAGAGCCTAGAAGGAACCTAAATTACCCTAGTTTATGCTAATTCCGAACTTGCTTTATTTCTCCATCCTTACCCCTTAAATAGGGTAATTAACATCAACATAGGTTAGGGTTATTAAACCCAATTCTACCCCTACCTTTAAGTCTTATTACAAATCAAAAAAATTCGAAATTAAAAGCAACATAAATAATAAAAGTAAAGTAGATGACTCAGTCTTATTGAGTCCATAACAATCCATCCCCTCCTTCTCCTATTGATGCTCCATCGGCGATGTTCTCTAGCAATAGGGGAACATCTTTCTCATCCCGAGGACGGGGCAAAAATATAAGAGGGGGTCGAACTATGAGAGGGGCTGAAAATAGAGGTGGTAGAACGGGTCAAAATTCTTTTCGTACTGAGCCTCAACTTTGCACTTATTATGGCCGTCAGAACCACCTTGTGGCATCATGCTGGAAACTTCATGGCAACCCTGATTGGGCCACAACTAACCCAGTCTCAATTAACATTGACAAAAATGAAGATAAGGCTAAATCATCATCCAAAAATGTGACTCTTACGGCTGAGGACTATGCTGTATTTTAGAAAATGAAGTCCTTCATGGAATCCTCTATTCCCTCATCATCTACTGCTGCCACTACTATTGCCTCAGGTATGCTTTCTTCCTCTTCTTCCTCTTCCTCTTGGATCATCGACTCCGGGGCCTCCGAACATCTATTAGGTAACAAAACACTTGTTGCAGTCCTTATCTCCTTGTTATCCTCATAAATTCGTTACTATTGCTGATGGTACCCAAACCAAGGTCCTTGGCAAAGGTTCCTCCTCTCTTACTTCATCTATTCCCCTTTAAGATGTTTTGTTTGTTCCTCAATTTCCTTTAAATTTTCTCTCGGTTAGCCAATTGACCAAACAATTAAATTGCTCTATCACCTTCTCGCCGTCTTCTTGTGTCTTTCAGGATCTCACTACGAAGCGAGTGATTGGTGGCGGCCATGAAAAGGGGGGTTTGTACTACTTCACTCTTCCACCATTAGTTGCATTATCGTCCACTACGTCTGAGGCCCAACTTTGGCACAACCGTCTTGGTCATCCGTCTACCCCTTCACTTCGTTCTTTGGTTCAATCTTTAAAAGAACTTTTTAATTTCAGTTGTGAGGTTTGTCAATTAAGTAAACATGTCAGGAGTACATATTCTCCTCGTCTTACAACTACAAGTACTGCTCCGTTTGAGCTAATCCATTCTGATGTATGGGGCCTTTTGTGTCTCAAATATTTTTGAAGTTAAATATTTTTTCATTTTTGTTGATGATTTTACTCTAGTGACTTGGTTATATCTATTTAAAGAGCATTCCGAAATTCTTCCTTTGTTTAAAAATTTTCATGCTACAGTCTTGACACAATTTGGGAAGAAAATTCAAACCCTATCATCTGATAATGCTAAGGAATAAATGTCTCATGACTTCAAATCATTTTGTGAGAGTAATGGGCTTATTCATCAAACATCATGGGCCTATACTCCTAAAAAAATGGTGTTGTTGAAAGGAAGAATCGTCATCTTCTTGAAGTTGTTCGGGGCCTCCTCTACTCCATGAAGGTACCCTATTTCTATTGGCCTCATGCTATACTTACAACATGCTTTCTCATTAATAGGTTACCTTCATCAGTCGTTCATCATAAAACTCCTTACTCTATGTTATTTAATGGTGAAGATCCTTTTTCTCTTCCTTTTGAAAGTGTTTGGATGTACGTGTTTTGTTCATGTTACATCTCCACATAAAAATAAACTTGATCCTCAGTCTATGATGTGCATTTTTTTGGGATACTCTCACACCCAAAAAGGTTATGTCTGTTACAATCCTACCCTTTAGAGGATGTTTATCTCTAGGGATGTGACTTTCTTTGAGGACACTCCCTTCTACTCCCCCCATGATGCTCCTCCAGGATGGACTTGTTCTTCTACTACTCCTTGTCCGCTTGTGCCGTTCAATCTTGAAATGGATCCATCCCCTGATGCACCGGCCGTACCTTCACCTGTGGAGTTGTCGGATCCACCCGAGGTAAGTCCTTCTCCTCCTATGTATGGGCCTGAATTTGATACTCGGCCTATTGCTTTAAGAAAAGAAAGTCGCTCATGTACTACTTCGCATCCTATCTCAAATTTTATGTTTCACCATCGCCTGTCTTCTGAGTGTTTTCAGTTTCTTGCGTCCCTTTCTTCTACTTTCGTTCCACAGTCATATCAAGAGGCTCTGAGACATCCAGGATGGAAGACGGCTATGGATGAAGAAATGCACGCCTTCTACGAAAACCAAACCTGGTACTTAACATCACTCCCGAAAGGTAAAAGACCGGTTGGTTGTCGATGAGTTTTTTCGGTGAAACATAATCCGGATGGATCGGTTGCTCGTCTTAAAGCTAGACTGGTTGCTAAGGGCTATACACAGTGCTATGGGATAGATTATGAGGAGACCTTCTCTCCTGTTGCAAAATTGAATTCGGTACGCATCATCTTATCTATTGCTGCTAACTCCTCATGGCCCGTCTATCAGTTGGATGTTAAAAACACTTTTTTAAATGGTGATATGAATGAGGAAATTTATATGGTTCAACCACCTGGTTATGTGGTTGAGGGGGAGTCAGTATGCCGGTTAAAAAAATCTTTATATGGGCTTAAGCAGTCCCCTCGGGTTTGGTTTGATAAATTTAGTCAAACACTCCTATAGTTTGGTTTTCATCGGTGCTCAGTTCATCATTCCATATATTATAAAGATACGGTCAAAGGGAAAATATTATTGGCCATATACGTGGATGATATTATCTTAATCGTGATGATGCTTTGAGCATACAAGAGGTGAAGCAGAAGATACGTCAGGAATTCAAGACTAAAGATCTTGGTATGCTTAAATATTTTTTGGGTATAGAAGTTCTTCAATCCAAACATGGGCTAATATTGTCTCAAAGGAAATATGTCTTGGATCTCCTTGAAGAAACAAGAATGAAGGGTTGTAGACCAGTTGACACACCCATGGACACAAATGTAAAATTATGTGCCACAAATGAAGAAGATATTGATATTGGCAAATATCAAAGGCTCGTGGGAAAACTGATTTATCTCACGGTAACAAGGCCAGACATATCATATGATGTAAGTGTGGTGAGTCAATTCATGCACAAACCACAAATTACCCACTGGCAGGCTTTAGAGAGAATATTACGTTATCTAAAAGGAGCTCCAGGAAGAGGATTGCTGTATAAAAAACATGGGCACTTCAATATAGAAGGCTTCTCAGATGCAGATTGGACTTGATCTCCTGATGATAGAAAATCTACATCAGGATATTGTACTCTGGTTGGGGGAAAATTGGTTACATGGAAAAGTAAGAAGCAAAATGTGGTTGCAAGATCTAGCGCCGAAGCAGAATACAGAGCTATGGCCCATACCGTTAGTGAACTTTTATGGATTAGGACCATGCTTACCGAACTAGGTTTTTATAAAAAGGGGTCCATGAATCTGCATTGTGATAATCAAGCAGCCATTCATATCACTTCAAATCCATTTTTTCATAAAAGAACTAAACATATTGAGGTGGATTGTCATTTTATACGAGAGAAGTTTCAAGCAGGAATAATCTCTCTCAAACATGTGTCATCTCAAGAGCAAGTAGCTGATATTTTCACTAAACCCGGTACATCTAAAATCCTATCGTTTATATGTGGCAAGTTGGGTATTTATGATGTCTTTTCTCCTCCAGCTTGAGGGGGAGTATTGGAAGATGGGCTCAAGCCCACGAGCTCAAGACAAGAAGCCCACACTCAAAGGAGTGGCATATGTGTAAAATATGGTACTTTCCATAAAGATGGCATAGAAGTGTAAATATGTGTTCCTTTTATGTCTTTTGTTTTATCAAGTTGTAGCCCTAAGGGCATTGTAAAACTATAAATAAAGGCATTGGCTAAGAGGTAGGGCATTGAAACACTCTCCTCTCTTTCCACAAATTCGCCCCAACCCTCATTTTTCTTTTTGACGCAACCTTCTTCTTCCTTAATCCAAACTCTCTCCTTCCACGTTCTTCTTCTTTTCTTCTCCTTCTCTCTTCTTCTTATTCTTCTTATTTCTTGTTGATCTAAAGTTCCTTTAATGAGATCCTAAATTCTACAGATATTCTCATTATAATCTCTGCGATGGGGGAGCAGAAGTTTTTTAGCAATTTGGTTTGTGGTGGTCTTGGCACAACTTTGAATTATGGTTGTTGTTCCTGCTAATTGTCATCTCACATAGGAGGTTGGCTCGTCTCTGCAGCATTATCATCGCACATTGCAAAGTGAGGCTTACCGGTCCTGTGTCACCTCGACGTCTGCATGAGCGGTTCTGAGTCCGGACCTTCCGTCACCATAGTCGGGGTGACTGGCGTCGTTGGTCGCCATCTCAGAGACAGGTGAAGAGAGACACACGTGCAGACGGAGAGGAAGATTTCTTGTCGATGCATGAAATCCGGAAGTTCCTGCTTTCTTCTGCTGAGACCCGGACTCGCCCGAGTCCAGCCAGAAAACGTTGTTGTTTTTAGAAGATCACTCTCCATTGTTGGTATCTCCATGTTTTCGAAAAGTCTCGTGGTTGTTTCCCGTCATGTTGCCATTTCAGAAGAAGAGATATTGTTGTCGTTTCTCGATAGCAGCTCTATGGTTTATTTTGGAAAGTTTCGAGTTGTTGTTCCGCTCTATTCGGAAGACGGGATCGTCGCCGTGAGGAAGATGATACTGTCTACCAGTACGTTTCCATTTTTAAGAGATTGTATCTCTATTGTTGTAATCCAAGATATCATTCCAGAATTTCCTTCTGAAGAAGAACTCTCTTTCCATTCACGAGAGGAAGAAGACGACACATTGTTGAAATATTTCATGTTTCCTAAGTTAGGAAACATGAAATAATCAGTGCTAGGTTTAGCAACCCGAACTCGCCCGAGTCAAATCAGCGCAGCTCGTGCATGTTCTGCCGCAACCCGGACCGGGCCGAGAGCAACCCAGCCAACCACTCTTCTATTCCAGTATGAGTCAACTCGGACCAACTTTGTCCGGGTCAACCTGATTCGGGCCACTTATGTTATGCCTCGATATATGTGCCCAAGGTTTTTTTTTGCGCGAGTTGCAAAGTTTTTATCTCTTGCTTGATTATTATTTTTGGAGAATTGATAGATTATTCCCTGTTCAACATATTATTTGGTCTAGATATGTGCATTAGATTATTTCATGGGTCATTTTACAAGGATTATTTTGGGTCGTGTTAAATAGGCCCAAGCCAAGCCAATTTCAGCTGCTGCTATTGTGTCTCTTTTTATGAGACATTATTATTGAAGAAGAGGTAGGCTGATACCATTATTTATTGTCAACCCTGTAAAGAATATCCAATTTTTTCTCGGTTGAGAGTCCATGACGGAGGAACTTCATCCCCGTAAAAAATATTAAATTTATTTGTGGTTGGGAGTCCATCACGGAGGAACTTCATACCCATCAAAAATATCAAATTTATTTGTGGTTGGGAGTCCATGACGGAGAAACTTCATCCCTGTAAAAAATATCAAAATTTTTGTGGTTGGAAGTCCATGATGGAGGAACTTCATCCCCGTAAAAAATATCACATTTTTGTGGTTGGAAGTCCATGACGGAGGAACTTATTGTTATATTGAAGTTACTTTCCCCCATTAATATCATATATTACTCTACCACTTGAGAGTCGTTATCCTGTGGAGGGACACGGTGGAGGAATTGGACATTTCAGAGCAATGTCTTAGCGGCTAGGAGTGATTTACTCTCACTAATATTATACCAGCTGGGCCTCATGAATGAGAGCACCAACGTGAGGGGGTGTTGGAAGATGAAAGCATGTTATACAAAAAAAATATTTATACATCATTTGCAACAAGCTGGGAGTTCATGCTATTCTCTCACACCCAGTTTGAAGGGGAGTGTTGGAAGATAGGGCCCAAGCCCATAAGACAAGGAAGACCCATGCATCTAATAGATAAATAAGATGGGCTCAAGGCCCATAGATCAAGGAGAAGGCCCATAGGCCCACATACATTGATGATAGGATAGTCAATAAAGGGTCATCTCATAGATATGGCAGTGATGTAATTAAGTTAAAGTTCTAGGATTAAAACCCTAAACCCTAAACCCTAAGTTCAAGAGTATTATTATAATATTATAGTTTTAAAAATCTATAAATAGAGCTTCAAGGGGAGGGTAAGGAATAATCAATTCCATAACCCTTCTTCCTCTTGTTTTCACCCAATGGGTTTCTTTCCCTTTTTCTCCATGAGCTAAATTCACGAAATCTTGAAAATCAACATTACTCATGTTGTCTTCAACCATAATAGGCAATTAAAAAAAACTCCAATTAATCAAGAAAAAAACTAAGTAGTGTTCTTTAACTAACTCTGTTAATGGAGAGACTTAGCATTGACACTAAATGATCATTATTCTGATTTTTTTCTGAATAACCACTCATAATATGACTCAATATAAATCTTCTATACCAGTGGTACTCTTGTTCCCATGCAAAAAAAAAAAAAAAAAAAATTCAATAATCTCCTCATGAACTAGTCTTGGTAAAAAAATAATCCAAACCGACAAAACTGTTTTGATAGATTCTTCTAGACTGAGAGCCATTTTTATCCATAAGATGAAAAAGAAAACATTCACATAATCATCTTCAAATCAATTTCAAAATTCGGACCAGTAACATGAAATAATAAAAATAATGAAGGAACTTATCTCACTTTTTTTTATCTTCCTTCACAAGGAGCCTTCTATGAGTGGTTTTGATCATACCTTTTTAGAGAATTCCTTTTGATGTAGGGATCCTAAATTTAATGCTCTGATACCATGTTGAATTTAGGATCCTTTTTTTGAAATCACGAGCAAGAAGAAAGAGGGAGAAAAAATGAAAGAGGAGAGAGAGTGCTCCCGGGTAAGGAGGAGATGAGAGGAAACGGAAAAAGAAAAGAGAGAGAGGTAAGGCAAGAGAAGAGTTCTTCACGTGAAAGAGAAAAACTTAAACTCCTTTCTTAATTATAATCCATGTACAAGGTCCTCTATTTATAGTAGAGGATGTGGTAGAGTCCATGTATAATTACACTTCATTCTTCTAATTACATTCAATCTCTAACTCTTAAAGATAAGCCTATCATGATAAGATAACCCAAAGTAAACTAGAAGTCTAACATAACTCAAATACTAACTCCTTATGAGGACGTGACCTTTAGGATAAGAGGCCAGCTTATGGCTATCTTGTGGGTCCCACTAGATCTTCTAACCAGCTCGTGACTCTCCTTAAGAGTCCTTGATCTTCCAACCAGCTTGTGTGAGTCCCACTTAATCTTCCAACTTATGAGATAAGACAGCTAGCTTGTGGTAGTCCTACTTGATCTTAAACTCTTCCAACTCATGCCAGCTCATGTGATGACTCATCAAGTCATCCCTCGTCCTCATGTTTGGTCCCACCAGCTCATGCAAGCTTGGTGGAACCTACCTTGTAACACCATCATTTCTAGCTTCTCCTTTTTTGAAGAGAAAGAAGGTTTTGAGGAGTTGTATGTAAAAAAAGGGATTGGGTCTAACAAAAAAATTTGTGTCTCCATTGGTTGCACTTTGGATAGACTAAACAGCTTCTGGAAATTCCTAGAATCTGACTACCATGGCTTCCGCTTTTCAATTTTTTTATGAATTTCATACGTGTATTAGAAATTTCTACTAACACAACAAACTTTCAATGCACATTTTATTAAAAAAAGACTTGCTCCCATGCTGCTGAATCTTCATGAAGAACTAATGCAAGAGCATGAAAATAAGTAGACTTCGATCGAGTTGATTGATTCTACTGTTGATGCTTTGGATTAGTCTCTGCCATCGTTGATTATTGACAAACCAGGACCCAATCTCGGTACTTGAGAATCAACAAGTAGGTAGGACTTAGGAGAGGATTCACACCAATGAAACATACAGATGAGCTGAAACGTAGGTCTCCATGGGAATAATAATAACCTGGCAAAAAACCAGGGGAAGAAGGTGTTTTGTTCGATTTGTCGACCTCCTGAGCACTGGCTCCTCGTTGGACAAGCGTCAGGAGCTACAGAAAGCTCTAGGCAACCATCTCTCGGAAACAAATGTATTGTTGTTAATGTTGTAGTTGTTAATTCAAACAATAGCTTACCAGGTAGGTGACAGATGCCACCAAAGATCTTACGAGCAACATGAGGTGGTCGGCGTATTAAGCATCATGTGCAATTGGTCAGGACGACGTTGGTGGTTCTGGTTGAATTCTGATAAGACGGCGATCATGATCAACATGTCAGATAGTTTTTGGACACGCTCAGGGACCCTGAGTTGACACTCGATCAAGGTCCTGAGATTGCCGATGGTGCCACTCCACTTTTATATTCTCGGGAGACATGGAGACGACTTCATAGACTCCTCGGACAATGGAAGATATTTTTAAAGCTTTCAGAGGTCGTGAGGTGAACGAAACAAGCTGCAAATAGCTCTCCTAAAGATTAGAAGATCGGAAGTCCTTCAATGAAGTCAAGCATCGTCTCCTCCCTTTTGACAAAAGGAAGGCTTAGATTGTCCGTACTCAGAATCCTAGGGATTTTTTTAAATAACCATTTAAAAAATTAATTAGTAAAATATGCAATTTACAAACGTAATTAGAACAATTCCTAACTTTGATCAGTCAAATGACCACCAACATGGTGCCACATGAGTGCCACATCAGCCCTATTCTTCCCCTTTTTTTTCTTTCATTCTTTCTTCCTCCTCTCTGTATCTTTTTCTTCTTTCATTCTTTCTTCCTCCTCTCTGTAGTTTTTCTTGCGTCATGCTCGTAGTCTCAATGGACGTGGCTCATTGACCGTTTAGTGTGGCAAGTCAATGTGTTAACCCAGTCAAAATTGGGTATTTTGAAAACTAAATTTAGAAGATATATATTTTGTTAAATATTTTTTAAAATGGATATTTTTACAAAATTCCATCTAACTTATAAATAGCTCTTGGAGGGTCTTTCCATGACCCATTATCTTGCATGGCGGAGGCTATATATAATTAGCATCATGATGTTGTTGCTGGAGAGAAGATCGTAACCAGAAAGATGAGGTTGAATAGGAGTCCTACAAATAGGATTCATCAAGCCTCATATATGAATGTTGCCACAGCTGATGGAGGCGGAGATGGAGGAATCACAATCCAAATAGGAGAAGCATTGTGACCTCTTGGGCAGTTAGAGTTCCCTTTCAGGTAAGGAAGTATCCTCTTTTGCAATGAAACTTCTTCTTGCTACAAATGTCTACCAAAACTTGAACTAGGAAAATCGACGAAGCGTCAATGGAGACTATCAGAAAAGCTTTAGAACTTGAAGCATTGACATATGTTGTTGTTTTCGATATCTGACTAGAGAATCATAGTTGGAACGAAATAAAAGTTTGTTTCTCCTACATTAGGTTCTGAACAAAGTTGAATGAATCACTCATAGCAGTAAAAAGTATGCTTGAAGTGGGTGACTTCTATGATCCAATTTTCTTCATAAGAAAACAACAAACCAGCAGAAGTTGTAGGGTTGTTGTGAGTATAACTTGTTAAGTTGTGGAGCTTAATCAATGCCCTATGCTGAGTCAGTATGTGGATCGACCTTCACGGTAGGGTCACCATGGGGGATGGAAGGGGGCGGGAAAAGAAGTCCATGGTGTGCAGTCGTGTGAAAATAAGCTCTTGAATCTAACACACAAGAGTCCATAGGGCACTCAACCGATAAGAGTAAAGCATCTTATACTTCTTTAGCCACCACATTTTCATCATCGTTTTTCTTTTTATCCTTCTTCGGTGCTTTGAAGTTCTTCTTTATGTGACCAAACTTGCCACAATTCCAACACTCCACATTCCTTCTGAATTTGGACTTTCTTCTTCCATTCCTTGACTTCCTTCTACCATTGCCTTTGTTGGAATTCCTCTTGAAGTTCCCGTCCGTAGTATCGACGCTTGGGGCAGAATTATATGTCGATAATTCTCTGGAGTCCTATCTATGAACTTCCTCCACAAGAATGATATCCCAAACATCCTTAAAGATTAACTTCATATTGCCTACAAACTTGCTGACCACAGCCCTCAAAGGCTCCCAACAATTTGGCAGAGACGCCAAAAGAATTAAAGCACAAACCTCATCATCAAATATTCTTCGACAGTGTTAACCAGACTACTCCCAACACTTGTCTATCCAGGAGATTCCACTCATCTTCTTTCAAACCTTATTGTTTCATATCCAGAAGTGGTGCATGTGGTTTTTTATTGTAAAGATAATCTTCGATCTACATCCTCCAGAACGCAAAATCCATACCATCAAACTTGTAAACTCCAAGTGTCGATCCTTCTCCGCCAGTCATTGCTCTCAATAACAAACCAAAGCTCTGATACCACTTGTTAGGAATTTTCTGCCTTAATTTCAAACTAACTAGAGCAATAATAATAAACACATAAAAAGGAAAAAGCGAACATGAAACACAACAAGATTTATA
This sequence comes from Aristolochia californica, assembly GCF_029961685.1. NCBI lineage: Eukaryota > Viridiplantae > Streptophyta > Magnoliopsida > Piperales > Aristolochiaceae > Aristolochia > Aristolochia californica. The sequence goes on along the minus strand of NW_027182257.1, from coordinate 15,659,614 downwards.
TAGGTTCGCCTCAAGGTGAGAAAACTATGTCCTATCTTCCGTCACTCAATAATCCACTAAGAAGATTAAATAGTTTACAAAAGAGATCGTACACACTTACATGTGTTTTTCTCTAACCTCTCCCTTAGGCTGCAACTCCAACTCCTTCTCAGTCATGATAAAACCTTAATAGCCCCCCATCGCGCCCCCCCCCCCCCCCCCCCCCCCCCCCCAATTAAAAAGAGAAAATTAGGGAAACCGCTTTACAAGAGTGACATTCCCAAAGTGCCTTTAATGAAAAAAAAATCAATATATCATGGATGTGGCGGGGCTTCCCGCCCCTCCTTCCTACCCCCATGGTGACCTTACAGTGAAGGTTGATCCACGACAAAGTGTAAGGTGTTAATTAGGCTCCACAACTTAATAGGAGATTGTTAAGTTGTGGAGCATAATAAATGTCCTACGCTGAGTTAGTACGCATATAGCCCTTCGTGGTAAGGTCGTCTTGGGGGTTGGAAGCCCCCCCTCCCGGGGGTGGAGCCCGCTTGATCCACGATATATTGATTGTTGTTTCAAAGGTAATTTGGAAATTTCACTCTTGTAAAGTGGTTGCCCTAATTTTCTCTTTATAATTGTGGGGTAGGTGGGGTGGAGGGGCTATTAGGGTTTTATCAATCATCCAAGTAGCATCAAGCCAAGAGACATTAGAGAAAAAATAATACCTGTAAGTGTGTGCGATCTCTCCTGTAAACTATTTCATCTTCATTCGTTGAATTTTTGGAAAAGAGAAAAACTTTACTAACTTAATGTAATTTTAGTACAATGAACCTCTATTTATAATAGAGGAAACAAGTAGAATCTAATTATAATTAAACTACCCTTGTCCCAGTTACACCCAATGTTAAACACTAAAAGACAAGTCCTAGAACAATTGAACATAAATAGAGATTAACATAACCAAAACACTTTTAATTGAGACTCTTCTGTGAGACCCCTATAAGAATCCACCATATTAATTTGGGTTCTATGAGACCTCTTACTCTGAGTGACATGTAAGACTCATCCATATTTTCTCTTCAACACTCCCCCTCAAGCTGGAGTTTATAACTTCAGCTTGCAATGCAAATGATTCTTGGTCTTCAATCTTGGTCTTCAATCAATATTGGCTAAAAAAATTCATAGATGTTCAATCTTCATCATTTGTTCTCCCTCTTTCTTCAATATTTTGGTCACATCAAAACTACCACAACATGTAGTACCAAATAGTTCTTTCTCGTATTTCTTCTACTTTTCCCACTCAAATTGAGGATAAAAAAACTTAGAAAACAAACTTGGACAAAACACAATGTGGGAGAAAAAAATTACTCCTAGGTGTATGAAAAAACTCCATACACCAATCAAAATGGTCATAGTCTGAAACACAGTCCGCTTAATTTTAAAGGCCAAAAAAAGGTCAAACTTTAGGGCTTAACAATGAGACTACTCACTCTTTAAGGGTAGCTCAAACACAAATCACCTCTTGGGTGAAGAATAAAGACTTGACTCAAGCTGGATGTTGGGCACACTCTTATACTTTGAAGGTAGTGGGTCTAGGCATTACTCTAAAGTGATGAAAACACAAGAAGATAAAAAAAAATACTAGAGGAAAACTATTTCAACGGAAGGAGGTAAATATGGAACATTCATACTTCCAAAAAAATCTAGAATATGTTATTTTTATAAATAAAAAAAACAAGGGGAGGCTATAAAGGTAGAACTTAAGAATTCTTTTTTTTGGTGACCACAATTTTTGGCCTTGGTGATATGCAAGATACACAACCAAGTAACAAAAAATGCAAAACTTGAAAACAACATCAAAACAGGAAATTTTTACATACCTTGAACGAGCACATCATGGATGTTGGCCCAGGTGGCTTCTCAAGAGGGGGGTGCATTGAAATTATCAAGTTAAAAGCGAGTTCTACGTGTCACTAAATATTCATGCATAAAAATAATTCAAGATTAAATATAACATGCACACACCGTAGGGACAATTTTATTTTTTGTTATCGATGTGCCCCTAGTGGTAGTCACTACCCAAGAACCCTTGCTTGGGAAAATTCTACTATTATCAAAAGTTCTAATAGCTGAAATTTCAAAAGAGATTCTGGCTCTCTTTGGCCACATGTAGCTCAATACACGATTTTTACAAAGTCAATCTCCCCAATAGATTGTTGCTAGATTATAGCTCTAGCTGGGGCTTTCAATCTAGATTAAATCGGTTCAAGATGAACCTTTCACAAATACAAGTAAAAGAAAGGTAAAAATTATACCCTTACTTGGAGAGATGCTTCTCCTTGAGAGATTCAACCTTCCTCCTCCTTTGTATCACAATGTGAAGTGATCAAGGAGCTTGGGCTCTTTGAATCCAAGGATGAATGAAGGAGAAAAAATATTTTACAAGGTGTGAGGCTCTCTCTTTCACTCTAAAGCACTTTTAAGAGAAATTATCAAGATAGAGAGTATAGGCTTGAGGATTTTCAAATAAAGGCTCATTCACTTCTCTACACATGGTTTGGTGGGATATTTATAGCTTCCCCAACTCTAACTAGCTGTTATTTGCCCATTTGAAAAAGTCAGTACTTTGATTGATTGATCATTGTAAAGTGATTGATCGATCAATCGATCATAACTACTACTTTTTTTTTTGGACTGTAACTTATTGGTCGATGGACTGGTCGATAAATATGTTACCATTAGTAAAAAAAGTTAAGTTAATCAATCATTACAGTGGATGATTGATCAATCAAAATTCCCTCTAGTTGTGCAATACAAGTACAATTGATAAGTTTATTTTCCTATGATCGATCATGCTTTATGTCCCTTACTAGCAAGGTTCTGCCTGATTGATCAATCATTTCATGAGAAATTAGCTTGTTTGGGCAAAAATGATTGATCAATCCAAGTGGAATAATCGATCATGTATTATAGGATGAAATGGCCATTTCCTAGATGATCGATCAATCAATTATGGTAGATTGATCATGTTTTATATTTATGGACTGCACAATCCTAGATGATCAATCATTCTAATACCAATTCAAAAGTGTAGACTTGTAAAGCATGAAAATATTTTTCTCTGAGTGCTCTAGCATGTTTCAAATAATGTCTATGATGATCCTAAACTTGTCTTTGTGCAAATTATGACCTGAAGCTCCAATTTCACATAGGTACTTAATCAAGGGGAGTTTGGAAAGGTCTCTTAAAAATGTGATTGAGTTTTGTTCATTTGACTATTACACTTTGTTGAATTAGGATCCCATGAGAAGGTCCTCAACCAAGGTAGTGAAAGATGAGAGGTAGAAAAAGAGGAGGAGAAAGGAGAAGAGAGAAATAAGAGAAAGCTTGGCTAGAAAAATGGAGAAATAGCTTGAAAGAGGAGAAAATTCTAGGGATGAATTTGAGAGAGAAGATGGGAGACTTATCTACCCCATGACTTGAGCCTCTATTTATAGTTGTGGAAGGAGTGTTGGAAGATAGGGCCCAAGCCCACACGACCAAGGAAGCCCCACATATCCAAGTGTGTTGGAAGATGGGCCCAAGCCCATAAGACCAAAGAAGACCCACACATCCAAGAGATGTCGAAGATGGGCTCAAGGCCCATATATCAAGGAGAAGGCCCATACAATGATGCCAGGTTGGTAAATAAAGGATCATGTCATAGAGATGACATTGATGTAATTAGGTTAAAGTTCCATGTTTAAAACCCTAAGCCCTAAAACCTAAATTTAGGGGTATTATTGTAATACAGTAGTTTCATTAATCTATAAATAGAGCTTCATAGGAAGGGTTAGGAAATCAAATCCATAACCTCTTCTTCCTCTTGATTTCTCCCAATGGGTATCTTTCTGTTTTTCTCCATGAGCTAAATCCATGGAGTCCTGAAAATCAACATGGTATCAGAGCAGTGACTTTCAGGACTCGTATCTATGATTTTTAATATTCCCATTTATTGATAATGGGTGTGTACCTCGATGCCCTGTCCATTTTTTTCTTTCTTCATACTCTTTGCATGAATTTTTTTTCAATAGCTGGTCCATGATTTTTCTTTTTTTCTCATCATCGTTTGAAGTATAGTTTGCCTCGTTCAGCCCCATATTCCTCTACATCCTTTTATTCAGTCTTCCCGTCATTTTTAGCAGCCGACGGAACAAGCAGATGTTGTTGTTCTTCTCTGAAAATTGATTCGTGATGAGTTGCTTGCAGAGAGTGCTGGTCGCTGGTATTGCAAAAGATTGACCAGTCTTGGAGTGTCATGCGTTTCCACTGCCGAGAAGAAATGTCGGCGTGCATTTTTGGTCATTGTTGATCTCACTAGTTTGGCGAGCGAGAATTTTTCTCCATCGAGAGTTTCTACCGGATCTCCTCTCTTTGCTGGTGCCAGTACGCTGCCATTTTTAGAAGATCATATCTTTGTTGCTGTTTAAAATCCAAGACATCTTTCTATAATTTTTGCCTAAAGATGTTGTCTCTCTGATCATCCTGATTTCCCGTTATGTGTGGAAACCAACTTGCTGCCATTCCCGAAACTTGCTATCTGGAAAGTTGATGTTCTTTTTGGCCTCAGGGAAGATGACTCACTGTTGCCGATTTAAATTGTTTCTTAAGTTAGGAAACCGAATTGAATCCAGCCCATTACCATGGTGAATATATTATTCTTGCCAAGTCATCCTGCTGTTTTTGCTGCTCCATTAACAGAGGAAATTTATGTTAACCACTGGACAATTGGTTTTCGAAAACTTTCCTTCCTCTATAGTAGAATGTTTATCGAAAAATTTCCCCTCACCAGTTTATCTAACACAACTTGAATCATAGAAACACAGTAAGGAAACAAAGAGCAAATCTGAGTACTCTGCTTCATCTGGTTAGTTGCTATTTCCATTTAATCTCATTCCAGAAATCCGGAATTCATAGTTGGCTGTAAGGTTGGATTGATTCTTTTGGAAAGTTTCCTTTGGATGTATCACTGCTGAGCTTCCCGAGCACCAGCACTGAGTTGCCGTTTCTAGACTTTTTCCACTGAGAGTCCTTCGGCATCGGGGAAGAAGATGACACGGTTGAAGATTTATATATTTCCTAAGTTAGGAAACCAAATTAAATCCGGGTCGAGGGCCTGCCAAGAAACCCGGACCAAGCGAACCCGCAACCCAGACTCATTCTATCTGCTCCGGTTAATTGAACGGGTCTGACCAACTCAGACCGGGTCAACTCAGACATGGCCCACTTATTTTCTACCTCGGTATACATGTCCAAGTTTATACATATTTTAGAGCGTCTCGGTATTTTTTCTATGGCTGGATTATTATTTTGAAGTATTAACAGATTATTCCTTGGTCAGCATATTATTTGGAACAAATACTTGCATTGGATTTTATTCATGGGTCATTTTTACAAGGATTATTTTGGTTCGTGTTTTATGGGTCCAAACCCATTTTAGCTATTGCTATTGTGTCTCTTTGGATGAGACATTATTATTGAAGAAAAGGTGGCCTCAATATCTATGGACCCACTACCCCCATAAATTGAAATTTATTACTCCTACCACTTGAGAGTCGTTGTTCTGTGGAGGGACATGGTGATGGAGGAGTTTTTTTATTACACTTCCGAAGAGCGTATAGACCCACTACCTACATTAATGGGAGTGACACTACCTACAAAAGATAGGAGTGTGTCGAACATCCAACATGAGTTATTTGACAGGATTAAAGAGCAATGTCATACGACTTGAAGTGATTTTACTCTCACTTTTCTTATGCCAGCTGGGCCTCATGAACGAGAGCACCAACATGAGAGGGTGTTGGAAGAAGTGCCACAGTATTCACCCCTAACTTGAGGGAGAGTGTCGGAAGATACGGCCCAAGCCCACATGATCAAGGAAGATGGGCCCAAGCCAATAAGACCGAGAAAGACCCACACATCCAAGAGATGTGGAAGATTGGCTCAAGGCCCATATATCAAGGAGAAGGCCCATACAATGATGCCAGGATGGTAAATAAAGGCTCATCTCATAGAGATGGCATTGATGTAATTAGATTAAAGTTCTAGGGTTAAAACCCTAAACCCTAAACCCTATGTTCATGGGTATTATTATAATACAGTAGTTTCATTAATCTATAAATAGAGCTTCAGGGGAAGGCTTAGGAAATCAAGTCCATCACCTCTGCTTCCTCTTATTTTCTCCCAAAGGATATCTTTCTCTTTTTCTCCATGAGCTAAATCCATGGAGTCCTGAAAATCAACAAGGAGGTTTACAATGACTATAATGCCCTTGGGGATAAAAGCTTTGTAAAAAAAGATAATAAGTAAACATACATCTTCTTTAATTACACCCTTATGAAAAGACCTTTAAATTACCTCATTTTCCACCTTCTTGACATGGGGGAGGTATTTAATTTGATACCACTTCAAGATTTCTTCCAACACTTCCTCTCAATTTGGGGGAGAGAAAACATCCTAGATGCCCAATTTGATACATATAGTGGTTAAAATCTTGAATGTGACTGGTTTCATAAGAATATTTGCCACATTCCCTTGTGTCGAAACATGTCTGAGAGATAAGATAACAACCTGAAATTTCTCCTATATAAAGTGGCAGTTTACTTGAATGTGTTTTGTCCTCTTATGGAAGGACAATATTGGAAGTGATATGAATAGCCACCTGGTTGTTACGATATAATTCCATAGAATCTCTTTTATAGAAATCTAATTCAATAAGAAAGGATCCGATCCATAGAAGCTCTTTGATTGTTTGGGCCCTAGCTTTAAAATCTTCTTTTGTACTAGACCTCACAACAATATTCTGATTTTTCCTTCTCTTTTTACCTAGGTTAACCGCAACTAAGGTAGAGTACCTCGAATTTGACATCCAATCATCAGGTGATTTAGCCCAATTTGCATTTGAAAAACCTTCTATGTAGAAGTGGCCATGATTCTTATAGAGAAGCCCTTTGCCATGTGCTTCTTTTGAATATCTCAGTATCTTCTCCAAAGCTTGCTAATGGGTAAGTTGTGGTTTATGCATATACTGACTCCACACTTATTGCATATGATATATCTAGTCGGGTCACTGTGAGGTAAATAAGCTTTCCCACAAGCCTTTGATATTTACCTATATCAACATCTTCTCTAAAGCTTTCACATAGCTTTGTATGGACATTAATAGGTGTGTTTGTTGGTTGACACTCCATCATCCATATATCCTCTAGTAGATCCAAAATATATTTCCTCAGAGATAATAAAATCTCATGCTTTAACCAGAATACCTCAATACCCAAAAAATATTTTAGAAGTACAAGATTCTTCAATTTAAATTCTTTGCATATCATTTATGTTGTCTGCATCACTACCAGTTAAGATGGTATCATCCACATAAACTGTTAGTAATACTTTTCCCTTTAAGGCATTCTAGACAAAGACATAATGATCTACTGAGCACCAACTGAAGCCAAAATGCAACATTGCTTGGCTAAATTTTTCAAACCAAACCTGAGGAGGTTGACTTCCTCAACCCTGCCACCACCGCTTCAGGTATGCTCTCTGCCACTTCCTCCTCTTCATCCTGGATAATTGACTCGGGGGCCTCCGAGCATCTCATAGGTAACAAAAACTCTATTCCACTCAGTTTCTCCTTATATCTCGAATAAACTTGTTACCATATACGATGGCTCCCAAACTAAAGTTCTCGGAAAAGAATCCACCTTTGTTACACCATCACTTCCACTCATAGATATTATTTTTGTTCCTACCTTTCCCTTGAATCTTTTATTTGTTAGTCAGCTAACACATAATTTTAATTGCTCAATTACCTTCTCACCCACTTCTTGTGTGTTTTAGGATCTTATAACAAAGCAGGTGATTGGTGGAGGCCGTGGCAAGGGGGACTCTACTACCTGGACGTGCCTCAAATAAATATCGTGTCAACCAAGGAAACAGAGACAAGTCTAAGGTACAATCGGTTGGGACATTCATCCACACAATCTCTTCATCTTCTTTTCCCTACCTTTAAGGATAGGTCAAATTTAAATTGTGAAGTGTGTCAATCGAGCAAACACCAGAGGACCACACCTCATCCATAACTTAAAGTGTTGCTCTTTTTTCATTTATCCACACAGATGTATGTGTTGAATTTATGAAAAAGTAAAATACTTCATTGACTTCAATAACTTGTTGTAATCAAAGTACATGAACCTCCATTTATAATAGAGGAAGGTAGTAGAGTCCAATTACAATAAAACTACTCTTGTCCCAATTACACCCAAACTCTAACACTTAAAGATAAGTCCTAGCATAATTAAATAACTCAATACTAATAAAAAGACAAACATAACTCAAACTAAAACTCTTCTTGTTCATGACCAAAAGATAAGATACTTTTGTGAGTCCTTGATCTTCCAACTGATGTGATAAGGATGCCACCTCTTGGTAATCATTGTGGGTCCTACTTCTTATGGGTTTGGGCCCATCTTGTAGGCCTTCCAAGGTTGTGTGGCCCATCTTATAATAATCTTAGACATGTGGGCCTTCCTTGGTCATGTGGGCTTGAGCTTATCTTCCAACAGTCCCCCTCAAGCTGGGGGTGAGAGAACAACATGAACTCCCAGCTTGCTGCAAATGATGTATAAAATGACACATCTTCCAACATTCCCCCTCACGCTGCTGCGTCCTTCCATGAGGCTTTGCGACATTATAAGTGAGAGTAAAAATCACTCCTAGTCGGTAAGCCATTGCTTCATACTCCAGTCTTAATGCTGGATGTAGGGTAGACTCCACTGCTATCGGTAGTGTGTTTATCAGCATTGAATTGTCCACCACTGTGTCCCTCCACAGGACAAAGACTCTCAAGTGGTAGGAGACATAAAAGCCATTACATGGGAAAGGGGAGGGGGGATAACGCAGATGTAATCATAATTTCCTCCATCATGGACTTCCAACCACAAATAATTTTTATCTTTTTTATGGGGATGAAGTTCCTCCGTCGTGGACTCCCAACCACAAATAATTTTCATCTTTTTGACGGGGATGAAGTTCCTCCGTCATGGACTTCCAACCACAAATAATTTTCTTCTTTTTGAAGGGTAAAATGAATGATGACATGAGGCCACCTCTTATTCAATAATAATGCCCCCAAAGAGACATAATAGCTGCAACTAAATATGACACGACCATCTTCCAACACATATAACACGAACCAAATAGTAAACTTTGTCAAAGAACCCATGAAATAATCCAATATAAAAATTTCTTCTTTGATGCACAAACTTCATCTTTTGTGCTCCCCCTTTCTTGAATATTTTGGTAACATAAACTTATCCACAACATAAGGAATAAAATGCCTCTTTCTTGTTCTTCTTCTACTTCTCCCGCTCAAGCTGGGAGGTCATGGCAATGATCCCAGCTTGAACCAAATATCATAGATGTAGCATTAAACCAAAATATTAGAGATTTATAAATAAACCCTCAAACCATGGAGAAGTAATATATTTTTGTGATCAACTCAAAAAGTGATGTGAAACAATTGGCATAAATTCTGATTTTTCAATACAACAGAATACCTGCATGACCTTTGATTCTTGCAATTCGAATATATCTTTCAATATAGATCAGATTGACATGAATTTTTTTCCTTATAAATGTAGACTTAAATAAATTTCATCCAAGTATAACATCTCTTCATAAAATATAATTATTAGAAGATAAATAATCTGATAGGTTTCGGTCTCTGTCATCTGGCCGAACAAAGTTTTGTTTCTTCGGTTTTTCCAAAACGACCAATGACTCTTCCAAGATCAATATCTCCTTATAAAAAAATCATAACGAGATTTGGTTGAGTAGGTAAGAAAATAGACCTACATACATTTCTCTTGATATAGAATTATCCATATAAAGTCTCTTTCTTGATAACTTAAAATACCTAGGAAGTTGAGGCTTTCTACTGCCGGTTGAACCTCTTTTTCAATTTGACATTTTCTGCTTCAAATATTGATTTCTATTTGTACATAACTCAGATAAAAAATTTTTTGAATAGGTAAAAGAATATACTTATAGATATTTTGTTTGATATATATTTCTGCATATAAAGTCTAGTTCTTGATAGCAAAAAATACCTCGGAATCTGGAGATTGTTGCTGTTGTTGCTCGAACCTTTTTGCAATCTGACCTTCGCTCATTCAAATTGATAACTCTCTGTATATAACTCTACTTGGAATAAATCATTCTTATTTGGAAATTAGACTAAAATATCTTTCCGTCAATATATAATTTTCAATATTAAAAACTACGTATAAAGGTGAAAATTGCAACGAAAACTATGGGTGTAGGGACTGAAAAAACAAATAACTACAAACCTAGACCTAGGGTTTAGGGTTTAGAGAAAAGGATCACATTACCTCCGTGAGTTGACCAACTCATAGAACCTGATCTAATACCATGTTGAATTTATGGAAAAGTAAAATACTTCATTGACTTCAATAACTTGTTGTAATCAAAGTACATGAACCTCTATTTATAATAGAGGAAAGTAGTAGAGTCCAATTACAATAAAACTACCCTTGTCCCAATTACACCCAAACTCTAACACTTAAAAGATAAGTCCTAGCATAATTAAATAACTCAATATTGATAAAAGACAAACATAACTCAAACTAAAACTCTTCTTGGTCGTGACCAAAAGATAAGATACTTTTGTGAGTCCTTCTTGATCTTCAAACTGATGTGATAAGGATGCTAGCTCATGGTAATCATTGTGGGTCCTACTTCTTATGGGCTTGGGCCCATCTTGTAGGCCTTCCGTGGTCATGTGGCCCATCTTATAATAATCTTAGACATGTGGGACTTCCTTGGTCGTGTGGGCTTGAGCTTATCTTCCAATAGTTTGGGGACCCTTAAGTGTTTCCAACATCTCCCGAGTCAAGTACTTTATTACCTTTATAGATGATTTTACTCATACCACATGGCTATTTCTTTTTAAAGAGCGATCTGAAATACCATCCATATTTAAATCCTTTCATGCTATGGCTGTCACTCAATTTGGTTAGAAAATCAAAGTATTTTGGTCTGATAATGCCAAAGAATATACTTCTAGAGATCTTGAGGTATTATACATCAAACATCTTGTGACTACACCCCCTAACAGTATGGTGTAGCAGAACAGAAGAATCGTCACCTCCTTGAGGTAGTTCACAGCTTATTGTATGCCATGAAAGTTTCATACTTTTATTGGCCGCATGCCATCCTTACTGCATGTTTTCTTATAAAAATGCTCCCCTCTTCATTTCTTGTCATAAATCCCCATATTCCTTATTGTTTCCACATGGTGATCCTTTTTTCACTTCCCTTGAAAGTCTTTGGTTATACATGCTTTGTTTATATTACCTCCCCACAACATAGTATACTTGATCCAAAATCTGTCAAGTGTATCTTCTTAGGATACTCTTGCACGTAGAAGGGTTTTATTTGCTACAATCCCACTCTCCAAAGGTTACTTGTGTCCAGGGATGTAACCTTTTTTCAAGACACTTCATACTACTTTGACAATGCTCCTCTAGGTCTCTCTTTTGTACCAGCCTCTCCTCAACCAGTTGTGCCCCATGCTATGGAAACTATTCAACCCTCTGAAACGTTGGCTGACACCAAACCTACGGAGTTTGTGGATGCCATCGAGGTAAGTCCACCTTCTCCTATTCCTTTTGGACCACAATATAATACTTGGCCCATTTCCCTAAGAAAAGAATCCAAAACTTGCACTAGGCCCTCTACTTCTCACCCCATATCCAATTTTGAGTCTCACCATTGTCTATCCTCTTCATGTTGCCAATTTCTTACGTTTATCTCCTCCATCTTAGTTCCAAAGTCCTATCAGGAGGCTATGAAACATTCAACATAGAAGGCTGCAATGGATGAAGAAAAGCAAGCACTCAATGAGAATCAGACATGGACTCTAGTTCCTCTTCCATCAAATAAAAAAATTATCAGCTATAAGTGGGTTTTTACGGTTAAACACAGTATGGATGGGTCAGTTGCTCACCACAAGGCCTGCCTCATTGGTAAAGGCTATATATAGTGTTATGGGATCGATATGAGGAAACATTCTCTCTCGTGGCCAAAATGAACTCGGTACGTATTTTATTGTCTCTTGCTACTAATTCTTCTTGGCCGGTCTATCAACTTGATGTGAAAAATGCTTTTCACAATGGGGATATAAAGGAAGAAATTTATATGCAAGAACCACCTGGATTTGTGGTTGAGGGGGAGTCAGTATGTCGATTGAAGAAATCCCTTTATGGTCTGAAACAGTCTCCTCATGCATGGTTTGATAAATTTAACCAAGCACTCATACGGGGCAGATTTCACAAATGTTCAGTAGATCACTCCATATTTCTTAAAGACACATCTAAAGGCAAAGTGATTTTGACCATATATGTTGATGATATTGTCTGAACGGGTAATGATCCCAAGGGCATTCAAGAAACCAAGGAAATGATATGTGAATAATTCAAGACAAAAAATCTTGGACTACTTAAATACTTTCTTGGTATTGAAGTACTATAATCCAAACATGGGATTATACTTTCTCAAAGGAAGTACGTCCTTGATCTACTAGAGGAGATAAGAATGATGAGGTGTAGATCAGTAGAAGCCCCTATGGATTCTAATACAAAATTATCTGCAGGCACTGGACAAGATGTGGATATCGAAAAATATCAAAGATTTGTGGTTAAACTCATTTATCTCTGTGTAACAAGGCAGGATATATCATATGCAGTAAGTGTGATGAGTCAATACATGCACAAACCACAACTTATTCACTAGCAAACACTAGAAAGAATATTGTGATATTTGAAAGGAGCTCCAGGAAGAGGGCTTCTCTATAAAAATCATGATCACTTCAACATAGAAGGGTTCTCAAATGCGGACTGGGTCGGATCCCTAGATGATAGAAAATTTACTTCGGGATATTGTACAATGGTTGGAGGGAACTTGGTTACATAGAGAAGCAAGAAGTAGAATATAGTTGCAAAGTCTAATGCAAAAGCAAAATACAAGGCCATGGCACACACAGTTAATGAGCTTCTATGGATCTTATCCCATCTCATTGAATTGGGATTCTATAAAGAAGCCCCCATGGATCTACATTGTGATAATTAGACGGCAATATATATCACCTCAAATCCGGTTTTCTATGAGAGAATAAAGCACATTGAAGTAGACTGTCATTTCATACGAGAGAAATTCCAAGCCGACATATTATCTCTCAAACTTATCTCCTCACAAGGGCAAGTTGCAGACATTCTCACCAAACCAGTCACTCATAAGATCTTTTCCACCATTTGTAGCAAGCTGGACATTTATGTTTTTTTCTCACTCCCAACTTGAGGGGGAGTGTTACATGGTGGCATCCACCATGATCTCGTGAGGTGGCATGATGATTCATCACATGAGCTGGCATCCTTATCACATGAGTTGGAAGATTTTGCAATCTTCCTTGATTAATCTAATCGATTTATCTTCCCTTGATTTTTGTATATTTGGATAATCATGATTGATGTAACTAGGGATATTAGTAATCCTATCTTATCTCTTAATATGTAATGAAAATAGTATAAATAGGGGTTTTGGTTGAAGGGTTCAATCAAGCTCTCCACTTCTCAACTCGTGAAGAATCTCTCTCTTGCCTTAACTCTTTTTCTCTTCACTCCTCCCTACCCAAGCTCTCTCTCTCTCTCTCTCTCTCTCTCTCTTTGCTCTTTTTCTTCTTCCTCTCTCATCTTGCTCGAGGTTTCAATCATGGGGTCCTAAATTCAACTCTCCTCAACCGCAAAATCAAATGGTTGATGCATAAATATATTCTTTAATGTTTCCATTCAAAAATCCATTTTTTACATCCAATTGATACACTGGCCAAGCTGAATTATCGGCTAGGGATAATAAGATGTGTACCAATTTTAATTTAGCCACTAGGGAGAATGTTTCCTCATAATCCACTCCATTACACTAAGTGTACCCCTTTGTAATGAGTCAGGCTTTGAGGCTGGCAATCAAACCATCTAGATTATGCTTGATAGTGAAAGCCTATTTACATCTCATGTTTTTTCTTGTTGGGAGTAAGGGAACTAGGGCCCAAGTTTGATTCTCATATAATGTATGCATTTCTTCTTCTATGTCCACCTTCCATCCGCGATGTCTTAGAACCTCCTAATATGATTGTAGAATGCAAAAAATTGACAAAATAAACAAGACAATTGATGGTCACTAACAAAATTGGATATAGAATGACAAGTACGGGCCTAGTGCAAGTCTGAGGCTCCTTCCGTTGAGCTATAGGCAGAGTATCAAATTATTGGGCAATACAATAGGGGAATAAGGGCTTACCTCAGAGGAATCCGTAAACTCCACAAATGAGGTATCGGCTGAGGCTCCAGGGGGCTGAAGTAGATCAGCATCAAGTCACACAACGGGCTTCAGAGCTGCCTCAACTTATAAAAGACTTGTAGGAAAATCTTTTGTGGAATAAAAAGATGTGTCCACAAGAAAAGTGACATCCCTAGAAACAATTAACTTCCAAAGAGAAGGATTATAACATAACCTTTTTGGGTACAAGTGTATTACAAAAAAAACACTTAGGCTCAAGTTTACTCTTTTGAGGGGATGTGACATGAACAAAGCATGTACAATCAAAGACCTTCAAAGGAAGGGAGAAGGGGTCTTCATCCGGAAATAACAATGAGTAAGGGGATTTATGGTTAAGTATTTGTTGATTTTCAGGACTCCATGAATTTAGCTCATAAAGAAAAAAGGAAAGAAACCCATTGGAAGGAAACTAGAGGAAGAAGGGTTATGGAATTGATTCTTCCTTACCCTCCCCTTAAGCTCTATTTATAGATTTATGAAACTACTATATTACAATAATATCCCATAACTTAGGGTTTAGGGTTAAACCCTAGAACTTTAACATAATTACATCAATGCCATCTCTATGAGATGACCGTTTATTTACCATCTTGCCATCAATGAATGTGGGCCTATGGGCCTTCTCCTTGATCTTTGGACATGGAGCTCTTCTTCTATTTCTCTTGGATCCATGGGTCTTCCTTGGTCTTCTACACTTTGATATGTTGGTCTTCCTTGGTCATGTGGGTTTGGACCCTGTCTTCCAACACTCCCCCTCAAGCTGGGGGTGAGAAAACAGCTTGAACTCCCAACTTGTTGCCAATGATGTATAAAATCTTTCTTGTATATTATGCCTTCATCTTCCAACACTCCCCCTCACGCTAGTGCTCTAGTTAATGAGGCCCTGCAGGTATAATATCAGTGAGAGTAAATCACTCCTAGCCGCTAAGATATTGCGCTGAAGTGTCCACCACCGTGTCCCTCTACAGGACAACGACTCTCAAGTTGTAGAGTAATATATGATATTAATGGGGGGAAGTAACATAAATATAACAATAAGTTCCTTTGTCACGGACTTCCAACCAAAAAAAAATTGATATTTTTGACGGGGATGAAGTTTCTTCGTTATGGACTCCCAACCACAAAAAAAGTTGATATTTTTTACCGGGTTGACAATAAATATAACAATAAGTTCCACCGTCATGGACTTCCAACAAAAAAAAATTGATATTTTTTACTGGGTTAACAATAAATAATGGTATGAGGTTACCTCTTCTACAATAATAATGTCTCATCAAAAGAGACACAATAACAATAGCTTAAATGGGTTTGGTTTCGGCCCACTTAACACGACTCAAAATAATCCTTGTAAAATGAGCCATGAAATAGTCCAATGCACATATCTAGACCAAATAATATGCGGACCAAGGAATAATTTTTCAATTCTTCAAAATTAATAATCCAGCCAGAAGAAAAAAAAATTACTGAGTCGGCCCGAAATCTTGGGCACGTTTATTGAGGCAAAAATTAAGTGGTCCGAGTCAGGTTGACCCAGACCCGAGTTGACTCGGTCTGGAACAAAAGTCACGCAAAAGCTGTTGACTCAACTCGGTACGGGTTGTGGCAGAACCAGCGCTGGGTTAACTCGGCGTTGATTAATTGATGTTTCCTAACTTAGGAAACATGAAATATTTGAACACTGACGTCTTCCTCCCCGACTTCTTGGGCGGATCGGCGGGAGAAAACTTTTCGGACAAAGGCAAGGCCCAAAAAAGTTCCTCCAGAGCAGAAATAATTCTGACAATAGTAAGTCTTCTTCCTCGGGCATCTTCGGCGGAAACAGTGGAAGGAAAGTTTCCACAGCGCTTGGCGGGAAACTTTCCCAGCGAGAGCATCTGCCATGTTCGTCCTCCCAAAAATGGCAACCTCAACTTCATCTTCTCCTCGGCACCGCAACGAGAGGAAAACACTTTCTTCCTCCCCAACTCTCGGCGGAAACAGCGTGGTGAAAAAACAGAGAAACATTCTGAATATAGCCAGCAGCAGAATTTTTTTCTCTTGGGTGCTGCGTCGTCTTGTCCAGCGACGTATTAATCGGAAAAACAGACCTCGGCTTAACGGCAACATTCTTCTTCTTCTTTGGCAACGGCGCCAAACAGAGAATGACAGCAACAACGGATATCTGGCACTCAAGAAGCTCGGCGGCAACAAAGCTTCTCGTCGGGAGGAAACTTTCTAACAGCAGTAATCGGTTTTTTTGGCACCCACGGACTCTCGGCAGAAACCGTCCAGCAACTGCAACTCCTTGCATAATTCGGCGTCATCATGCTCCCGCGGAAACCATGCATGAACTTCTAAATATCCAACTTGATTCGTAAAACAGTGACGAGGGTTCTAAAGCCCTTCCTTCAAGAAGGGATCCACGGGATCAAAGCAGACATCTTTTTTTCTTCATGGCGGCACTATCAACCCCTAGCACTGTATAGGATGAGCAGTTGGGCTGACTCCGGACCAGTAGAGGCTCCTCCATGGCTGAGTTGCAGCCGAGTTGAGCTGAGTCAAGAGATGCATGCACGGAACTTTGACTTGTATTATCAAACATTTTTCACCAGAGGAATAAGAAAAAAAACTTCACCATAATTGTACCTTTTGATTTTTTTGATCAAGGAGACAACGAGGAGCAAGGCAATACGATTTAATCAAAAGAGAAAAATATAATGCACGAGACTAGGAGATAAAAGGAAAAAAATTCTAACAACAGACAAGAATGAAACCTGAAAAACCATAATTGGAGTCCTGAAAATCAAAGCTATAATACCATGTTGATTTTCAGGACTCCATGAATTTAGCTCATGGAGAAAAAAGGAAAGAAACCCATTGGGAGAAAACTGGAGGAAGAGGGGTTATGAAATTGATTCTTCCTTACCCTCCCCTTAAAGTTCTATTTATAGATTTATGAAACTACTATATTACAATAATACCCCTGAACTTAGGGTTTAGGGTTTAGGGTTATAATCCTAGAACTTTAACATAATTACATCAATGCCATCTCTATGAGATGACCTTTTATTTACCATCCTACCATCAATGTATGTGGGCCTATGGGCCTTCTCCTTGATCTTTGGGCCTTGAGTCCTTCTATTTCTCTTGGATCCATGGATCTTCCTTGGTCTTATGGGCTTGGACTCATCTTCTTATACACTTTGATATGTGGGTCTTCCTTGGTTGTGTGGGCTTGGGCCTTGTCTTCCAACAATATTGAATATGGTAACCTATTAATAAGTAACCAGGCTATAAGAATGGCATGAAGCCAGTAAAAATAGGGCATCTTCAAAGAGTAGAGTACGCCATGGGTTACCTCGAGGAGATGTCGGTTTTTTCTTTCAGGTTTAGGCATAGGATGTTTGATGGATAATTCCAATATCCTGACAAAAGCATTTAATTTCACTAGGTAGGTCCTCTTTAGCATTATCTAACCGAAACTCTTGTATTTGTTTTCCAAATTGAGTGGACACTACCGTAAGAAACGACTTAAATATGGAAAAAAGTTTCAGAAGATTCTTTGAATAGAAATAACCAAGTGACTCGAGTGAAGTCATCAACAAAAGTAACAAAATACTTAGTTTGAGATATGTTCATGACACTTAAGGGTTGCATATATCTGAATGAATTCATGAAAAATGAGAAACACCTTTAAGTTTAGTTCGAGGAGAATATGTTGCCCTCTGGTGTTTTCTCAATTGAAAGACTTCACAACTTAAACTCGATAAATTTTTTGAAGATGGAAATATTTGCTGAAGTGAGGCTGTCGATGGATGTCCAATCTTGTTGTGCCATAATTATGCCTCTGTCTCATAAGTGAAAACCGCAATCACTGGAGGCAATTTTAAGTAATAAGGTCCCCCTATTCATGGCATCCACCAATCACCTACTTCGTTGTTAGATCCTAGAAAACACAAGAAAAAGGTGAGAAGGTGATGGACTAATTAAGTTGTTTTGTTAACTTGCTAACAAACAAAATATTTAAGGGGAATTGAGGGACAAAGAAGACATCAGTCAGTAGAAGTCCCTGAGTCGATATTTCAAGACATCAGTAATAGTGGAGGATCTCGTCCCAAGAACTTTGGTTTGAGATCCGTCAGCTATAGTAAAAAACTTGTTTACTAAACATGAACACATGGAATGTAACAGATTTTTATTACCTGTAAGATGGTTGGAATCCCCTAAGTTGATAATTCAAGATGAAGGGGAGGAAATGACAGATATCATACATGAAGCAGTGGTGGTAGTAGCTATAGTTGAAGATGTTGGAGAAGATGGAAAGGAAACCATTAGAGTTTTCATCCTTTGCAATAATTCATAATTATCATCGGTTATAATCTTCTTGCCTCTTTGTGACTCAGATTTGTCATCATTTTTTCCATTATTAACTGAGGCTTGATAGGCAACAACCCAGTCTGGTTTGCCGTGAAGCTTCCAATAGGTATTGACCAGATGGTTTAGTCCACCAGAGTGAGTGCAGACCATGTTACCTAACATTGAAAAACCAAAGCCAATTCTACCACCTTTTGCTCGACCTCCTCTATAATTTCTACCTCGCCCTCAGGTGGTAGAAGATGTAGCCCTCTTACCTGAGTACATAGCAAATAAAACTTTAGAATGTGAGGTAGAGGAAGGACCTAGTATCCAAAGTAATGTTTCACTTATGTCATCGAATGATGAAAGTATGGAGGAGGAGATGAGAAGTTGACTATTTGCCACTTCAAGATATGGCTTGATGTTTGACAGACAAATAGTAGCTGCTAAGGCCTCCCACTGCTTTTCTTGAACTAAGATGTCAATGGAGTAGGGCTATATTGTCCCCTTGCTTTGTATTGATATTGTTTTGGAACACAACATGTAACTTCTATAAGTTTTCCGCACTAGAGTACAACTAAACTGTTATGGACTCCATAGCATCACGAGTTATCAATAGGCATAGGAATTAAATTATGTCAATTTCCTTTTAATGTAATTCCATTTGGTTTGGTTTGGTTTGTTTAAGATGTAATATGGCATGAACCAATTGACCCATGGGTCTATTTTTTATTTTCGTCCTCAACCCTATTTATGGGGACGTCAAGGTGAAGGAAAGTAAGTATTGAGAAAATTAGAATTAAACAGGTTAGATTCTCCCTCAGAGGTCTAGGTCGGAATATCCCTCTGAGGTCCAAGTCGGAATATCCCTCTGATGTCCAGGTCGAGCTTCCTTCAAAGCTCAATCATTCCATTCCAAATTCCACCATTCCAAGTTCCAGAAACAAGAATCTTCGTCTAGCGTCAAGATTCAATATGGAGGATAGAGAGGAAAGAAGGGTGACTCAATCCATGGCTCGGGAAGAATCTAACATCTTGGTATCAGACAGGTCCACCCTTGGGGATTCCTCTTCCCCTGAGGATTTGCGGCAATTAATTGAGGACAATCGTCAGAGGACAAACGTTCAGGCTCAATCCATGGAAGAAGTGCGTTAGACCACATCTGACATACGTGAGGCAATCAAATCCATGGATGCAGCAATCAAAGCCCTCTTCCGGTGACAAGACGACAGTGGTCTTCAAGCGCCACTACTGGCAACCTACTCTCCACCGGCCGACCACCATCACTACTAGCCACCATCACCTCCTCCACCACCAATGCGCCATAACAATCCCCATCTGGGGCCTGTCACACAGGGACCAAATACGGTTCCCATGTATTTCAAAATCGATTTTCCTACATATGATGGGTCTAAGGGCCCCTTGATTTGGTTAACCAAGTGTGACCAATTCTTTTATCATAAAAAAACACCGACGGATGAGAAGGTTTATTTGGCCACATACCACATGCTCGATGAAGCGCTCCTATGGTACCACCAATTCTGAAATGACCAATTGGTTCAGGATTGAGCAACCTTTAGACAATCATGCATGATGAGGTTTGGTCCTCTAGCTAGTAGCAATCCATTGGGAGAATTAATCAATTATAAACATAATGGATCACTAGAGGTGTACCAAAAGACCTTCCAGGAACTTTTGGCCTGCACTAGTGAGTTTGTCAGTCACTCCCAGTATGTTCACATCTTTACTGCTAGTTTGACAGAAGCACTGCGGTTGGAAGTTGAATTACATGGTCCTATAGATTTGGACCACGCTATGAGTTTAGCCAGTTCAATTGAGCATAAGCAATGAGTTCTGAAGGATTCACTAGTAAGAAAACCAACTTGGCCAGGAAGGCACACTGCCACTGTGCCAACACCATATTCTGGGCCTCCACGTTCTGGAGCTAGTGTAGCACCACGACCAAAAAGTTCTAACTCTATGCCACCAGCTCCTTACTTCAAAAAACTGAATAGACAGGAGATGGAACAGAGAAAGGCCAAGGGCCTTTGTTTTAACTATGATGACCAGTATGTCCAGGGTCATATATGCAAACGATTATTCAGTGTGTGTCTGTGGGAGGATTGTGAGGACATACTACCAGATGAAGAGATTGTGGAGACAGACCAAGAGAGTCCAGAGATTTCACTTCACGCCATGACAGGCCTGTTCAGTTCTAACACCATGCAAGTTAAAGCCCAGTTACATCATCTAAAATTACTTGCTTTAGTTGACTCTGGAAGCACGTATAATGCCATCAGACATCCCAGAGCTCTCTTGTTGGATTCTATTCGGTAGTAAACACAATAGTATATGGAAATTGTTGACTTATATCATGACATTTAGCAAGGGAAATCGGAGAAACATTGGACGGTTCAAGATCGTCTTGCCCTCTTCAAAAACCGGATTTTTCTACACCACACGTCACCACTTATTCACAACATTCTAGCCTCATTCCATGACAGTACACATGAGGGCCGACAAAAAATATATTTCCGGATCAGTCGGGATTTTTATTGGAGGGGTATGAAGCGCAGTATAGCCGATTATGTGGTGGCTTGTCAGATTTGTCAATGGAATAAAGTTGAATAATTAAGTCCAACAGGTTTGCTCCAACCACTTCAACTGTTGTGACAAGTCTGGTCAGATATTTCCATGGACTTCATAGATGGCCTTCCCTCGTCATCCGGCAAATCCGTTATATTTGTAGTGGTTGATCGTTTCTCAAAGTATGGCCATTTCCTCCCTCTGGCGCATCCTTACACTGCTGCTCATGTAGCTCATCTCTTTATGGATAGTACTGTCCGGTTACATGGGATGCCTACCTCCATTACTAGTGACAGGGATGCCATCTTTACCAGTACATTCTGGAAAGAACTATTCAAGATGAAAGGCACAACGTTAGCATTCTCTTCCGCCTACCATCCGCAGAATGATGGTCAGACCGAGGTCGTCAATCGGATGACTGAAATGTATCTTCGTTGTTTCGTGGGGGACTCACCTAAATGGTGGGTTAAATGGCTCGCCTGGGCTGAATTCTATTACAACACCTCCTACCACAATGCACTCGAAACTACCCCATTCAAGTAGTATATGGCAGAGACCCGCTTTGACTTTTATCGTATGAACCTGGTGCCTCCAAGGTAGCCACTTTGGACCAAGAGTTAGCAAAAAGAGACACCATGCTCACTGAGGTGTGCACTCATCTCCAGGAGGCCCAGAATACTATGAAATTTTATTATGACAAGAAGCACCGAGAAGTCTTCTTTTCTTCAGGAGATTATGTATGGCTACGTCGCCAACCTTACAGGCAGTTGTCACTGACAGCCTCCAAACGCCACAAGCTCTCTCTAAAGTATTATGGTCCCTTTCAGGTGATGGACTGCATTGGCACAGTTGCCTACCGCTTGCAGCTTCCGCTAGAGGCAAGGATTTACAATGTGTTTCACATCTCCCATTGAAGGCCTTCCAGGGCGACTCTCCCTTGCTGCACACCCCTCTGCTCCCACTACATGAGGCATGTGTCCTTTCTACTCCAGCACAGGTGTTACAGGCTCGTCGAATTCAGGGTGATTGGGAGATACTAGTGCAATGGGCTGATGCTGACCTCAGTGACACTACATGGGAGCCCTTACTAGCTTTCAGAGCCCTCTACCCCTATTTCAAGCTTGAGGACAAGCCCTTTCTCCGGGAGGGGGGTGATGTTATGGAATCCATAGCATCACGAGTTATCAACAGGCATAGAAATTAAATTATGTCAATTTCCTTTTAATGTAATTCCATTTGGTTTGGTTTGGTTTAGATGTAATATGGCATGAACCAATTGACTCATGGGTCTATTTTGTATTTCCGTCCTCAACCCTAGTTATAGGGACGTGGTGAAGGAAAGTAACTCTTAAGAAAATTAGAATTAAACAGGTCAGATTCTCCCTCTGAGGTCCAAGTAGAGCTTCCTTCAAAACTCAATCATTCCATTTCGAATTCCACCATTCCACGTTCCAGAAACAAGAATTCTCTTCCAGCATCAAGATTCAATATGGAGGGAAGAGAGGAAAGAAGGGTGACTCTCCATGGCTTGGGAAGAACCTAACATAAGCACAAGTGTCCTAAATTTGTTTTGCAGTCTCAAGGTGAACAACATTGTCGGCTATATGTTCCTCCATGATATTAATTAGCAACTTATGACTAAGGTGTCATATTGAGCCATTTCACCCAAGAACTATCTTCTTCATCAATCGATGGAGCTGGTTTGGTTAGGTGGCCTAAGAGGTCTCAAGTAATGAGAAACCTCCTAACTGATTGTGACCAGCTCAGATAATTAGACAACTCTCTCAAGGGTATGGTGGTAATTTTAAGAAGATCACTCTTACTTCCCAAATAGTCTTCACCCATTAGTCATCAAGTAAACAATTTCTTATATGCAATATGTCAAACCAATAAGCAACTTGAAAAGCAAACTGAGTCAATATATAAATCAACTTGAGAAGAAAGAGGCAACTTGAACTCAAATAGTATGTACCATCAATCATTCATAAAAGAGAAGTCCATGGTTTGTCTCATATAAGGTAAATCACATACCTTTCTCATACATGAACTTAAGTAGGCAAATCGGATTGGAGAGGATCTTCAACTGAGAGACAATAGAAGGTAAGTTACTATCCTGTTTTAAACAAGTACTTTATAAGAATAGAATACTAATCACGTGCTGCTCATGCCAATTAGAGAGGATTTCAATCTTTTTCAATTAGGAAATTATCTCAAATTACATCTATAATCAAACTTGAATCCAGTTTGGGTAACTTTCAAAGAGGGAAACTTGCCTTCTTTGCCAAAAGCACCACTTAGCAATTAAAAAAAAAATCACAGTCTCTACTTCTTCTTTCCTTAAACCAATTAGGAAATAAATGCCACAAAATATTTTAATAATATAAATCTTCAAATCAACCAAAAAACCATAGCACTTTCTTCTCTTAAAATATCACCTCCCGGTTTGCTTCAAGAAGGAAACTTTCATTCTCAAAATATGCGCCAACTTTAGATGATTGAATCACAACCTTTTTTTGCTCTTTTTTTTATCTTTTTTCATAAAATTATTTATGTAAGTTTCCTAAGAAGATAATATAGCCAATTAAAAACCAAAAATCATTGAAAACAACCAGCAACCTTGTCAAAAAAAAAATTCTCCTTGGGCTCCCTCTAGAGCAGTCCTTTTCTGATTTTCTTTGGGAAGAAACAAGAAGAGCAGCAACTAACCAATATAATAACACAAAAAAATGGTAGAACAACAAGATTAAATCATAGTAAACTTAGATGCCAATAACAGATATAGTGAACCTTGATCCAGATGCAAATTTCAGTCACAAACATCAGCATAATATGAAAGAGAGCAATAACACACTCGGTCTTGCCTGGGGAATAAAAACCCCTGGCATAACAACTATGGCCGAGCTACATTCAAAGAAAAAAATATAATCAAAAATTTCTCATTCAGATTAGACAAGAAAGCCACCCATAAATCATCATTCTAAGATAAAAAAATAAAAAATCAGCAATAATCTCATAAGAGAAAAAGAACTTATCTTGGTGCAGCTAAAAAAAGTTGCTTCCTCGGCAAGGAGAACTCCATGTGAAGCTTGATCATCTTGATGATGGGACCCTAAATCCACTGTTCTGATACCATGTTGAATTTAAGATCCTATGACAAGGTCCTCGACCAAGGTAGTGAAAGAGGAGAGGAAAAAAAGAAGGAGAAGAAATGCGAAGAGAGAAAGAAGAGAGAACTCAGCTAGAGAGATGGAGAGAGTGAAAGAGATCGGGAGAGGAGAAAATTCTAGGGATGAATTTGAGAGAAAGAGGGGAGACTCAATGATCTACCCCATGCCTTGATCCATCGTTTATAGTTGTGCAAGGAGGTTTACAATGATTATAATACCCTTATGGCTACAAACTTTGTAAAAAAAAGACATAAGTAGACATACATCATCTTTGTTAATTACACCCTTGTGCCATTCTTATGAAAAGACCTTTAAATTATCTCATTTGTCACCTCCTTGATTTGGAGGAGGTATTTAATTTGACGCCACTTCGAGATGTCTTCCAACACACTTGAACTCTAGTCTTCTCGTTATCTTCTCTCTTGTGGGTGCTTTTGCAAGAGATGTTCATGAGGTCTTGAGTTTGGCTTTAAGCTTTAAACCTTGAAATACATTTACTTTTGAAGGTGAAGTAACTTAAATACTTAGATTTTCATGTTGGTAGAACAATTAAGTTTTTTTTATCGTCAAAACAACATAGGAGTAAACCTACGGTCAACAATCTCCCCCTTTTTATGATGACAAAACCTAATTTGGAAAAATAAAAATTACACGTCCCTAAGGGTTGGAGTTAAGTAAATGATGCAATTTTAACGTAGGCTCCCCCTTAATCTTTGAATAGTGTGTTTTAATCCTTTTTAGCATAAGATTTGCACAAAAAAACTCCTAAGGTCATATTTTATGTCTTCCTTTCTTTCTCCCCCTTTTTGTCATACTCAAAATAATTGAAATACAAGTGTTGAATTTATGGAAAAGTGAAATACTTCATTGACTTCATTAACTTATTATAATCAGAGTACATGAACCTCTATTTATAATAGAGGAAGGTAGTAGAGTCCAATTACAATAAAACTACCTTTGTCCCAATTAGACCCAAACTCTAACACTTAAAGATAAGTCCTAGCATAATTTAACAACTCAATATAGATAAAAGACAAACATAACTCAAACTAGAAATATTCTAGGATGTGACCATAAGATAAAAATACCTTTTCTTGATCTTCCAACTTATGTGATAAGGATGCCAACTCGTGGTAATCATGGTGGGTCCTACTTCTTATGTGCATGTGCCCATCTTGTGGCCTTCCTTGGTTGTGTAACCTATCTTATAATACTCTTAGATATGTGGACTTTTCTTGGTCATGTGGGCTGGGGTCCTATCTTCCAACACTCCCCCTCAAGCTGGGGGTGAGAGAACAACATGAACTCCAAACTTGTTGCAAATGATGTTTAGAATCTTTTTTGTATAAAATGGCACATCTTCCAATATGCCTTCATCTTTCAACACTCCCCCTCACGCTGTTGCGTCCTTCCATGAGGCCCTATTGGCATAATATAAGTGAGAGTAAAAATCACTCCTAGCTGATGAGACATTGCTCCATACTCCAGTCCTAATGCTGGATGTAGGAAACACTCCGTCTTTTGTGGGTAGTGTGTCTATCGACATTGCTCTGAAGTGTCCACCACCGTGTCCCTCCATAGGACAATGACTCTCAAGTGGTAGGAGTAATAAAAGCCATTACAGGGGGGTTGTGGGTTTATTTATAATGGTGTCCCAATTTGGACACCGACTCTCATGGTATCCCAACCGTGATATTTTTTAGAGTTAAATTTATCATGGTGTCCCAATCCTGGCCCCGACTCTCATGGTGTCCCAACCGTGATATTTTTTAGAGTCAAATAAATTATGGTATGAGAAAAGGTATTGAGGCCACCTCTTCTTCAATAATAATGTCTCATCCAAAGAGACATAATAGCAAAAGTTGTAATGTAACACGACCATCTTCCAACACATATAACACGAACCAAAATAATAAACCTCGTAGAAGGACCCATGAAATAATTATAATCCGATATAAATATTTTTTATTAGACCCATTCTTGAATATTTTGGTCAGATAAACTTATCCATAACATAAGGAATAAAATACCTCTTTCTTGTACTTCTTGTACTTCTCCCCCTCAAGTTGGGAGGTAATGGCAGTGATCCCAACTTGAACCAAATATCATAGATGTAGCAATAAGCCCAAATAACATAGAAGTAGTAATAAGCCCTTAAACCAAGGAGAAGTGAGATATTTTCCAGATATAGCAACTCAAATAGTGACGCAAAACAAAGGGCTTAAATGTGGATTTTTCAATACAATAGAACACCAGCATGACCTTTAATTCTTCCAATGTGAATATATCTTCAAATATAGATCAGATTGACATGAAATTTTATCCTTATGAAACTAGACTTAAATAAATTTCATCCAATTATAAATTCTCATCATAATATATAATTATCATAAGATAAATAATCTGATAGATTTTGGTCTCTGTCATCTGGCCGAAGTAAGCACTGTTTCTCCTTTTTTTCCAGAATCACCATTGACTCTTCCAAGATCAATATCTCCTTATCAAAAAATCATACCAATAATTGGTTGAATAGGTAAGAAAATATACTTACGTATATTTCTTTTGATATATAATTTTCCATATAAAGTCTCTTTCTTGATAGAATAAAATACCTCAAAATTTGAAGTTGTCTGCTACAGCTCGAACCTCTTTTGCAATCTGACCTTTGCTGCTTCAAATATCTATTTCTCTTTTTAGATAACTCAGATAAAAAAATTTTTGAATAGGTAAAAGAATAGACTTATAGATATTTATTTTGAGATATATTTCTCCACATAAAGTCTAGTTCTTGATAGCATAAAATACCTTGGAAATTGAAGCTTTCTGCTACTGCTCAAACCTCTTTCGCAATATGACCTTTTCTCATTCAAATATTGATTTCTCTTTGTAGATAACTCCGATTGGAAAAATAATTTTTCCTTGGAAAGTAAACTCAAATATATTTCCTTAAATATATAATTTGAAATATTAAAATCTCAGTATAGAGATGAAAAATGCAAAGAAAACTACTGGTGTAGGGACAAAAAAAAGCATAACTACGAACATAGACTTAGGATTTAGGGTTTAGTGAAAATGATCTCATTATCTTTGTGGGTTGACCAAGTCAACTCACAGAACTCCCTCTAATACCATGTTGAATTTTTGGAAATGTGAAATACTTCATTGACTTCATTAACTTATTATAATCAGAGTACATGAACCTTTATTTATAATAGAGGAAGGTAGTAGAGTCCAATTACAATAAAACTACCTTTGTCCCAATTACACCCAAACTCTAACACTTAAGGATAAGCCTTAGCATAATTAAATAACTCAATATAAATAGAAGACAAACATAACTCAAACTAAAACTCTTCTAGGACGTATCCATAAGATAAAAAATGAATGTTTTGAGTCCTTGTTGATCTTCCAACTTATGTGATAAGGATGCCAGCTTGTGGTAATCATGGTAAGTCCTACTTCTTATGTATTTGGGCCCATCTTGTGGGCCTTCCTTGATCATGTGACCCATATTATAATACTCTTAGATATGTGGGCCTTCCTTGGTCGTGTGGGTTTGGGCCCTATCTTCCAAAAACAAATTATAACAAAAATGTGCCTCTATGGCCATATACAAATATATCAAAACATGTAAAAATTTGATTTACAAATGCCTCAAAATAATTATAATTATCACATGTCAAATATAAATACGTAGGGAGGCAAAAAAAAAAGATTATCCTAAAGCGTAGGTAGATAAGGAGGTGGTGAGAGATAGTTGAGGATGGCCTCAAGAAGGTTCTCGATCTTCTAAGGGTAGTGCACCTCCACACCCTCCTGCTCTACCGTCTATGGACGATGGACATATTTCTCTACTACCATATAAAATCTTGCAGGCTTGTCAGAATTCACAGAGACAGGAGGTGTTTGTTCAATGGTATCCCAATGACACCACTACTGCCACGTGGGAGGACCTTGCAGTCTTCCACTAGGTCTACTCCACATTCGACATTGAGGAAAACCTCGTTTTCCAGGAGGGGAGTGATGTTGTGGACTCCATAGCACAACGAGTAGCCCAAAGGCGACGCGGACAAGTCAGTGACTTAGTGGAGTAGTTCAATAACTTAACCAGTTTATGTTATTTTTAATTGATTATTGTCAACCATGTAGCCACGATGGCATGATTGTGATATTCTGAAACTATATGCTCGAGCCTTGATTTATTAGGCCTCGGCAAGGAATGGAAATGTAAGAAGAAATATTCGTGGGATCTGTGTTCTCCCAAAGGAACCAGGGTCGGTGTTCCCCTGGAACCCTAGGTGAAGACTCCCTTCGACGAGTCTTAATCACCTTCTCCAATTTCAAACTATCTTCTCCCTCACATTCCCATTCCGTATTCCTCATCCTCGGTCACCATAGGTCGTCCAGAGAGAAGTCAAAAACCAGAGTCAGACTCAAAAATTCCATAAAACCTCTCCCATCGTAGGATTACTCGGTCCATGGTCAGAGACCACAACAACAGTCATGTGGACAAGCCCCATCATATTCATGCAATTCACTCACAGGACAATCCAGACAACAATCTAGATAATCTTCTGGATGAATTCTCAGACTTGTTCCAAGAGCCCTCAGGTCTGTCTCCCTTGAGGCATTGTGACCATCAGATATTTTTAAAATAGGGATCAGAAGTGGTGGTCGTTCGACCTTATCGGTACCCACATCTCCTGGAAGATGAAGTTGAATGACAGTGCCAAACAATGCTACAACAAGGCCTTATTCCCAGCAGCCATTCCCCATTTTCTTCACCTGTCCTCCTCATAAAAAAACATGATGGTACATGGCATTTTTGTGTTGATTATCAGGAATTGAATACCCAAACTGTGAAAGATAAGTTCCCTATTCTGGTGGAGGAGGAGCTTTTAGATGAATTGCACTGTTTTCATATATTCACCAAGTTGGACTTGCGCTCGAGATATCATCAGGTTCGTATGTGTTATGCACGCAATAACTTTATTATTTTAGTGTTTTCTTTAATTTACTTTATTTTATTTCAGTTTTAGGTCATAGGGGTATTTTTGGAATATTTTATTTATAGGGGTATTTTTAGAATATTTATAGGGGTATTTTTGGAATATTTTATTGTAAACCCTAACCGGGTGAACCCTATTTAAGGGGTAAGAGTAATGAGAAATGAAAGATTGAAGTATTAAGAATTAGGTTAAATTTAGCGTAAAGTGGCTTAGAGTTCTCCTCAACGAGCTCTAGGGTTATCAAGCTTCCCTTTGGCTTGATCTTCATTTTCGTCTTCCCCATGTCTTCCTATTATCCCTACGGTAATGCCTGGAAGACCCGTAACCTGTGGCAGATTGCATATCCTCCCAAAGAATCCACGTGTCAGATCCGGGATCGTAACAATTGGTATCAGAGCAGGAACACAATGGGTTATTCTATATCCCAAGAAATATGGGTTACTATGGGTAAGGAATTGGAGGAAATACGAGCACGGTTAGATGCTTCAATTGAATGTTCGGCAATGGAGCCACGTGCTCCCACAGAAAAGGTCATACAACCTGAAATTTCCTGCATATGCGTAGGCATATGCGTAGAAGAGGCAGCTGCTGCCTTGGACGAGCAGAAAGGCCAACGGCCAGGAACTCCAGCGGCGACGACATCGGAATTTGGGGATTCCAAAATTCCAAAAATACCCCTATGACCTAAAACTGAAATAAAATAAAGTAAATTAAAGAAAACACTAAAATAATAATGTTATTGCGTGCATAACATTAATGTTATGCACGCAATAACATTATTATTTTAGTGTTTTCTTTAATTTACTTTATTTTATTTCAGTTTTAGGTCATAGGGGTATTTTTGGAATATTTTATTTATAGGGGTATTTTTAGAATATTTTATTTATAGGGGTATTTTTGGAATATTTTATTGTAAACCCTAACTGGGTGAACCCTATTTAAGGGGTAAGTGTAATGAGAAATGAAAGATTGAAGTATTAAGAATTAGGTTAAATTTAGCGTAAAGAGGCTTAGAGTTCTCCTCAACGAGCTCTAGGGTTATCAAGCTTCCCTTTGGCTTGATCTTCGTTTTCGTCTTCCCCATGTCTTCCTATTATCCCTACGGTAATGCCTGGAAGACCCGTAACCCGTGGCAGATTGCAGATCCTCCCAAAGAATCCACGTGTCAGATCCGGGATCGTAACAACTGGTATCAGAGCAGGAACACAATGGGTTATTCTATATCCCAAGAAAGATGGGTTGCTATGGGTAAGGAATTGGAGGAAATACGAGCACGGTTAGATGCTTCAATTGAATGTTCGGCAATGGAGCCACGTGCTCCCACAAAAAAGGTCATACAACCTGAAATTTCCTGCATATGCGTAGGCATATGCGTAGAAGAGGCAGCTGCTGCCTTGGACGAGCAGAAAGGCCAATAGCCAGGAACTCCAGCGGCGACGACATCGGAATTTGGGGATTCCGAGATTCCAAAAATACCCCTATGACCTAAAACTGAAATAAAATAAAGTAAATTAAAGAAAACACTAAAATAATAATGTTATTGCGTGCATAACAGTATGCACCCAAATGACATCAAGAAAATGGCTTTTCGCACTCATCACGGCTACTTTAAATTTTTGGTCATGCCATTTGGGTTATCCAATGCCCCCCCATCCACATTCTAGGCAATAATGAATGAGGTATTCCACAACTATCTTCATAAATTTGTACTTGTTTTCTTCGATGACATACTCAATAACAGCTAGTCTAGACATCAACATTTAGAGCATTTACGATTGGTATTTGAATTGTTGCGTGCCCATCAATTATATATAAAGATATCGAAATGCTCATTTGCAACATCACATGTGGCCTATCTCGGCCATATTATTTTACATAATGGAGTCACTATGGATTCCGAGAAAGTTCAAGCTATTGCAGATTGGCCGCAACCTATGAATACCTCGGCTATGCGAGGGTTTTTTGGATTGGCAGGTTATTACAAGAAATTTATCAGAAACTATGGACCGATTGTTGCACCATTGACAAACCTCAAGAAAAATTCCTTTATTTGGAATGACCAGGCTACTCAGTCCTTTTCAGATCTCAAATCGGCTCTTGCATCCACACCAGTTCTACAACTTCCCAATTTTGAGGAGTTATTTGAGGTCAAGTGTGACACATCAGGTGGGGGCATTGGGGCCATTCTACAACAACACTTTCACCCTATTGCATATTTCAGCCGCCAGCTGGTAGTATGACATCACAAATTGCCAATATATGAACGGGAATTAATCGGGTTGTCCAAAGATATACAACATTGGTGGCCGTATTTATGGGTCGTGCATTTCTTATTCGGATTGCTCATTACAGCCTCAAATATTTCCTGGAGCATCGCCTCACGACTTCGCCTCAACAACATTGGATAAGTAAATTACTGGGATTTGACTTTACAGTGGAATACCGCGCAGGCAGATTAAACAAGGCGGTTGATGCCTTGTCTTGATGTTTGGAGACCCGCTACTTCTATATGCTATCAACTAGCCTCGTTTTCTTCTTTTAGGCCTCGTTAAGGAGGAAAAGTCCAGCAATTCGGTTCTTCTTGATCTGCTCAAGAAAATCATAGAGGGGACCATGGACTCTAGATGGACCATTCAAGACTCTTTTGTTTATTATTGCTCACGCTTATATATCCTACACAATTCAGATTTGGTTTCAGCCATCATTTCAGCATACCATGACAATACTCATGAAGGCATCTAGAAAACCTTGCATCGCTTTCGATCAGATTCTATTGGCAAGGTATGAAGATCTCTATTGCAGCATATGTAACATCCTGTCAGGTTTGTCAATGTAACAAGGCCGACCACTTAAGTCCAATGGGTCTCTTGCAACCTTTGGCACTTCCTACACAGGTGTGGGCTGATATTTCTTTGGACTTCGTCGAAGGTCTTCCAATATGCTCACTTCATACCCATGGCTCACCCATATACAAAATCCAGAGTGGCACATATATTTCTCAAGCATATTGCTCGTTTACTTGGTATTCCAGAATCGATTGTTAGTGATCGGGATGCGGTTTTTACCAACACTTTTTGGGGTGACCTGTTTCGTCTCTACGACACCAAGTTGAAGTTCTCATCATCATATCATCCTCAAATAGACGGACAAACAGAGATCATTAACCACACTGTGGAAATGTATCTCCGATGTCTTGTGGGCGATCGTCCTAAAACCTGGGTGCAATGGCTACCGTGGGTGGAATATTGCTACAACACATCCTTCCACACATCTTTACAATCTACTCCCTTCAATGTTCTCTATGACAGAGATCCGCCTCAGCTTCTATCGTATACTCGGGGCTCCACCCGCATGGACTCTATCGATCACGCACTTATGGAATGGGACCAGGTGCTAAAGAATATTTTGGATCGCCTCCTCAAAGTACAGGTTCGCATGAAGGACTTCTACGACTAGGCACACCGGGATATCGAATACAAGGAAGGTAACTATGTCTGGTTATGACTCCATTTGTACCATCAACACTCACTAGAGGGCCAACAACATACAAAAATCTCCCAAAAATACTTTGGGCCTTTCGCTATTATTCGAAGTATCAAGCCAATAGCCTATCAATTGCAACTTCCTGCAATGGGTAAACTGCATGATGAGTTCCATGTTACATTACTAAAACTCTTTACGGTCCACCTCCATCGGCAATTCCGTCTCTTCCTTTGATGGACAATGGATCGGTTATTCTTACTCCAGCTACGGTTTTACGGGCCCGTCAGATTGATGACCAATGGGAGATTCTTGTACAGTGGAAGGACACCGAAAAATAAAATGCAACATGGGAGCAGCTAGCCAACTTCCAACGGGTCTACCCTCTTACGAGCTTAAGGACAAGCTCTTTCTCCACAAAGGGGGGGCGGGGGCAAATGTTGAGAGCTCAATCGTACACTGAGTCACCCAAAGGAGGAGGCCATGACTGATTGAGTTTGTTACTTATGAATTTCATAATTTATATTGCTTTAAGTATAATTTTTCATTAATTATGTAATGAGCAAGGATGCAGGGGCAGAATTATCATTTTTAGCCCTAAAATACTTATGACGTCAAACCCTATTTAGAGGGTAGAGAAATAGAGAAAAGGCAAGTCTTGAATTAGGTTAAACAAGGTTTGGAGTTCTCCTTGATGAAGTCTAGGGTTGGGAGATCTCCTTGACGAGCTCTAGGTATGGTTCTCTTGATTTGAGTTTTATTTCTTCTCTCTTTGAATTCTGCTTTGCATTGAGATTATCCAATATAAAGGGAGAGGGTCTTGAGTACTGTTTTCCGAGTTCGAGAAGGGGATTTAGCCTCTTCCACGTTTACAGCAGCAAGAGGGAAGAATTTTCCTTCAATCCGAGCAAGAAAAGGGGAGTCTTGAGTCCCTAATGTTGCAGCACCTCTAAAGGAGGCAGCTTTAGCCTCTAAACGAGTAAGGGAGGGTTAGGAAATCCAAATCTATCCTCAGTGGGCAGCAACAACCTTCCTAGAGGGTCCCTACCCTCTTGGACATGAGCAGCAAAAGGGGTTCTACTCTTTCTGGCCAAGAACAACAAGAGAAGTATTTTATTTACATAGAAGACAAAGAAAGGAAACTCCATTTCAATCCTACCGAGAACAAGTAAGGAAATGAGGTTCTTTCCTTCATTGCCGAGACCAAGAACCCTAATACAGTGTTGGATTCACAATTATCTCGCCGAGTTACTAGATCCATGGCTAGGGACCATAACATTTTCCCATAGTAAAATATATCCCGTTGGAAAGATATTTGAGTTTAGTTTCTAAATAAAAAATAATTGTTAAAATTAAATTCTTCTAGAAAGAGAAATTGACATCTAAAGTAGCTATGATCAAACAACAGAGAAATTTATTGTTGTAGTAGAAATTCTCAACTTCCTGAAAGGCTTGTACCAACACTACTAAGGATTTATATTGAAAAATATATCTAACAATAAATTTATGTGAGTCTACTATCTATCCCAATAAACCGCTTCTCAATCTGATCTTTCTAGACAAAGATAGCCACATTGGAAGAATCTAAGGTCATGTCAGTATCCTGTTGCATGCGAATATCCAAAATTTTTGCTTCACTTTTTGAGTTGGTAATTTTGGTTGGACTTCCTATTTATTTCCAAAATCTACTCAAGATTTTAGAAACTTGAGTATCTTTCCTTCCTTTAAATTTTATTTTTTTTATCTCACATTACAATAGTTTTCATGACCGAAGTCTTTCCCATTATGAGTTTAGTTTCCTTTTTGTAAAATCTAATATTTTTTATTTAGAAAGTTTTGTTTCCTAATTGTAGATTCCAAATAAGTGTCTTAAAGCTCCATTATTCTAGAATTATCTCTTGAATATTTTCTTTGTAAATTGTTCAAGTTGTGTTAAATAGTAATTGGCTTATTCGATAAGTCTATTTTTAGAGAGTTTCCTTTATTATATTCCATCTCAAAACATTCTTACTAGGTTTTTTTAAGTTTCCTTGATCATCATGTTTGTAGATTTTAAGATCCCATGGGAAGAACTATAGATCAACGAGGAAGGAAAAAAAGAAGAGAGAAAGGAGAGTAGAAGAAGAAGAACGTAGAAGGAGAGAGTTTGGATTAAGGGAAGAAGGGTTTGTGTCACATATAAAAGAGGAAGGTTGGACGAATTTTTGGAAGTAGAGGAAAGGGCTTCAATACTCTACCTCTTAGCTAGTGCTTTTATTTATAGTTTTACAATGCCCTTAGGGCTACAACTTAATAAAACAAAAGACATAAAAGGAACACATATTTACACCTCTATGCCATCTTTATGGAAAGTCCCATATTTTACATATATGCCACTCCTTTGACATGTGGGCTTCTTGTCTTGAGTTTGTGGGTTTGAGCCCATCTTCCAACACTCCTCCTCAAGCCAGAGGAGAAAAGACATCATAAATACCTAGCTTACCACATATAAAAGATAGGATTTTAGATGTAACGGGTTTAGTAAGAATATCAGCTACTTGCTCTTGAGATGAAACATGTTTCAGGGAGATTATTCTTGCTTGAAACTTCTCCTGTATAAAGTGATAATCCACCTCAATATGTTTAGTTCCATGGAAGACTGGATTAAAAGTAATATGAATGGCTGCTTGGTTATCACAATGCAGACCCATGGAACCTCTTTTATAAAATCCTAATTCGGTAAGAAGGGTCCTAATCCATAAGAGTTCACTAACTGTATAGGCCATAACTCTGTATTTTGCTTCAGCGCTAGATCTTGCAACCACATTTTGCTTTTTACTTTTCCATATAACCAAGTTCCTTCCAACAAGATTACAATATCCCAATGTAGATTTCCTATCATATGGTGACCCAACCCAATCTGCATTTGAGAAACCTTCTAAATTGAAGTGCCTATGTTTTTTATACTGTAATCCTCTTCTCGGAGCTCCTTTCAGGTATCGTAATATTCTCTCTAAGGCCTACCAGTGGATAATTTGTGGTTTGTACATGAATTGACTCACCAAACTTACGGCATATGATATGTCCGGCCTAGTTACCGTGAGATAGATAAGTTTTCCCACGAGTCTTTGATTTGCCAATATCAATATCTTCTCCAATCGTGGCACACAATTTTATATTTGTATCAATAGGTGGGTCAACTATTCGACAAACCTTCATTCCTATTTCTTCAAGTAGATCCAAGATATATTTATGCTGAGACAATATTATCCCATGCTTGGATTGAAGAACTTCTATGCCCAAAAAATATTTATGCATACCCAGATCTTTAGTCTTGAATTCCTGATATATCATATTCTTCACTTCTTGTATGCTCTGAGCATCATCACTGATTAAGATAATATCATCAACATATACAACCATTAATATTTTACTTTCGACAGTATCATTAAAATATACTGAATAATCGATCGAGCACCGATGAAAACCAAACCGTAGAAGTACTTGACTAAATTTATTAAACCAAGCCCAAGGGCACTATTTAAGCCCATATAAAGATTTTTTTTAACCGGCATACCGACTCCCCCTCAACCACCCTCAACCACATAACTGTTATGGATTCAATAGCACACCGAGTCACTCAGAGGAGGAGACAATGACTCACCAAGTCACCTAATTTTACTTTTATTACTTATGTTGCTTTTAATTTCGAATTTGATTGATTATGTAATAAGACTTGAAGGTAGGGGTATAGTTGGGATTTATAAACCTAACCCTAACCTATCTTAGCATGAATGACCCTATTTAAAGGGTAAGGAATGAGAAATAAGGTAAGTTCGGATTTAGAGTAAAATAGAGTAATTAGGTTCTTGCTAGGTTCCCTATCCTAGGGTTCTTGGCTTGAACTATCCTTGATTGTTTGCTGCATCCATTGGGGAGTCTTTGAGGAGATCTTGGAAGGAAAAGGAGGAGTAATCAGCCTTCTCTTCCATGCTGCAATAGCCATCCATCTCTTCCACAAACCAGCAGTGAGTGAAGGAGGATTTGCTTGAGACTTAGTATCAAGAAAGGGATTTTCGAGCTACTGAATTGAAGGAGGTCTTCAAGAGGTATTTTTATCTATCTTTTTCGAGTTTAGAAGAGCTAGAGATTGCCCTCTTTACATTCAGCATTGGTAGTTGCATGAATTCAGAAACCCTACTCATTGACGTGAGGTATAAAGTGGGGTTTCATAATTGGATCCTTAAAACAGTCTCTTGATTGCATTGGTGCATCTATAATTGAGAAAAGGAAACTCCTTTTCAATTATAATGTGTGAGGGAAGAAAAAGAGAGTTTCTTTTCACAAAAACGTGTTAAGAAACCCTCTAACAGTGCTGGATCCTTATTTGACTCACCGAGTTACTAGATCCATGGCTAGGGACCATAACAACTTGGTATCAGAGCAGGGTAACTCGGAAGATATCAGCAGCCATGAATTGCTTGAAGCTATCCTCAAAGGCAATGCAGATAATGAGAAAAGACTTGCTGAATTGGAGGAGAGGTTCTCTAAGGTTGATATCAGTATGGAGACGTTGAATGGAAGAATGGACAGCATGGAGACTGGTCTGACTACTGGAAGGAACACAACTCCAGAGCAAAGAAGAGGGGACCATTCATATAACAGAGGGGGAGACGAGTTTACGAGGCGCACGAGTTTCTCTGGCCAGCAAGGACCCTTCATCCCAGGGGGACCCTTCAACCAGGGGGGAGGCACTGTACCAGGCCAGCAAGGTCCCTTCATCCCGGGGGGACCCTTCCACCAGGGAGGAGGCACAGTACCTAGGTACACTAAACTTGAATTTCCCACTTATAATGGGTCAGAAGACCTTTTGGTATGGCTATATCGTTGCGAAAATTTTTTTGCCCATCAACGAGTACCAGCATATGATAAAGTGGAGAAGGCTGATTTCCACTTACTGGGAGAAGCACAACTCTGGTATCAGCAAGTTGAGGCGGATAGACCAGTTGTGGAGTGGGAAGAATTTAAGAATTTATGCTCTCTTCGTTTTGGTCCTCCGGCATATAGCAATCCCTTGGGTGATTTGGTTCTGTTACGACAAACTGGTTCCGTGGAGCAATATCAGAAATTGTTCCAGGAAAATTTAGCACGAGCAAACGGTATGGTACGAGTGGACCAACAAGTGGCGTTATTTACAGCAGGCCTGACGGAGGCGTTAAAGCTTGAGGTGGAGCTCTATGCACCGATTACATTATCACACATGATGAATATTGCCCGTGCTTTAGAACTGCGGCAGAAGGCCCTGCACAGACGACGCACATGGTCAGGGGAGAGGAGCACTTCCTCCACCTGGTAGAGCAGACGCAATTATCATCAGGGGGTTCGGACCACAACACCTCCTCCCACACACACTCTGAGTAACACTTTACTAGGGGATACGAAATCGAGCAGTCATCCACCTCAGTACATAAAGAAATTGACAAGTGCTAAGATGATGGAGAGGCGGTCCAAAAATCTGTGTTACAACTGTGATGAACCATATCGGGTTGGCCATCAGTGCAAAAGATTGTTTTTAATTGATACAATTGAAGATGATGATATCGAGGTGACCGAGGATATGATAGAGGAAGCACCACCGGAAATTTCCTTGCATGCAATTACTGGGCAAAAGTCGCCCAAAACCATGCAAGTCAGAGCTCAGATCTTTGATCGGGAACTCGTGGGCTTAGTGGACTCGGGGAGCACCCACAATTTTCTTAGTTTGACGGCGGCCCAGCATCTGCAGTTACAGATTCTTCCCCATCCGATAGCCACAGTCTCAGTGGCCAATGGGGAGAAGGTTCCTAGCTACGGAATCAGCAAGGCGGTAAATTTTACTATTGGCACTACTTTGTTTCATGCTGAGTTTTTTGTTATTCCTCTGGCGGGTTTTGATATGGTATTGGGAATCAAATGGTTACAAACGTTGGGACCCATTTTGTGGGACTTTTCTGCATTGACAATGAGTTTTGTCCTATGTGGTAGCCAAGTGCTCCTACAAGGAAGTCAGACAGAAACACAACAACACATTCATTCTCTGACTGTCCCGGATAATTCAGCAGGCAGTATTGATGGCATGATTGATGAGTTCTCCGACCTTTTCTGTGAGCCTACAGGGCTCCCCCCGCTCAGACAGTGTGATCACCATATATGTTTGAAACCAAGGTCAAATGTGGTAGTTGTTCGTTCGTATCGGTACCCTCACCTCCAGAAAGATGAGATTGAAAGACAGTGTCAAGCGATGCTACAACAGGGCCTTATTCATAACAGTAGGTCCCCCTTCTCTTCACCAGTTCTGCTCATGAAGAAACATGATGGGACTTGGCACTTTTGTGTTGATTATCGTGAGTTGAACGCGCTGATAGTAAAAGACAAATTTCCCATTCCGGTGGTGGAGGAGCTCGTCGATGAGCTACATGGATCGTGGGTCTTCACAAAATTAGACTTACGGTCTGGGTATCATCAGATTCGCATGCATCCAACAGATATTGAAAAGACGGCATTCCGAACACATCACGGCCACTTTGAATTTGTGGTCATGCCTTTTGGACTATCAAATGCTCCTTCTACTTTCCAAGCGCTGATGAATGAGGTATTTAGCTCTTACCTTTGAAAATTCGTACTTGTTTTTTTTTATGATATACTCATATATAGCAAATCTCAAGATGACCACTTAGAACATTTGAGAATTGTATTTGATTTATTGCGAGCACACCAATTATATTTGAAGAAGTCTAAATGCTCATTTGGGGCATCTCATGTTGCTTACCTGGGTCACATTATTTCCCATGAGGGGGTCACTGTTGATCCCGAGAAGATTCAGGCCATTAGTGAGTGGCCACAGCCTCAGTCTTGTTCAGCAGTACGCGGATTCTTGGGTTAGGCAGGCTATTACCGGAAATTTATTCGGATTTTTGGTCCGTTGGCAGCACCTTTGACAAACCTCCTTAAAAAGAATTCCTTTCAGTGGAATGAGGAGGCTTCCATGGCATTTGACGCACTCAAGAATGCTCTTGCATCTACACCGGTGTTGCAGCTTCCAAATTTTGATGACTTGTTTGTGATAGAATGTGATGCTTCTGGTGGGGGCGTTGGGGCCATGTTGCATTAGAACTCCCACCCCATTGCATATTTCAGTCGACAGTTGGCCTCTCGTTATCAGAAATTGGCTGCATATGAACGCGAGCTGATCGGGTTGGCCAAGGCGGTCCAACACTGGCGGCCATATGTATGGGGATGTACTTTTCTTATACGCACTGATCATTATAGTCTCAAGTTCTTACTTGAGCAACGTCTCACGACGTCACCACAACAACATTGGATTAGTAAGTTGATGGGCTTTGATTTCTCAGTGGAGTATCGTGCAGGCAGATTAAACAAGGCAGCGGATGCCTTGTCCAGACGTTTTGAACTTCAGCAGCTCGTCTATGCCATTAGCCAGCCACGTTTTCTCATCCTAGACATGGTCCGTGATGCGCATGCCACACTTCCAGCACTACAGGAGATGCACAAAAAAATTTCCAATGGGGAGATGGATTCTAAGTGGTCCATTCAGGATTCACTAATTTTCTATAAGCAGCGGATTTACCTTCCGACCACGACCGAGTTGATTCCAGCCATTCTCTCAGGTTATCATGATTCTACCCATGAGGGGTTACAGAAGACGTTGTGGCGTATTCGGGCGGATTTCTATTGGCCAGCTATGAAGTCCTCCATTACTACATATGTCTCCGATTGTCAGGTATGTCAAAGGAACAAATCAGATCATTTGAGTCCTGCAGGTCTTCTCCAGCCTCTCGCTCTCCCTACTCAGGTATGGGCAGATATTTCAATGGACTTCGTGGAGGGTCTTCCCCTCTCAGCCGGGAAGTCTGTTTTGTTTGTGGTGGTTGATCGCTTCTCGAAGTATGGTCATTTTATTCCGATGGCTCACCCCTACACGGCAGCCCGCATGGCTCAGACCTTCTTGGAGCATATTGTACGTTTACGTGGCATTCCTGAATCTATTGTGAGTGACCGGGATGCGGTTTTCACGAGTACTTTCTGGAGGGAACTGTTTCGACTGAGTGGCACGCAATTGAAATTTTCCTCCGCATATCACCCTCAGACGGATGGCCAAACCGAGGTGGTTAATCGGACCATCGAGATGTATCTCCGGTGCTTAGTGGGAGATCGACCGAAACAGTGGGTTCAATGGCTACCCTGGGCAGAATACTGTTATAACACTTCATTCCACTCGGCCTTGCAGTCATCTCCTTTCCGGGTTCTTTATGGGAGGGACCCCCCGAGGCTTCTCTCTTATACCAGAGGCACCACCCGCGTGGATGCCATTGATGAGGCACTCATGGATCGAGATCAAATGTTGAAGACGTTTACAGACCGGCTACAAAAGGCTCAAGTCCGGATGACTACGGCTTACAACAAGAGCCACCGGGATGTCTCATACGCGGTTGGGGACTATGTGTGGCTACGTCTTCGGCAGTACCGACAGCACTCTCTCACCGGGCCAGCGCGCCATAAGCTATCCCCCAAGTACTTTGGGCCCTTTGCCATTATTCGACGCATCGGGCAGGTGGCGTATCAAATAAAATTGCCGGACAAAGCGAAGCTGCATGATGTGTTTCATGTCTCACTACTGAAACCTCACAAGGGGCCAGCCCCTTCTTCTCCACCGTTCCTTCCTCCAGTGGACAATGGCCACGTCATTCTGACACCCTATGCGGTGTTACGGGTGCGTGTGACGAATGAAAAGTGGGACATCCTCGTGCAGTGGACCGCTACAGACCCCGAGGCAGCAACATGGGAGTGGTTAGAGACCTTCAAACAGGTCTATCCAGCTTACGAGCTTGAGGACAAACTCTTTCTCCAAGGGGAGGCAGATGTTATGGATTCAATAGCACACCGAGTCACTCAGAGGAGGAGACAATGACTCACCAAGTCACCTAATTTTACTCTTATTACTTATGTTGCTTTTAATTTCGAATTTGATTGATTATGTAATAAGACTTGAAGGTAGTGGTATAGTTGGGATTTATAAACCTAACCCTAACCTATCTTAGCGTGAATGACCCTATTTAAAGGGTAAGGAATGAGAAATAAGGTAAGTTCGGATTTAGAGTAAAATAGAGTAATTAGGTTCTTGCTAGGTTCCCTATCCTAGGGTTCTTGGCTTGAACTATCCTTGGTTGTTTGCTGCATCCATTGGGGAGTCTTTGAGGAGATCTTGGAAGGAAAAGGAGGAGTAATCAGCCTTCTCTTCCATGCTGCAATAGCCATCCATCTCTTCCACAAACCAGCAGTGAGTGAAGGAGGATTTGTGTGAGACTTAGTATCAAGAAAGGGATTTTCAAGCTGCTGAATTGAAGGAGGTCTTCAAGAGGTATTTTTATCTATCTTTTTCGAGTTTAGAAGAGCTAGAGATTGCCCTCTTTACATTCAGCATTGGTAGTTGCATGAATTCAGAAACCCTACTCATTGACGTGAGGTATAAAGTGGGGTTTCATAATTGGATCCTTAAAACAGTCTCTTGATTGCATTGGTGCATCTATAATTGAGAAAAGGAAACTCCTTTTCAATTATAACGTGTGAGGGAAGAAAAAGAGAGTTTCTTTTCACAAAAACGTGTTAAGAAACCCTCTAACAATGCTGGATCCTTATTTGACTCGCCGAGTTACTAGATCCATGGCTAGGGACCATAACAATAACCATGTGGCTTAACCATATAAATTTCCTCGCATATATCACCATTTAAAA
Organism: Aristolochia californica; assembly: GCF_029961685.1. Taxonomy (NCBI): domain Eukaryota; kingdom Viridiplantae; phylum Streptophyta; class Magnoliopsida; order Piperales; family Aristolochiaceae; genus Aristolochia; species Aristolochia californica. The sequence continues at coordinate 15,616,842 of NW_027182257.1, read as the reverse complement.
ATGTTATAATGTGGGACTCACCATGGTGCACAAGCTGGTGGGACCCACCATGAGAACGTGGGATGGCAAGAAGAGTCCTCACCCAAGCTTGCACAAGTTAAGAAGATAAGGAGCACAAGCTGAAATGAGTTAGAAGACTTGAAGTTCAAGGGGACCCACAAAGATACCACAAGCTAGTACTCTTATAATATGAGTTGGAAGATCATGTGGGACCCACAAGGATAATGCCATGAGCTAGCCTCCTCCCTTATGTCCACGTTATTGAAGAAGAGTTGTAGTTCAACTTATATTAGACCTCTAGTAGATTGTGATATCTTTTCATGATAGACTTATCTTAGAGAGTTAGAGTTGGAACGTAATTAGGAGATTTAAAGGTTAATTGTATAAGGATTCTATCACTTCCTCTACTATAAATATAGGTGTTTTAATTTGGAATTAACCAAGTTCTAAAATTGTTTCTTTATTAATCTCTCTCTCTTTACTTGGTGCACACCTTTATTCTCTTCCTCTCTTCTCTCTACCCAAGTGCTTTCTTTCCCTTTTGCTTCTTTTCCTTTCTCTTTTCTCTTGCTCAGAATATTAGAAAAGGGGTCCTAAATTTAATATGGTATTAGAGCATTAAATTTAGGATCCCCACATCAAAAGGAATGCTCTAAGATGATATGGTCAACAACACTCATAAAAGGCTCCTTGTGAAGAAAGATCACAAACCGTGAGATAAGTTCTTAATTTTTTTAGAATTTAGAAGATGATTTAAAGATGAGTGTGTGAATGCTTTTCATCTTATGATATTGTGGATATGCATGCCTCTCCATCTAGAAGAAGCTTTCAAAACAGTTTTGTCGGTTTGGAAATTCTATTAACCGAGACCAATCCATGATCAGATTGTTGGAAAAAAAAATTATGGGAACAAGAGTCCCCTGATATAGAAAATTGTTATTGAGTCTCTTATGAGTGGTATTAAGGAAAAAAACATCAGAATAATGATTTATCATCAATGCTAAAATTCTCCATACATAGAGTTATTTGAAGAATATTACTTGGTGTTATTGTTAGATTTTTTATTTTTTTGAAGAAGGGACTATCATGGCCGAAGAGAATATGAATATCAAAGGTGATATATTGAGAATAACCACTATACCTTTATGTGGGGTATCAAATTTTATGAGTTAATCCACATCGGTTCGGTGGTTTCTTATAACAAATGACCTACTTGGTCACCTCACCAATCGAGGACCACCTATTGATGAAGAAGATATTTTTTTATAACAAATGGTTGAAAAATGATACCTTGGTGATTAGTTGGCCAATCAACAGCATAGAAAACCTTGTCTCCAAAAATGTCATTCATCTTGACACTGCTAAACAAATTTGGGAGACATGTGCTAAATTGTACTCTTGCCCAAATACTCTACATAACCATATGATATTCTCAAAAGGATGTTGAATACTAAATAAGGAGAAAATATCCATGAGTACTTGGCCCGCTTTAGAGGCTTTCTTCAAGAGTGGAAGTTAGCTCAGCCTTCAATAACAAATATTTTTGTCCAAGACAAGCAAAAGGAAGCCTTAATTATTGCTATTTGCCTTGCAAATATTAAACCACATCTTGAGATTGCCAAGAGTCAACTTCTGAGTGCTTCTGTTGTCCCCATGTTTGATGATGTTTGTGCAACATTACTCCTTATTCTTGACACTTCTTCATCCACTACTGAAGTATCATATGCTATGTATTCAGATCATAGAGGATTATCATCTGATCGCGGCCGAGGCCAAGGCCGTGGCAGAGGTTATAGAGGAGGCCGAGGAAGAGGTGGAAAGACTGGTGTCGGCAGAGCAAATGGGAAAAAATGTACTCATTGTAAGAAATTTGGCCACACTCTAGATCAATGCTATTACAAGGATTACAAGGCATGGAAATACTATGGACAATATGGTCATTATAAAGAAATATGCTATAAAGCCAATCGACAGTTAGAGTTGACAAAGGCTAATCAAGCCTTTGTAAGTGATACAAAAGAAGAACAGCCCACGAAATCAGCAGCATAGAAAAAATTTACTGATGAAGAGTATGAGCTATTTTACAAAATGAACACAATGATGGGTTCTTCTCCTAGTTCCTCAGCAACTACTGCTGCCATTACTGCTTCAAGTATGCTATCTACCTCATCTTCATCCTGGATAATTGACTCAGAAGCCTCCGAGCATCTTATAGCTAACAAAAATTTATTACATTCTTTATCTCCTTGTCTTTCACACAAGTTTGTTACCATAGTTGACTATTCTCAAACCAAAGTCCAAGGGAAAGGATCCACTTCTGTCACACCATCACTTCCATTCACTGCTGTTATTCAGTTGAAAAAATATTTCATTGATCTATTACCTTCTCACCCACTTCATGTGTATTTCAGGATCTTACAACGAAGCAGGTGATTGGTGGAGGCCATGAACAAGGGGGGATTTACTACCTGGATGTGCCAAAAATAAATATGGTTTCTATTGTGTACCTAGCCAATACTACCCAAAAGACCGGCCTGGTAGGTAGCGGAAAGCCAAGTACTTGACCTAGGACCATAACAGTTTCCACCAGTACAAACGAGACAAGGCAATGGCACAATCAGTTGGGACATCCATCTGCACAGTCTCATCATTATATGTTTCCTACTCTTAATGTAAGGTCAAAATTTAATTGTGGGGTTTGTCAAATGAGTAAACATTAAAGGAGTATATACTCTCCTCGTCCAGAAGTCAAAAGTATTACTCTATTTTCTTTAATTCATACCGATCTCTGGGGGCCCTTGAGTGTCTCAAACATTTCTCAAGCAAAATATTTTATTACATTTATTGATTATTTCATTCGCACAACTTGGTTTTTTGTATTTAAGGTGCATTCTAAAATACCATTGATTTTTAAGTCATTTCATGCTATGGCACTCACACAATTTGGTCAAAAAATAAAAATTCTTCTGTCTGGTGATGCCAAAGAATACATTTCCAAAGACCTTGACTCTTTTTGTCAAGAAAATGGCATTATCTATTAAACATCATGTGCGTATACTCCTCAACAAAATGGTCTAGCCGAATGGAAAAATTGTCATATTCTTGAGGTAGCTCGAGGTTTTTATATGCCATGAAAGTTTCCTACTTTTATTGGCCTCATGCTGTCCTTACATCTTGCTTTCTTATTAATCGTCTACCATCTTCTGTTCTTGGTAATAAATCTCCTTACTCTAGATTATTACCAAATGATGATCCGTTTTCACTACCTTTGAGAGTCATCAGATGTCAATGCTTTGTTCATAATTCTTTTCCCAAACATAGCAAACTTGATCCTAAATCTATCAAGAGTATCTTCTTGGGATACTCTCGCACACAAAATGGTTATGTTTGTTATAGTCCCACTCTTCAACATTTACTTGTGTAAAAGGATGTAACATTTTTTGAAGACCCCTCATTTTATTCTGACAGTGTTCCTCCTGGTTTATCCTCAGTACTAGGTTTCCCTCTACTGGTTGTTCCCCATGATACAGAAACTATTCAACCCCCAGAGAAAGTGGCTAACACCACACCTGCAGAGTTGACAGATCCCACCGAGGTAAGTCCTTCCCTTCTCATCCCATTTCAAATTTTGTGTCTCATCATCGCCTCTCACCTCTATGTTGTTAGTTTCTTTCTTCTATTTCCTCCACATCTAGTCCACAGTCCTATCAGGAGGCTCTACAACATCCTGGGTAGAAGGCAGCAATGGATGAAGAAATGAAGGCACATAATGACAATCAAACATAGCCACTGGTTCCTCTTCCCACGGATAAGAAACTCATTGATTGCAAATGGTTTTATACTGTCAAACATAATCCGGATGGGTCAAGAGCATGGTTGAAGGCTCAACTAGTTGCTAAAGGCTATACTCAGTGTCATGGTATTTATTATGAAGAAACCTTCTCTCATGTGGCAAACAAGAACTCGGTACGTATATTATTATCTCTGACGACCAATTCTTCATGGCTGATATATCAACTTGTTGTGAAAAATGCTTTTTTGAATGGCGATATTAAAGAAGAAATGTATATGAAATAACCACCTGGGTATGTGGTTGAGGGGGTGTCCATATGTCGACTAAAAAATCTTTGTATGGTCTCAAATAGTCCCCTCGAGCATGGTTTGAGAAATTTAGTCAATCCCTCATACGGGCTGGATTTTACAGATGCGCTAGAGATCACTTAGTATTTATTGAAAACACACCGAGAGGCAAGGTAATTCTAGCAGTACATGTTGATGATATTATTTTAACTGGTAGTGATTCCGAGGGCATCCAGAAAACAAAAAAAAAATATGTGCTAAATTCAAGACAAAGGATCTTGTATTATGAACTCGATAGCGAGCCATGTAACTCAGCGGCACTATGGCTGAGTCATTGGGTAATGAGTTCCTTAGTTTTATATTACTGCATTTTATATCAGTTTAGGAGTAAATATGCCACAAGGGCATTCTTGTAATTTTCACCCTAAACTCTGGTTGGCGTCAAGCTTATGTAGGAGGGAAGATGGAATATGAAGACGCAAGTATTATTTTGGCCAAAAACATGATCCCAAGTTCTCCTTTGATCAGCTCAGGGTTGGAATTCCCATTGAGCTCTAGTTATCCCTCTGATCTCTTCTTCTTCCCCTCTTTCGCTTTCTGTTTTACAAAGTTCAGCCCATAACAGCAGCACTAACATGTTCACTGGTTTTAGGTGTTGTTGTTCGGTTTGTAGTCGATCAGAGCAAAGGGTTTACTGTTCCATTCCAAAGAGCACAACGGTGTGTCGTTGTTCGGTTTTAGTTGAGCAGAGCAGGGAGATTACGGTCCCTTCCAGTGAGTAGCAGTGTGTTGTTGTTTTTTTGAACCAGCATACCAGTGGTTTTTTCCCCACCTCCCGCCGAGAATAGCAGGGTACTGCTGTTCAGATATTGCCAAGCCCTGCAGTCTACTGCTACACTGTAATCGAGCATAACCATGGTGGCTACCCAGCTCCCACCGAGAACAGCAGTGTGATGTTGTCCAGATCTAGCCGAGTGTTAGGCTCTCTAGCCATGGATCGAGTCACCCGACGATCTCCTCTAGCTTCCAGATTGAATGACGAAGAAGGGAAGGATTTGGGGTTCTTGGAACGCCCAATGATGAAGGACGTGAGCCTTTGAAGGAGCTCCAACCTTAGGCCTCCTTAGAGAGAGAACCTGATCTCATTTAGACTAATGATCAATGCTTGTTTGCATTCCCTCACTTGACGCCCTAAATAGGTCAAGGAAAACATCAAAGGTTCTATAATTACAATTAGACCCTTATGGAACTTCAAATTACAATTAAACCCCTAAGGTACTGAAATACAAGTTTACTCCATCTCTTCTCTTCTCCGGTTAGCCACTCTTGATGCTATGGAGTCCATAACACCGAGCCTATGTTATGGACCAAATAGTAAGCTGAGTCAGGTTGGGAGACCATGGCTGAGTCAATTACTCTGACTGAGTTAGTTATATAGTCATTTAGTTTGTTTTCATGTTAAATTCCATAGAGGGGCAAACTTGTAATTCTCTCTGGAATGTTGAAAGCATCAGCCCCATTTAAAGGACGCCATGTAATGAAAGGGATAAGCAGAAATTTACAAAGGATTTGTGTTTTCCTCAATGAACCAGGGTCGGCGTTCCCCTGGAACCCTAGATTGCGGACTCCCTTCAAGAGTCGTAGGTTACGGACTCCCTTAGAGCCAGGTTATCCATCACCATCTATCCATCTCCACTCCTCCTTGTCTTCCCCTATGATTCTTCTCCTCTTCGTTCTCTTGTTCAAGTTTCCTTGCAAATCGCATGGTGGAATTCTGGGACCATAACATTTGGTATTAGAGCAGGTTCACAATGAGCAATTCTTCATTCCGAGATGAAATAACCGCAGTGTCGTTCCGAGATGAAATAACCGCAGCGCGAGCAGAAATGATTTCAGCAATACGGGAGGAAATGTGTGCCTTGCACACCTCATTATGGGAGGAGAGTTGTGCCCTGCACACAAGATTAATCTCCGGAAAAGAGAAGATACTTCAGGCTTTCATAAAAAATTGTCGGGATAAGGTTGATTAGGCTTTCTATTGAAGGGACGGGAAAAAATTTTTTCTGCCAGTTTCTGTCATGCCTTGAATTGCATCACATCTTGAATAAGGAGCACGAGCATGATTTCAATACAGAAATGATACCTCTGTATAGAGTGGCGAACACACCCCACTCTTATAGGGATTTTGCAAATTATGCCCAGGACATGCTTGGTAGTGAGTTCTACGTTGGTGCCTTCAAGGATGGCCCAACTTGGAGGACTAACAAATTTGCTCATGTCTCATCTGTTGGCATGGAATCAAATGGTTCTAATTCAGAACTCAGTGGTACATCATCATGCTACAAGAAGAAGCGGAAGAGTAATTTCCTTCCCTGGTACTTTAGGCATCCCATGGTTCTCATGGTCATGTTGTAGACATCTCTATGGTACCTGATTTTAATACAACATCTCTCTCATGTCTTGTTAAGATATATGATTCTTTGGAAAGTGATCTAAAGCTGAATGATGTTGTTGAGTACATTGGAGTATTCACTTTTGATCCAGAGCTTATTGTTCATAAGACTGATTCAGATAAGCTCATGGATGGCCTTTGTGATGAGGCTTTGGCTCATTTTCCTCCTAGTAAGGTTCCACGGCTGCATTGTTTAATACATCGAAAGCTTGCTCTTCAGGATTTCCTTATTGGCTTACATGTCACTGAGCCAAAACCCAATTTGATAAGAGGGATTCTAGAAACATTGCTTAGACATCTTACTTCTGTTCTTGGCAATGATGGTGTAGCAGCTGAATGCATGGTGTTGCAACTTCTATCCAGGGTCCATGCTAGAGTTGATTATGTTGTTGTGGGGAAGTTGTCATTGAACCTTTGTGGTCTTAATGCTGAGAGTGTTGCAATTTTTGTTAGCCAACTTAATCTTGTGATCTGGAGTATTTTTCCATTCTCACAATGTATACCCCTCACTATGGAGTACCTACACACAACCACCCTTGCACCCATAACAGATTATCAAAGTAACAGGCTAATAACTGGAGTTTGTAGCTGGTGAAAGGGTGCCACTTAACATTTGATGAGACAAGGTTAATTACAAGAATACTCAACTTTGTTGGAGTCGCTAATGTGAGACTGCTCAAGAATCTTATGGAATGTCAACAGGTTGAATATGAGTTTGATTACTATAAGATGGAGATGCCTGCATATGTTCAGTTCCTAATCCTGTCAGCAGGTAAATCTAGCATCTTACCTGCTAATTTGGTACTGCCATTCCGACTAGTTGGTGTCACTTACGTCAAAAGCCCCGCTGAAGAAGACTTGCAATTTTACAAACAGACATGTGATTACACAACTATACATCTTCCTTGGTGGGAACCATTTTCGAAGCGATGGGTGATTTTGATTCTCTATTTCTCAGCATTTTCTGCTCTGCCATATGGATAGCATAAACATGTGCATCGCTATCCTTTCCATGTCGGCTGAGTTTAATGGGAATCCTGCTACTGTTGGCCTGATCCAGTCGTCTTTCTTTTGCGGTTACCTTCTGACTCACTAGCTGGAGGAATATGGGCAGACACAGTCGGTGGCAAGCTTGTACTGGGATTTGGAGTAGTTTGGTGGTCAATTGCAACAATTTTTACACCTATAGCTGCTAAGCTTGGTTTGCCTTTCCTACTTGCCACTCGTACCTTCATGGGAATCGGTGCGGTGTTGCCATGCCTGTCAGGAAGAATATTCTATCAAAATGGGTTCTTGTAGCTGAGAGAAGTAGATCCTTGGCTCTAGCTTTCAGTGGAATGTACCTTGGTTCTGTAATAGGACTGGCATTTTCACCCTTTTTGCTTCATAAATTTGGTTGGCCATCAGTCTTTTACTCTTTTGGCTCTTTTGGAACTGTTTGGTTTGCATCATGGCTAAGTAAGGCATATAGTTCACCCCGAGGGGATCCATCACTTCGGCCAGAAGAAAGAGAACTGACGATCTCTGGTAATGTTTCTCAGGAGCCTGTCAAAGCTATTCCATGGAGATTAATTCTGTCCAAGGCCCTTGTCTGGGCCCTACTGATCTCTCACTTTTGCCACAACTAGGGCACTTTCATTCTTCTCACATGGATGCCAACATATTACAACCAGGTTTTGAAGTTCAACCTTACAAAATCTGGGCTTTTCTGTGTGCTTCCTCGGTTGACATTGGCATTGGCTAAAAATGTTGGTGGTTGGATAGCATATACACTTGTGAGTAAAGGGCTATCTATTACAACAGTTCGCAAGATCATGCAGTCAATTGGATTTCTTGGTCTAGCTTTCTTTCTGACTCCTTTGAGCTTCGTAAATTCTCTTGCAATGGCAGTACTAAGCATGCCTTGCAGTCAGGAAATTGATGCTTTCTCACAATTCGGTGTCTTTGGAACATCTCTAACTAGCTACATCTTATAGCATGGTTCTTGGGATGATGTCTTCAATGTTTCAGTTGGCCTCTATCTGGCTGGCACTATGGGGTGGAATCTCTTCTCCACTGGTGAGAAAATCCTAGCCTGATAGTTGACGCAGCTGATTTTCAGTAGACAGATAAGAAGCACTCAAAAAAAGAAAAATAAAACCAGCAGAGGGCTTCGGAGCTCACAAAATTGTTTTGGCCGACATACTCTACCTTCAAGCTCGAGGACAAGCTCGTTCTCCAGGAAGGGTGTGATGTTATGGACCAAATAGTGAGCCAAGTCAGGCTGGGAGACCATGGCTGAGTCAATTACTCTGACTAAGTTAGTTATGTAGTCATTTATTTTATTTTCATGTTAAATTTCATAGAAGGGTAAAATTATAATTCTCTTTGGAACGTTGAAAGCTTCAGCCCTATTTAAGAGACGTCATGGAATGAAAGGGATAAGCAGAAAGTTACAAAGGATTTGTGTTCTCCTCAATGAACTAGGGTCGGCGTTCCCCTAGAACCCTAGCTTGTGGACTCCCTTCAAGAGTTGTGGGTTATGGAAACCCTTAGAGTCGGGTTATCCATCTCCACTCCTCCTTGTCTTCCCCTACGATTCTTCTCCTCTTCATTCTCTTCTTCAAGTTTCCCTACGAATCGCATTGTGGAATTCTAGGACTATAACAGCCTAGTAGTCTACTGCTGCCCTGTTAACCGAGCACACTAGTGGGTTGATACCAAGTCCCAGCCAAGAACCACAGAGTGCTGCTGTTCAGATCTGGTTGAGCACCTCAGGGAGTTTCTATCCAGTACCAGTCCAAAACAGAAGTGAAAGAACTTACTCTCTTAGTTTTGGATCTATCCATCCCACACTGTGTTACACGATCTATGACTAGGGACCCTAACATCTTGGTATCAGAGCAGGGTAACATGGGAGACCCATCCCAAAGGAAAGAGCTGAGAAACCTTACTAGTGAATTGAAGGCAGACCATGCAACTCTGAGATTATGGCTGGATTAAACCGACTCCCAAACACCACACGAAGGATGGAAGAGCACTCTTATAACAAAGGAGGAGAATAACATTCTGGACGCAATGGTATACCGACACTAGGTGGAGGGTCATTACCCAGGTACACCAAACTTGATTTCACCACCTACACCAGGTCCGTCGACCGCTTAATCTTGCTACACAGATGTGAAAAATTTTATGCCCACTAGGGTACATCTGACATGGACAAGGTGACTGTAGCTGTTTTCCACTTGCTAGATAAAGCACAACTCTGGTTCCATCAAGTTGAATTGGACCACCTGGTCGTGGATTGGGAAGAGTTTAAAGAGTTGTGCACTCTACGGTTCAGACCGCTAGCTTACAGCAACCCTTTGGGAGACTTGGTCTTCTTAAGAGAGACCAGTTCGGTGGAACCATACCAAACTTAATTTTAGGAAAAACTAGCTCAAGCAAGCCACCTAGTTCAAAGAGACCAGCATGTAAATTTTTTCACAGTAGAGCTTACTGGTTCGTTGAAGCTGGAGGTGGAGCTCCACGCGCCTACTAATTTGGGGCGAGCTATGAGTTTGGCTAGGACAAATGGAAGCAAGACATCACATTCAGAATAGGAGTAGTTGGCAAGGGGGGAGAACCAGTGAGCCTGGGTGGCAAGGGAGGAGGAACTATTCACCTCTGGTGACAGGGCCACTGGCCATATTGTGGTAGTAACCACTAGAACCAGCAACTCATCACCCCCATATATCAAAAAATTAACCGGGATGGAAATGGTTGTTATGGTCCCTGGCCATGGATCGAGTAACTCAATGTAGGATCGGTGAATCCAGCGCTGTCAGAGAGCTGCTGCTCTCAGTCAGGAGGAATAGTCTCCTTTTTATAGCTTGGTTTTTGTTCTCGGTAAGGGTTGAAAACCCTAGCTGATCTTGGATAGGAAAGGGATGAGCCCTGGCTACTCACTGCTGAGAGGGGTTAGGATCTGCAGCTCACAGTTGAGAGGGGATAGGGGTCCCTAACCCTGTTGCTCACTGGACTAGAGGCTGAAGCACCTCTATTTCTGGTTGCTCTCGGTATAGGGCTGTAAAGCCCCTACCTTTGCTCCGAAAGAGAGAGAGAGAGGAACCCTCTCTTGCTGCTGTGGACAGATGAGAGGCTATAGACTCTGGTTGAGCTCAGAAAAAGGGATAGAACTTCCCCCCTTGGTTTTGGTAAGAACAAGATAAAGAAGAATTCCAGAGAGAAAGAAGAAACTCAGATTCAAGAGGGAGCCTATACTTGGAGCTCATCAAGGAGACCTCCCAAACCCTAGAGCTCATCAAGGAGAACTCCAAACCCTGTTTAACCTAATTCAATGCTTGCTTTTCCTCTATTCCTTTACCCTCTAAATATGGTTTGACGTCATTAGAGTTTAGGGCTTTATAATTACAATTCTGCCCCTAGGCATGTACCCTTAAATACTTAATGAAAAATATACTTAAAAGCAATATAAAATAGGAAAGTAAAAGTAATTAACTCCGTGAGTCATTGTCACATCCTTTGGGTGACTCAGTTAGCTATTGATTCCTGAACATCCGTCCCCCCCCCCTGGAGATAGAGCTTGTCCTCAAGCTCGTAAGTTGGGAAGACTTGTTTGTTGGCCAGTTGTTCCCACGTAGCAGCTGCTGGTTCGGTGTCCTTCCATTGGACTAGAATCTCCCACTAGTCATTAATAAGGCGGGCATTCAATACCGTGGCTGGAGTAAGAATAACCCATCCATTGTCAATCGGAGGAAGTGACAGGGTTGAAGGAGGGGGTGAGCCCTGAAAGGGTTTAAGTAAGGAGACGTGGAACACATAATGAAGTTTGGTTGTGGTGGGAAGTTGCAGTTGATAGGCAACTGGCCTGATGCGCCGAATAATTGAGAAAGGCCCAAAGTACTTTGGAGAAAGTTTATTACGCTGTTGGCCAGCTACTGAGTGTTGGTTGTAAAGTTGGAGTCGTAACCATATGTAGTCTCCTTCCTTGTATGCGACATCCCGGTGTCCCTTTGTCATAGATGTCCTTCATATGAACTTGTGCTTTGAGGAGGCAAGCCGAAATATTCTGTAGCAGCTAGTCCTGTTCAATTAGTGCCTGATCAATAGAGTCCACTCGTGTGGAGCCTGAAGTATATGAGAGAAGCTGAGGAGGATCTCTTCCATATAGAACACTGAAGGGAGTAGACTGCAATGCAGTGTGGAAGGAAGTGTTGTTACAATATTCAGCCCATGGTAGCCATTGAACCCAATTTTTAGGATGATCACCCACCAAACATCGGAGATATATTTCCACAGTGCGGTTAACCACTTTTGTTTGGCCGTTTTATTGAGGATGTGTTATGGTCCCTAGCCATGGATCTAGTAACTCGGTGAGATACTGATGAATCCAGCACGTTACAAGGTTTTTAAACACCGTAAGGAAACAAGAATCTCGTCTCCAACCACTGTTCACGCAGGTAAGTTGAAACAAAATCCCTTTTGTCTAATGTATGGATTTAACCACTAATCACGCAGGTAAATTAAAACAGAATTCTAACCTGTTGTACTTAAGAAAATAGAATCTCAAGTTACCTCTTTGAATGAATTCGGAACTCCTCAGCTCAGATTCGGAACTCCTCTTAAGCCCAATATTCGGAACTCCTCTGCCCAGAATTCGGAACTCCTCCTCAGCACAAAATTTGGAACTCCTCTGCCCAGAATTCGGAACTCCTCCTCAGCTCAGATTCGGAACTCCTCTTAAGCCCAAAATTCGGAACTCCTCTGCCCAAAATTCGGAACTCCCAACCAGCAACAAGAACCCGTCCTCCTTCCTGGGTAGACTCACGTCAAGACCTCTCCTTTTCTGGAATTTTCGTGAAAGAGATGATCTTCTCTCTTGCAGCTCAGAAGAGAAAGGTAATTCATTTTCCTTTTCCTTCCAAGATCTCCTCAAAGACTCCCCAATGGATGCAGCAAACCCCCAAGAGAGTTTAAGCCAAGAACCCTAGAATAGAGAGCCTAGAAAGAACCTAAATTACCCTAGTTTATGCTAATTCCGAACATGCTTTATTTCTCCATCCTTACCCCTTAAATAGGGTTATTAACATCAACATTGGTTAGGGTTACAAAATTCAATTCTACCCATACCTTTAAGTCTTATTACAAATCAATAAAATTAGAAATTAAAAGCAACATAAATAATAAAAGTAAAGTAGATGACTCAGTCTTATTGAGTCCATAACATCTGCCCCCCCTTGGAGATCGAGCTTGACCTCAAGCTCGGAAGTTGGGTAGACCTAGTGAAAGTTGTCGAGCCGCTCCCATTTTGCGTAGTTGTGGCCGATTGCTGCCCAGTAATGGCATGCAGGGAGATGTCCGGTGGTTCTTCCTCAATCATATCCTTTGTCACCTCGATATCCTCATCTTCAACCTTATCGATCAAAACCAATCTTTTGCACTGATGCCCAACCCGATATGGTTCATCACAGTTGTAACATAGATTCTTAGCCTGTCGTTCCGCCATCTCAGCACTTGTCAATTTTTTTATATAAGGAGTTGTAGGATGACTAGATCTCGGATCCCCTGTCAAAGTAATACCCGGGTTGTTTCTCGGAGGAATGCGCTCCCCTGACCCTGGAGGTCGTCTGTGTTGTGCCTGCTGTCGCAATTCTAAAGCACGAGCTATATTCATAGCGCTGGATAAGTCAACAGGTGCATAGAGCTCCACCTCAAGCTTTAAGGCCTCCGTCAGTCCTGTTGTAAATAGCGCAACTTGCTGATCCACTTGTACCATACTGCTGGCTCGTGCTAATTTTTCCTGGAACAATTTTTGATATTGCTCCATGGCCCCAGTTTGGCTTAGTAAAACCAAATCTCCCAAAGGGTTACTGTAAGCCGGAGGACCAAAACGGAGAGAACACAGTCGCTTAAATTCATCTCAATCTACCACCTCGCTATCAACCTCAACTAGCTGGTACCAAAGTTGTGCTTCCCCTAGTAAGTGGAAAACAGCTACGTTGACTCGGTCATAGGTTGGGACTCGCTAATGGCTAAATTTTTTTTCGCATCGATAGAACCATATCAAAGGGTCTTCTAACCCATTATAAGTAGGGAATTCCATTTTAGTATACCTCGGAACAGTGCCTCCCCCCTGGTAAAAGTGCCCCCCCGGAATGAGGGGTCCTTGTTGTCTAGAGAAACTCGTGTGCCTCGGAAATTCATCTCCCCCTCTGTTATACGAATGGTCCCCTCCTCTCTGATCTGGAATGAGGGGTACAGTCCCTCGCCCCTGGTTGAGGTGTCCCCCCCGGAATGAAGGGTCCTTGCTGACCCGAGAAACTCGTGTGTCTAGTAAACTCATCTCCTCCTCTGATCTGCTAATGGTCTCCCGGAATTGGGTTTTTCCCAGTGCTCAGACCAATCTCCATGTTATCCATCCTTCCTTTCAAGGTTTCCAAACTGAGAGTGAACTTTTCCTCCAATGCAGCAAATTTCTTGCTAGTTGATAGACCATTCTCCATGCTATCCATCCTTCCCTTCAAGGTCTCCATATCGATATCAATTTTTGAGAACCTCTCTAGGACAGTATCAAATTTTCTTTCAAGCAATTCAAAGTATTCATTGGTGCTTCTCTCTGCCAGGTTACCCTGCTCTGATACCAAGTTGTTATGGTCCCTAGCCATGGATCTAGTAACTCGGTGAGATACTGATGAATCTAGCACGTTACAAGGTTTTTAAACACTATAAGGAACCAAGAATCTTGTCTCCAACCACTGTTCACGCAGGTAAGTTGAAACAGAAACGTATGGATTTAACCACTAATCACGCAAGTAAATTAAAACAGAATTCTAACCTGCTGTACTTAAGAAAATAGAATCTCAAGTTACCTCTTTGAATGAGTTCGGAACTCCTCAGCTCAGATTCGGAACTCCTCTTCAGCCCAATATTCGGAACTCCTCTGCCCAGAATTCGGAACTCCTCCTCAGCACAAAATTCGGAACTCCTCTGCCCAGAATTCGGAACTCCTCCTCAGCTCAGATTCAGAACTCCTCTTAAGCCCAAAATTCGGAACTCCTCAGCCCAGAATTCAGAACTCCCAACCAGCAACAAGAACCCTTCCTCCTTCCTGGGTAGACTCATGTTAAGACCTCTCCTTTTCTGGAATTTTCATGAAAGAGATGATCTTCTCTCTTGCAGCTCAAAAGAAAAAGGTAATTCCTCTTCCTTTTCCTTCCAAGATCTCCTCAAAGACTCCCCAATGGATGCAGCAAACCCCCCAAGAGAGTTCAAGCCAAGAACCCTAGAATAGAGAGCCTAGAAAGAACCTAAATTACCCTAGTTTATGCTAATTCCGAACTTGTTTTATTTCTCCATCCTTACCCCTTAAATAGGGTAATTAACATCAACATAGGTTAGGGTTATTAAAACCCAATTCTACCTGTACCTTTAAGTCTTATTACAAATCAATAAAATTTAAAATTAAAAGTAACATAAATAATAAAAGTAAAGTAGATGACTCAGTCTTATTGAGTCCATAACAGGATGATAGGATGATGAGAATTTCAACTTGGTGCTGCATAGATGAAAAAGCTCCCGCCAAAAAGTGCCGGTAAAGACCACATCATGATCACTGACAATCGATTCTGGAATGCCATGTAAATGAACAATATGCTTGAGGAATATTTGTGCCACTCTAGATGCCGTATATGGGTGTGCCATGGGAATAAAGTGAGCATGCTTGGAGAACCTATCCACCACCACAAATAAAACCCTTTTTGCCGGAAGATTTTGGAAGACCTTTGACGAAATCCATAGATATATTGGCCCACGCTTATGTAGGAAGACCAAGAGGCTGCAGAAGACCCATTGGATTTAAGTGTTTGGCTTTGTTACATTGACATATCGGATAGGATGTTACATATGCTGCAATGGAGGTCTTCATAGTCTGCCAATAGAAATTTGCTCGAATGTGATGCAATGTTTTCTATATGCCTTCATGAGTGGTGTCATGGTATGCTGAGATGATGGCTAAAACTAACTTTGAAGTGTGTGGTACATATAAGAGCAATTTGTAGTAAATAAGAGAATCCTGAATGGCCCATCTACAGTTCAGTGCCCCCTCTGTAATTTTGTTGTGCAAATTGAGGAGAACCGGATTGCTGGAATTTTCCTCCTTTACAGAGTCTAAGAGAATAAAACGAGGTTGACTGATAGCATAGAGAAGCGGTGGATTCTCCAAACATCATGACAAGGCATTGGTTGCCTTGTTTAACCGCACAACACGGTATTTCATTGTAAAGTAGAATCCCATCAATTTACTAATCCAGTGCTGTTGAGGAGAAATCGTGAGGCCCTGCTCCAGCAAATATTTAATACTGTAATGATCAATGTGAATGAGAAATGCACGGCTCCAAAAGTACGGTCTCCAATGTTAGACAGCTTTGGCCAACCCGATTAACTCGTGTTCATATGCTGCCAATTTGTGATGTAGTTCTGCCAATTGTCTGTTGAAAAATGCAACAGGGTGAAAGTGCTGCTGTAGAACGGCCCGAATGCCCCCACCGGATGCGTCACACTCGGTCTCAAATAAATCTTCAAAATTGGGAAGTTGTAGAACTCGAGCGGAGGCAAGAGCTAATTTCCTATATGAGAAGGACTGTGTTTCCTGGTCATTCCAAATAAAGGAATTTTTCTTGAGGAGACTTGTCAATGGTGCTGCTAATGGTTCATAATTCTTGATAAATTTTCTATAATATCATACTAATCCCAAAAACCCTCTCAAACCAGAGGTATTCATAGGTTGCAGCCAATGGCTTGAATTTTTTCGGAATCAACCATGACCCCATCAATGGAAATAATATGGCCGAGATAGGCCACATGTGATGTCACAAATGAGAATTTGGATTTCTTTAAATATAGTTGATGTGCACGTAACAATTGAAATACCACTTTTAAATGCTCTAAATGTTGAGTTCTGAACTGGCTGTAAATGAGTATGTAATAAAACAAAATACAAATTTGCTAAGATAGTTGTGGAATATCCAACGCCTAGAATGTAGAGGGTGCGTTGGATAATCCAAATGGCATGACCAAAAATTTAAAATGGTTGTGATGAGTGCGGAAGGCAGTTTTCTCTATGTCATTTGGGTGCATACGAACCTGATGATATCTGGAGCGCAAGTCCAATTTGGTGAATATATATGACCCATGTAATTCATCTAGAAGCTTCTCTACCATAGGAATAGGGAACATGTCTTTCACAGTTTGTGCATTCAAATCCCGATAATTGACACAAAATCACCATGTACCATCATGTTTCTTAACGAGGAGGATTGGTGAAGAAAATGGTGAATGGCTACTGCGAATAAGGCCTTGCTGTAGCATAGCTTTAACTATCTTTCGATTTCATCTTTCTGGAAGTGTGGGTACCGATAAGGTCGAACTACCACCACCTTTGAGCCCTGTTTTAAACATATATGATGGTCACAGTGCCTCAAGGGAGGCAGCCTGGAAGGCTCTTGGAAAAAGTCCAAGAATTCATGTAGGAAATGTTCTAATGTGCTGTCCGGATTGTCCTGTGTGTGAAGCATATGAATGTGATGTGGCTTGTCCACTTGACTGCCCTGTAATAGTACTAGGCATCCGCCCATTTCAAAACTCATAGTTAAACCAGTAAAGTCCCAAAAAATAGGACCTAAGGTTTGCAGCCATTTAATACTCAATACCATATCGAACCCAGCAAGAGGTATGACAAAAAATTCTGAATGAAAGAAAGTCGTACCGATTGAGAAATTTACTGTATTGCTGATGCCATATCTAGGAACTTTCTCTCCATTGGTAACCAAAAAAGTGGTTGTTGAGTGACGAAGGATTTGTAGTTGAAGGTGTTGAGCAGCTGTTAAACTGAGAAAATTATGTGTACTTCCGGAATCCACATGGCTGACAAGGTCCTGGTCCATCACCCAAGTCCAGACTTGGATTGTTTTGGCGGATTTTTGGCCGATAATGGCATGCAGAGAGATTTCTGGTGGATCTTCCTCACTAGGATCATCAATTTGTTCTATTTTTGTGATTTCATCGACTTCTAACCAGAACAACCTTATACACTGATGGCCTGCCCTGTATGGTTCATCACAATTGTAACAAAAGTTCTTTGCCCTACGGTCAGCCATCTCCCAACTAGTTAATTTTCGAATATACTGGGCAAGTGGGTTGCTAGGCCATGTATCTGCTACAAGAGTAGTCATGGGATTATTTCTACGCGGTTTCCCTGATGGGAAAGTTATCTGAGGGGTAGTGTTGCACCTCCCTTGCCAACTATTGGAAGTGTTCCGATCCCCTTGCCAAGTTGTCCTCCCGTTTTGAAATTTTTGTTGAGTTTCTAGTGCGCGAGATAGACTCATTGCTTGAGCTAAGTCAATAGGTACGTGGAACTCCACATCTAACCTTATGACTCATTAAGGCCTGTTGTAAATAAATTGACTTACCGGTCTACGCGAACCATCCGACTAGCTCAAGCCAATTTTTCTAGGAACTGTTTTTGATATAGTTCCACTGGCCCAGTTTGTCGTAACAACATTAAATTATTAAACACCTAGCCAATGCATCCCAAAAGACCAGCCTGTTAGAAGCGGAAGGCATAGGTACTTAACCCTGGACCATAACATCACACCCCACCTTCACGAGCCGATGACCACGGCGGCGCAGTGACACTGGCCCAACTACAGCCTACCAGTAATGTTAATCCAGCCTCTATGACCTACCGATAATTTTAATCCAGCCTCTATGACCTACCAGTAATTTTAATCCAGCCTCTGCACACCCCGGGATTTGAACTCGCGACGTGGGAGCCCACTCTGATACCATATATTAGGTACCTTCCCAATACTACCCTAAAGACAGGTCTGTTAGGAGCGGAAAACATAGGTACTTAACCCAGGATCCAGCTGTCTAACGCACTGTGATTGCTGTCCCATAACAGTACTCCCACCGTTACGAGCCGATGACCACGAGTGTGCAGCGATACTGGCACAACCGTGGCTTACCAATAATTTTAATCCAGCCTCTACAACCTACCAGTAATTTTTATCCAGTTTTTGTGCGCCCCAGGAATCGAACTCGCAACTTTGCGCCCGCTCTGATACCAAATGTTAGGTACCTAGCCAATACTATCCAAAACACTGGCCTATTAGGAGTGGCAAACATAGATACTTAACCCTGGATCCAGCTGTCTGACGTACTATGATTGTTGTCCCATAACACAAATCCCCCAAGGGGTTACTGTGGGCTTGAGGACCAAACCGTATAGTGCATAATTCTTTAAACTCTTCCCAATCCGGCACCAATCTATCCAACTCTACTTGATGAAACCAAAGTTGTGCTTCATCGAGCATGTGGAAGGCGGTCAGTCCCACCTTATCAATTTCTGATGTTCTTTGATGGATAAAAAACATTTCGCACCTATGTAACCAAATCAAGGGGTCGTTTGACCCATTAAAAGTAGGAAAATCAAGTTTTGTATACCTTGGTATGGTGCCTCATTCCTATTCAACCAGTCTGGGCAGGAAAGGCATTGCACTCTGCAAACTGGTCTCCCCCTCTGTTGTGCGAGTTGTCCTCTCCTCTTTTTCTGGGGTTGAGTTCCTTCCAGCCGTAATATTTCCCATCATCCTAGAAAGTCTATTGATATGGAGGTTCATATTTTGAAGTTGTTCCAACCTTTACAGCTTGGTTGTTGTTTTTGTTAAGGGTTGAGAAACCCTTGCTGCTCTCAGACAAGAAAGGGGTGGGCCCTGGCGGATCACTATTGAGAGGGGTTAGGACCCTTCTTGCTTCTTATTACTGCTCACGGATGAGAGGGGTTAGGGGTCCTTAACCCTGCTGCTCACTGGACTAGAGGCTGAAGCACCTCTATTTCTGGTTGCTCTCTATATAGGGCTGGAAAGCCCCTACTTTTCATCAGAAAGAGAGAGAGGAACCCTCTCTTACTACTATGGATGGATGAGAGGCTATAGCCTCTGGTTGAGAGGCTATAGCCTCTGGTTGAGCTCAAAAAAATGGAAATAACTTCCCCCCTTGGTTTCGATAAGAACAAAATAAAGCATAATTCAAGAGAGAAAGAAGAAACTCAGATTCAAGAGGGAACCTGTACCTAGAGCTCATCAAGGAGACCTCCCAAACCCTAGAGCTCGTTAAGGAGAACTCAAAACCCTATTTAACCTAATTCAATGCTTACTTTTCTTCTATTCCTTTACCCTCTAAATAGGGTTTGACGTCATTAGAGTTTAGGGCTTCACAATTATAATTCTGCCCCTACGGCATGTACTCTTAAATACTTAATGAAAAATATATTTAAAAGCAATATAAAATATGAAAATAATAGTAATTAACTGAGTGAGTCATTGGCACCTCCTTTGGGTGACTCGGTTAGCTATTGAGTCCTCAACAATAGCTGACCAAATAACGAAGAACATTTGCTATAATTGTGATGAAGATTAACTAGTTGGCCACCAATGTAAAAGATTGTTTTGGTTTGAGTTGGAAGCATGGGAAAAGGAGGAAGAACCAATAGAGGACACTCCAGTGGAGGTTGAACCAGAAATTTCCTTACATGCCATTACCGGACAGAAGTCGGCCAAAACCATGCAAGTGCGAGCAAAGGTATCTTACCAGGAGCTGGTGGGGTTTGTCAACTCAGGTTCCCTCATCGTGACAATGGCGAAACCCCTCTGACTTGGGATCCAACATCACCCAATTGCCACGGTTTCAATAGCCAAAGGTGAGAAGGTTTTGAGTTACAGGGTCAGCAAGGTGGTACAATTTTCCATTGGTAACACTCACTTTACCATTGATTTTTTTGTCATTCCTTTAGCCGGATTTGATATGGTGCTCGAGGTTAACTGGTTGCAAACATTAGGCTCAATTTTGTGGGACTTCTCAACTTTAACAATGAGCTTTGTGTCTAAAGGCAAATCTGTGTTTTAAAGGGGCAGTCACGCTACAGCCGGCCCCCATGTACACTTATTACACGAGCAGCAACATAGACAAATTACTAGAGGAGTTCTCCGACTTGTTTCGGGAGCCGTCTGGGCTCTCCCCATTGAGGCACTGTGACCACCAAATTTTTTTAAAAGCTGGATCAGATGCAATGGTGGTCAGACCCTGCAGGTATCCACACCTCCAGAAAGATAAAATCAAATGGCAGTGCAAGAGCATGCTTGAACAGGGCCTTATCCATAGCAGTAGTTCCCCATTTTCTTCACCGGTTATACTAGTTAAGAAGCATGATGGCACATGGCAGTTCTGTGTGGACTATAGGGAGCTCAATGCAAAAACCATCAAAAACAAGTTCCCATACCAATGGTAGATGAGATATTGGATGAATTGCATAGGTCAACAATATTTACCTAGCTGAATTTGAGATTGGGTTATCGCTAAATAAAAATGCATCCGGCAGATATCAAGAAAATAGCATTCCGTACTTACCATGGACACTTCAAATTCGTGGTGATGCTTTTCGGGTTATCCAACACACGTCTACCTTTTCAGGCTTTGATGAATGATGTATTTCATGATTATCTTCGCAAATTTGTGTTGGTTTTCTTTGATGATATTTTGATTTACAACAAATCATAAGCACTACATTTTGAAGACTTACAGCTTGTTTTCCAACTCCTCTGAGCACATCATCTCTTCGTGAAATGCTCCAAATGTTCATTTGGGAAGGCCCAAGTCACCTATATGTGCCACATCATTTCAGCAAAGGGCATCACAGTGAACCTAGAAAAAATTACAGCAATCACCAACTAGGCTCAACCGCACAACATTTCAGTCTTAAGAGGATTTTTGGTGCTAGTTGGCCATTATTGGAAATTTATACAAAATTACGGTCCTCTGGCCAGTCCATTGACCAATCTTCTCAAGCGCAACACCTTCATTTGGGATGATGGAGCAAATTTCCACTCCAGTCCTGCAATTGCTGGACTTTGAGACCTTATTTGTGGTGGAGTGTGATGCTTCAAGGGGTGGTACTACAGCAAGCACAACACCCCATTGCATATTTTAGCTGGCAACTAGCAGCACATCACCAGAATTACCTGCTTATGAGCACGAGCTGATTTGGTCAGCCAAGGCGGTTCAACACTGGCGGTCCTACTTGTGGGGACGTACAACCTCAAATTTTTGCTAGCACAACGCATCTCGACGCCTCCACAACAACACTAGATAAGAAAATTATTTGGGTTTGACTTCACAGTGGAACACGAGCCAGAATAATTTAACAAGGTGAATGATGCTTTATCCCGACATATGGAGGAACCACACCAAGTCTATGCAATTAGCCAACCAAAGTCTCTCTTGCTCGATTCCTTTAAAGAGGACCAGCGGACTAACCTAGCACTCCTAGAGCTATCTAGGAAGATCACTGTAGGAACCATGGACTCCAGGTGGGCAATCCGTGACAACACCATTATGTATGGCAATCACATCTATTTACCACAGTCCTCTCCCTTGGTTGTAGTAAATTTATCCACCTACCATGATAGCACTCATGTGGGCATTCAAAAGACGTTGCATCGGATCAGGGCCAATTTTTACCAGCAAGGCATGAAATCCGCAGTTGCTGAGTACGTAGCCTTGTGTCATACCTGTCAATGCAACAAGGCTAAACATTTATCCCCAGTGGGCATCCTTCAACCACTCACCCTTCTCACACAGGTTTGGACTGATCTTTCCATGGACTTCATTGATGGCCTTCCCAAAGCCTCCGAAAAATCCGTCCTATTGGTGGTGGTTGAAAGATTCTCAATGTATGCTCACTTTATCCCTTTGGGTCATCCGTATACGACTTCATGAGTCGCTCAAGTGTTTTTTTACAATATTGTTCATTTGCATGGCATTTTGGAGTCCATAGAGAGCGATCGTGATGCGGTCTTCCCTAGCCACTTTTGGAGAGAGTTCTTCCGATTATGCAGTACCAACCTGAACTTTTCCTCTTCTTTTCACCCATAATCTGATGGACAGACTGAGGGTGTTAACCACACGGTGGAAATGTACTTACGGTGCTTTATGGACTACCGCCCACAATAGTGGCTTCAATGGCTCCCTTGGGCCAAATATTGTTACAATACGTCCTTCCATTCCACCTTGCAAGCCACACCATTCAAGGTCCTCTACGGCAGGGATCTACCTAGGTTGTTGTTCAATATGGCTGGTTCCACCAGAGTTGACACCCTTGACCAGGCATTGCTGGACTGTGATCAAGTAATTTAAGCAGCCACCCAACGTCTCTAGAACGCTCAGGCCAGGATGAAAGCATAATATGACAAGGGCCCCCGAGATGTGATGTACAACCCCGGTGATTATGTGTGGCTTTGCCTCCAACCCTACCATCAACAGTCTCTGGATGGTCCCTGCCACAAGCTATCTCCCAAATTCTTTGAGCCCTTTTTAGTTCTCCATTGCATTGGCCAAGTGGCATACCAATTGTAGCTTCCACCAAATGCTCAATTGCACAATGTCTTTCATGTGTCCCTCCTCAAACCCTTCAGGGGACCAGCACCACCTCCGCCTCCGTTCTTATCGCCAGTAAAGGAGGGGCATGTTATTTTCTCTCGAGCCACATCATTGCAAGCCCACCAACTTCATAACAAGTGGGAGGTTCTCATCCAGTGGGCTGACACAGAGGAAGTGGCAACAACATTGGAAGATGTGAAGACATTTCTCCGGGCCAATCCTACCTTCGATCTTGAGGACAAGCCCTTTCTCCGAAAGGGGAGTGATGTTATGAACTCGATAGCGTAACGTGTAACTCAGAAGCACCATGGCTAAGTCATTGGGTACTGAGTTCCTTAGTTTTATATTACTACTTTTTATATCAGTTTAGGATTAAATATTCCATAGGGGCATTCTTGTAATTTTCACCCTAAACTCTGGTTGGCATCTGTTAGGATCCTCACGAGCCATGGATCTTGTCACCCTCCTCTCTTCTCTTCCTTCCATTACCTTTCTTGACATTGAGATAGAAAGATGGAATGATGAAGACAAAATTTCGGAAAAGGAATTGGGGAAAACGGGAGAGAGCTTGAAGGAGCTCTCAACATGTTTATCTACTTTAATCTAAGCTAGAGTAGACTCAATTGCTATCTTTTCATTACCCTAGTCGTCCCCTTAAATAGGGTTGAGGACGCCCAAACACTTTAGACCGCTTGGGTCAATGGTTCAAACCAATAAATGCTAAACCAACCCAAACCAAAGACAATTACATGCAAATTGAAAATAACATTAATTAATTCCTACACCTGTTGGTAACTCGTGATGCTATAGAGTCCATAACATCACCCCCCCCCCCCCCCCTCCTAGAGAAAGAGCTTGTCCTCAAGCTCGAAGGAAGGATATAGGAGTCGAAATGCTAATAACGGCTCCCATGTGGTGTCACTGGGGTTGGCATCTGCTCACTGGATGAGAATTTCCCAATCACCCTGAATGTCGTGTGCTTTTAAACCTGAACTGGAGTAGAAAGGACTTTGCCCTCATGTAGTGGCGGCAGTGGAGTGTGCAGTAGGGGTGAGTCACCATGGAATGGCTTTAATTGGGAGACGTGAAATACATTATGGATCTTTGCTTCCGTTGGTAACTGCAAGCGGTATGCCACGGGCCCAATTTTGTCCAACACCTGAAATGGACCATAATATTTTGGAGACAGCTTATGGCGCTTGGATGGAGTCAAGGACAGTTGGCGGTAGTGTTGAATCTTTAACCACACATAGTCTCCGGGGAAATAAGATACCTCTCGGTGCTTCTTATCATAATAGATTTTCATAGAGTGTTGGGCCTCCTGTAGATGAGTACGTACCTTAGTGAGCATAGCGTCTCTTTCAGCTAACGCTTGGTCCAAAGTGACGACTTTCGATGCCCCAGGTTCATATGGTAACAGACGAGGTGGATCTCTGCCATAAACTACCCTGAAAAGAGTAGTTCCCAGTGCTATGTGATAAGATGTGTTATAGCAAAATTCTGCCCATGAAAGCCATTTCACTCACCGTCTAGGTGTGTCCCCCACAAAACAATGAAGGTACATTTCAATCGTGCGATTGACGACCTCTGTTTGTCCATCCGTTTGTGGATGATATGCAGACGAAACTGCCAATTGGGTGCCCTATAATTTGAATAATTCCTTCCAAAAGATACTGGTAAAAATGACATCCCTGTCACTGATAATGGATGTGGGAATTCCGTGTAATCGGACAATGTTGTCCATAAATAATTGAGCGACCTGAGCAGCAGTATATGGATACACCAAAGCAATGAAGTGACCATATTTTGAAAACCGATCAACAACGACGAATATCACTGATTTACCTGATGAAATGGGAAGGCCAGCAATGAAGTCCATTGAAATGTTGGACCAGATTTGAGACAGTAGTTGCAAATGTTGCAGTAGGCCGGCCGGACTTAAAGATTCGGCCTTGTTGCGTTGACAAATCTGACAAGCAACTACATAATCAGCAATTGTGCTCTTCATGCCCTTCCAGTAAAAGTCCCGACTGATTCAGAAATATGTTTTCTATCAACCCTCATGTGTGCTATCATGGATAGAGGACAGGATGGTGTGAAGAAGTGGGGATTTATGATGCATAAAAATCCTGTTTTTGTAGAGTATAAGACGATCCTGAATAGTCCAATGAGGAGCTGTTGTTCCCTGTTGAATATCCTGATATAATGACATCAGTTCCGGATATTGATGTACTTCCTAACGAATATAATCTAGCACAAGTGAACGTGGGTGACTGATAGCATAAACTTGTGTTGCTGAAATATCCCGACGTGATAAAGCATCAGCCCCCAAATTTGAACTACCTGGCTTATAGTAAACCGTAAAATCGAAGCCCATGAGTTTAGTTAACCAATGCTGTTGTGGGGATGTGGTGAGGCGTTGTTCAAGAAGATACTTGAGGCTGCAATGATTTGTACGAATGAGAAATGGTCATCCCCATCGATAAGGTCACCAATGTTGGACAACCTTGGTAACCCAATCAATTCCAGCTCATATGCAGCTAACTTATGGTGGTGGTGTCCCAACTGACGGCTGAAATAAGCAATGGGGTGTCCCAATTGTTGTAACACTGCCCCTATACCTCCCCCAGATGCATCACATTCCACCACAAAGTCTCCCTCAAAATCTGGTAATTGTAGTACTGGCGCTGAGGCTAAGGCCTCTTTTAACAGCTTAAAGGCCTGATCCGCTGAAAGAAGACCAGTGGAAGGCATGTTTTTCGAGAAGGTTGTTGAGTGGTGCTTCTATCTGGCCATAAGATTGGATAAATTTTCTATAATATCCCGCTAGGCCTAAAAATCCCCTTAATGTTGTGATGGAGGTGGGAATCGGCCAATTTGTTACTGCTTGTATCTTGCTCTGGTCAACTTTCACGCCCACAGCTGATATGACGTGGCCCAAATATGCCACCTCAGATGTACCCATAGAACATTTGGATTTATTCAAAACCAAATGATGAGATTGTAGAATGGTAAATACCTGATGGAGGTGTTGGAGATGTTCTCCCCAAGTTTTTTTGTAGACCCGAATGTCATAAAAAAATACTAACACATAGTTGCGTAAAAGTGATGAAAATACCTCATTCATGAGGGCCTGAAAGGTGGAGGGTGCATTGGAGAGAACGAAGGGCATGACGAGGAACTCGAAATGACCGTGATGTGTGCGGAACGCAGTCGTCTCCATATCAGCTGGGTGAACTCTTATTTGATGATAGCCCGATTTCAAATCTAACTTGGTAAAAATTCTAGCACCATGTAACTCATCCAGCAACTCGTCCACGATTGGAATGGGGTACTTGTCTTTAATTGTCTGCCAGTTGAGTTGCCTATAGTCGACACAAAACCTCCATGATTTATCCATTTTACGTACTAGTAACACTAGTGAGGAAAAAGGAGATCGACTGGGCTGGATCACTCCCTGAGCGAGCATATTAATGCACTGTCATTCTATTTCATCTTTCTGTATATGCGGGTAATGATAAGGCCACACCACTACTGGATCAGTTCCCAACTTTAAACGAATGCGGTGATCGTAGTGACGCATTGGTGGTAGAACTGTAGGGTCATTAAATAAATCCACAAATGTTGTAAGTAAGGGAGCTAACTGACCATCACCATTGTTCTAAAGTTGTAAAGTGTGAAGTGCGTTAGGGACCTGTGCCACAATACCTTGTAATGTAATCTGGCCCTGTGGTGTTAAAAATGTCATAGTCCGAACCTGAAAGTCCCATAATATAGGGTCTAATAACTGAAGCCATTTGACCCCGAGCACCAAATCAAATCCAGACAAGGGAATGACCAGTAAGTCTGTCTGAAATGAATGTCCCTCAATGGTGAAAGGGGTGTTGGCACATAACCCCACACTTGCAAATTTAGCCCCATTGGCCACTGAAATCGAGAGAACCCTTTGCTATTGAATTTCCAATCCCAATTTTTTTCGCTGCTGGTTCACTGATAAAATTATGTGTGCTGCCTGAATCAACTAAAGCAAGTAGCATGAGGTGGTGTAACCTGGCCTTTACCTGCATGGTATTAGAACTACGCAGGCCATGCATGGCATGGAGGGAGAGCTCTGGTTCTTGTTGTACTTCTTCAACAAATTCATTTTCAGGAAGTTCTTCTGAATCTTCTTCCACAAGTTCAATATTGAATAAACGTTTACAGGTATGTCCTGGAAGGAATTGTTCATCACAATTAAAATATAGGCCCTTGGCCTTTCTAGTTTCCATTTCCTGTTTAGTCAAAAATCTACGTGGAAGAGTGTGGGGAGGCACAATGGTAGACTGATCTGCTAGGTTACGGGCAGAGGACCCAAAACTTGGACCAGATGCAGTACCCTGTATTCTGTTGTTTCAAAATGGTTTTCGGTGTAAAGATTTTTTTAGAACTCTCTGTTTGTGTTCCACAGCTCTGGCATAATTCATTGTTGAGTCCAAATCTGTAGGACCAAGTAATTCCACTTCCAATCTAACCGCCTCTGTCAATCCAGCATTAAAAATCTGAACATGTAGGTGAAGAGGAACAAATTCATTGGCTGGGCCAACCTTTCTTAGAATGTTTTTTGGTACACTTCTAAGGTGCCTGTCTGTTTAAAGTTGATCAATTCCCCCACTGGGTTGTTGCTAGCTGGAGGTCCAAACCTCAACTGGCAAGCATGTTTAAAGTGTAGCCAATCTTGAGTGGAATGGACATTTCGGTAGTGATGGAACCACATGAGCGCTTCATCGAGCAGGTGGTAGGCGGCCAATGTAACCTTGTCCATTTCCACCATTTGTTGAGGATAGAAGAATTGTTCACATTTTATGAACCAAAGTAAAGGATCTTTAGAGCCATCATATGTAGAAAAGTTAAGTTTAAAGTACCTTGGAACCGTGGTTGGTCCTTGTGCGTGAGTAGCCATGGGAACATGTTGTTGGCACAGTGGTGGGTTTGGTGGTGGCGTGAATTGTGGTTGATGTACTGGCTGTGGTTGAAAGTTGGTGGCTGGTGGTGGCATTGGTGATTGAATTGGAGCAAGTTGTTAGATGATTGTTTGGAGAGATGATTCCAGCGTATGTAATGTATTATTGATGTGAGAAATTTTAGTACCTTGAAGAGTGGATCGTTGTTGAAGTTCTGAAAGTACTTGACGTATGTCCTCTGAAGAAGAGGAATCGCCGAGGGTGGACCTGTCTGATACCACGTTGTTAGGATCCTCACGAGCCATGGATCTTGTCACCCTCCTCTCTTCTCTTCCGTCCATTACCTTGCTTGACGTTGAGATAGAAAGATGGAATGATGAAGACAGAATTTTGGAAAAGGAATTGGGGAAAATGGGAGAGAGCTTGAAGGAGCTCTCGATCTATTTATCTACTTTAATCTAAGCTAGAGTAGACTCAATTTCTATCTTCTCATTACCCTAGCCGTCCCCTTAAATAGGGTTGAGGACACCCAAACACTTTAGACCCCTTGGGTCAATGGTTCAAACCAATAAATGCTAAACCAACCCAAACCAAAGACAATTACATGGAAATTGAAAATAACATTAATTAATTCCTACGCCTGTTGGTAACTCGTGATGTTATAGAGTCCATAACAACATCAAGCTTATGTAGCAAGGAAGATGGAATATAAAGAGGAAAGTATTATTTTGGCCAAAAACAAGATCCCAAGTTCTCCTTTGACGAGCTTAGGGTTGGAGTTCCCCATTGAGCTCTAATTATCCCTCTAATCTCTTCTTCTTTCCCCCTTCCCCTTTCCATTTTTCAGAGTTCCGTTCAGAACAGAAGCTTTGACACGTTCACTGGTTTTAGGTGTTGTTGTTCGGTTTGTAGTCGAGCAGAGTAGGGGGTATACCGTTCCATTCCGAAGAGCACAGCAGTGTGATTTTTTTCGGTTTTAGTCAAGCAGAGAAGGGAGATTACAATCCCTGCCAGTGAGCACCAGTGGGTTGCTGCCCAGCTCCTGCCGAGAACAGCAGGGTAGTGCTGTCCAGATCTTGCCAAGCCCAACAATCTACTGCTGCCCTGTTTACCGAGCACACCAGTGGGTTGATACCCGATCCCAGCCGAGAACCACAAAGTGCTGCTGTTCAGATCTGGTAGAGCACCTCAGGAGTTTCTGTCATGTCCCAGTCCAGAACAAACGTTGAAGAACTTACTCTCTATGCTCTAGATCTATCCATCCCACGCCATGTTACACGATCTATGACTAGGGACCCTAACATCGTGGACTACTAAAATATTTTCTGGGTATTGAAGTATTACAATCCAGAAATGGGATTGTGCTATCCCAAAAGAAGTATGCTGTTATGCACGCAATAACATTATTATTTTAGTGTTTTCTTTAATTTACTTTATTTTATTTCAGTTTTAGGTCATAGGGGTATTTTTGGAATATTTTATTTATAGGGGTATTTTTAGAATATTTTATTTATAGGGGTATTTTTGAAATATTTTATTGTAAACCCTAACCGGGTGAACCCTATTTAAGGGGTAAGAGTAATGAGAAATGAAAGAGTGAAGTATTAAGAATTAGGTTAAATTTAGCGTAAAGAGGCTTAGAGTTCTCCTCAACGAGCTCTATGGTTATCAAGCTTCCCTTTGGCTTGATCTTCGTTTTCGTCTTCCCCATGTCTTCCTATTATCCCTACGGTAATGCCTGGAAGACCCGTAACCCGTGGCAGATTGCAGATCCTCCCAAAGAATCCACGTGTCAGATCCGGGATCGTAACATATGCCCTTGATCTACTTGAGGAGACAAGAATGATGGGATGCAAACTAGCAAAAACTTCTAAGGACTCAAATACAAAATTTTGTGGAGGCATTGGAGAAGATGTAGATATCGGAAAATATCAAAGACTAGTGGGAAGACTTATTTACCTATGTGTAACAAGGTCAGATATATCATATGCAATAAGTGTGGTGAGTCCACAAACCACAACTGATTCATTACCAAGCACTTGAAAGGATATTACGATATCTGAAAGGAGCTCCAGGAAGAGGGCTTTTCTATAAAAATCATGGTCACTTCAACATTGAAGGATTCTCAGATGCAGACTGGGCCGAATGATAGGAAATCTACTTCAGTATTTTGAACCATGGTTGGTGGAAATTTGGTTACATGGGAAAGCAAGAAGCAAAATGTAGTAGCACGGTCTAGTACAAACGTTAAATACAAAGCCATGGCAGACACTATTAGTGAACTCCTATGGATAAGATCTCTTCTCACATAATTGGGATTCTACAAACAAACTCTAATGGACCTATATTATGATCATCAAGTAGCAATACACATTACATCAAATCTAGTCTTCCATGAAAGAACAAAGCATATTGAAGTGGATTGCCATTTTATATGACAAAAGTTCCAAGCATGCCTTTTATCTCTAAGACATATATCACCACAAGGTCAAGTTGCAGATATTCTCACCAAGCCGGTCACTCACAAGATTATTTCTACCATCTGCAGCAAGTTGGGTATCTACGATGTTTTCTCACCCCCCAACTTGAGGGAGAGTGTTATAATGTGAGACCCACCATAGTGCACGAGCTGGTGGGACCCACCAAGAGGATGTGGGATACCAAGAAGAGTCCTAACCCAAGCTAGCACAAGTTAAGAAAATAAGGAGCACAAGATGAAATGAGTTAGAAGACTTGAAGATTAAGTGGGACTAACAAAGATACCACGTGCTAGTAATCTTATCAATGCGAGCTGGAAGATCATGTGGAACCCACAAGGATAAGGCCAAGAGGTAGCCTCCTCCCTTATCTCCATGTTATTGAAGAAGAGTTATAATTCAACTTATATTAGACCCTCTAGTAGATTGTGTTATCTTTTCATGATAGACTTATCTTAGAGAGTTAGAGTTGGAATGTAATTAGGAGATTTAAAGGTTAATTGTATGAGGACTATCACCTCCTCTACTATAAATAGAGGTGTTGTAATTCAGAATTAATCAAGTACTACAATTCTTTCTTGAGTTAATCTCTCTCTTTGCTTGGTGCACACCTTTCTTCTCTTCTTCTCTTCTCTCTACCCGAGAGCTTTCTTCCCCTTTTATTCTTTTTCTTTCTCTATTCTCTTGCTCGGAATATTGGAAAAGGGATCCTAAATTCAAAAAAGGCATTTTTGACATCCAATTGATATACGAGCCATGATGAGTTAGCAGCAATAGATAAGATGATACATACTGAATTCAATTTGGCAACAGGAGAGAAGGTCTCCTCGTAATCAATCCCATAGCACTCAGTATAACGTTTAGCAATGAGTCGATCATTAAGACGAGCAACCGATCTATCCGGGTTACGTTTTACTAAAAACACCCATCTACACCAACCGGTCTTTTACCTTTCGAGAGTGATGCTAAGGACTAGGTTTGATTTTCATATTAGGCGTACATTTCTTCATCCATAGCTGTTTTCCATCCTATATGCTTCAGGGCTTTCTAATACAACTATGGAATGGAAGTAGAAGAAAGAGAATCAAGGAATTTAAAACACTCAGAAGACAAGCAATGGTGAGACATAAAATTTGAGATAGGAGGAAAAGTAGTACAAGAACGATGTTCCTTTCTTAAAGCAATAGGCCTAGTATAAAATTCAGGTCCAAACATAGGAGGTACAAGACTTACCTCTGGTGAATCCAACAACTCCATAGGTGAAGGTACGGCCGGTGCATGAAGGGGTGGATTAATATCAACATTGAAAGGCACAAGCGGACACAGAGTGGTAGAAGGAAATGTCCATCCGGGAGGAGCATCATGGGAGGAGTAGAAGGAGGTGTCCTCAAAGAAAGTCACAGGCCGAGAAACAAGCATCCTCAGAAGGGTAGGATTGTAATAGACATAACCTTTCTGGGTGCAAGAGTAACCCAAAAAAATACACCTCATAGACCGAGGATCAAGTTTTTTTTTTTTGTGGGAAAGTAACATGAACAAAACATATACATCCAAACACTTTAAGAGGAAGAGAAAACGGATCTTCACCATGAAATAAAATAGAGTAAGGAGTTTTATTATGAAGAACTGATGAAGGTAACCTATTAATAAGAAAGCATGTCGTAAGTATAGCATGAGGCCAATAAAAATAGGGTACCTACATGGAGTAGAGGCCCCGAGCAACTTCAAGAAAGTGATGATTCTTCCTTTCAGCAACACCATGTTTTTTAGGGGTATAAGTACACGATGTTTGATGGATAAGCCCATTACCCTCACAAAATGATTTGAATTTAGTAGATAAATATTCATTAGCATTATCAGACCTAAGGATTTGAATTTTCTTCCTAAATTGTATCAATACCATAGCATGAAAAATTTTAAATTGAGCAAGAATTTCTGAACATTCTTTAAATAAATATAACCAAGTCACTTGGGTAAAATCATCAACAAAAGTGACAAATATTTGAGACACATAAAGGTCCCTATACATCATAATGTATTAACTCAAAAGGAGAAGCACTTGTAGTTGTAATACAAGGAGAATATGTACTCCTAATATGTTTACTTAATTGATAAATCTCACAACTAAAAGTAGAAAGTACTTTTAAAGATGGAAGCAAAGAACAAAGTGAAGAGGTAGATGGATGACTAAGCCTATCGTGCCAAAAGTTGGGCCTCAGATGTAGGGGATGATAGGGCAGCTAATGGTGGAAGAGTGAAGTAGTACAAGCCCCCCTTTTCATGGCCACCACCAATCACCCACTTCATAGTGAGACTCTAAAATATACAAGAAGACGGTGAGAAGGTGACAGACCAATTAAATTGTTTTGTTAATTGACTAACACAAAGAAAATTTAAAGGAAATTGAAGGACAAAGGACAACAAAACATCTTGAAGAAGAATAGACGAGGTAAGAGAGGAGGAACCTTTGCCAAGGACATTGGTTTGGCACCATTAGCAATAGTACCAAATTTTTAGGGAAGACAAGGAGATAATGACTTAAACAAGTGTTTGTTACCTGACAGATGTTCGAAGACCCCGAAGTTGATGATCCAAGAGGAAGATGTTTTGGACTCAATAGTACACCGAGTCACTCAGAGGAGGAGACAATGACTCACCAAGTCACCTACTTTTACTTTTATTACTTATGCTGCTTTTAATTTCGAATTTGATTGATTATGTAATAAGACTTGAAGGTAGGGGTATAGTTGGGATTTATAACCCTAACCCTAACCTATCTTGGCATGAAAGACCCTATTTAAAGGGTAAGGAATGAGAAATAAAGTTAAGTTCGGATGTAGATTAAAATAGAGTAATTTAGTTCTTGCTAGGTTCCCTATCCTAGGGTTCTTGGTATGAACTATCCTTGGTGGTTTGCTGCATCCATTGGGGAGTCTTTGAGGAGATCGTGGAAGGAAAAGAAAGAGGAATCATCCTTCTCTTCCAAGCTGCAATAGTTGTCCATCTCTTCAACGAACCAGCAGTGAGGGAAGGAGGTTTTACGTGAGCCTTAGCATCAAGAAAGAGGTTTTTGAGTTGCTAATTGAAGGAGGTATTCAAGAGGTATTTTTATCTATCTTTTTCGAGTTTAGAAGAACTATAGTCTGTCTTATTTACGTACAACATTGGTAGTTGCATGAATTCAGAAACCCTACTCATTGACATGAGGTATAAAGTGGGGTTTCATAATTGGATCCTTAAACAGTCTCTTGATTGATTTGGTGCATCTATAATTGAGAAAAGGAAACTCCATTTCAATTATAACATGAGAGGGAAGTTAAAGAGAGTTAGTTTCTTTTCACAAAAACGTGTTAAGAAACCCTCTAACAGTGTTGGATCCTTATTTGACTCACTGAGTTACTAGATCCATGGCTAGGGACCATAACAACTTGGTATCAGAGCAGGGTAACCCGGCAGATATCAGCAACCATAAATTGCTTGAAGCTATCCTCAAAGGCAATACAGATAATGAGAAAAGATTTTCTGAATTGGAGGAGAGGTTCTTTAAGGTTGAGATCAGTATGGAGACTTTGAATGGAAGAATGGACAGCATGGAAACTGGTATGACTACTGGAAGGAACACAACTCCAGAGCAAAGAGGAGGGGACCATTCATATAACAGAGGGGGAGATGAGTTTACGAGGCTCATGAGTTTCTCTGGCCAGCAGGGACCCTTCATTCCGAGGGGGACCCTTCAACCAGGGAGGAGGCACTGTTCCTGGCTAGCAAGGACCCTTCATCCCGGGAGGACCCTTCCACCAGGGAGGAGGCATTGTACCTTGGTACACTAAACTCGAATCTCCCACTTATAATGGGTCAGAAGTCCCTTTGGTATGGCTATATCGCTGTGAAAAATGTTTTGCCCATCAAAGAGTACCAGCGTATGATAAAGTGGGGATGGCTGTTTTCCACTTACTGGGAGAAACACAACTCTAGTATTAGCAATTTGAAGCGGATAGATCAGTTGTGGAGTGGGAAGAATTTAAGAATTTATGCTCTCTTCATTTTGGACCTCCGACATACAGCAATCCCTTGAGTGATTTGGTTATGTTATGACAAACTGGTTCCGTGGAGCAATATATGAAACTGTTTCAGGAAAATTTAGCACGAGCAAACGGTAAGGTACAAGTGGACCACCAAGTGGTGTTATTTACAGCAGGCTTGACGGAGGCGTTAAAGCTTGAGGTGGAGCTCTATGCACCGATTACATTATCACACGCGATGAATGTAGCCCGTGCTTTAGAACTGCGACAGAAGGCCCTGCACAGATGACCCACATGGTCAGGGGAGAGGAGCACTTCCTCCACCTGGCAGAGCAGACGCAATTATCCTCAGGGGTTCAAACCACAACACCTCCTCCCAGACACACTCGAGCACCACTTTACTAGGGGATACAAAATCGAGCAGTCATCCACCTCAGTACATAAAAAAATTGACAAGTGCTGAGATGATGGAGAGGCGGTCCAAAAATCTGTGTTACAACTATGATGAACCATATCGGGTTGGTCATCAGTGCAAAAGATTGTTTTTAATTGATACGGTTGAAGATGATGATATCGAGGTGACAAAGGATATGATAGAGGAAGCACCACCATAAATTTCCTTGCATGCAATTACTGGGCAAAAGTCGCCAAAAACCATGCAAGTCAGAGCTCAGATCTTCGATCGGGAACTCGTGGGCCTAGTGGACTTGGGGAGCACCCACAATTTTCTTAGTTTGACCGCGGCCCAGCACCTGCATTTACAGATTCTTTCCCATCCGACAGCCACAGTCTCAGTGGCCAATGGGGAGAAGATTCCTAGCTACAGAATCAGCAAGGCGGTAAATTTTACTATTGGCACTACTTTGTTTCATGCTGAGTTTTTTGTTATTCCTCTGGCTGGTTTTGATATGGTGTTGGGAATCAAATGGTTACAAACGTTGGGACCCATTTTGTGGGACTTTTCTGCATTGACAATGAGTTTTGTCCTACGAGGTAGCCAAGTGCTCCTACAAGGAAGTTAGACAGAAACACAACAGCACATTCATTCTCTGACTGCCCCAGATATTTTAGCAGGCAGTATTGATGGTCTTATTGATGAGTTCTCCGACCTTTTTTTGTGAGCCTACAGAGCTCCCCCCACTCAGAAAGTGTGATCACCGGATATGTTTGAAACCAGGGTCAGATGTGGTAGTTGTTCATCCGTATCAGTATCCTCACCTCCAGAAAGATGAGATTGAAAGAAAGTGTCAGGCGATGCTACAACAGGGCCTTATTCGCAGCCGTATGTCCCCCTTCTCTTCACCAGTTCTGCTCGTGAAGAAACATGATGGGACTTGGCGCTTTTGTGTTGATTATCGTGAGTTGAACACGCTGACAGTGAAAGACAAATTTCCCATTCCGGTGGTGCAGGAGCTCCTCGATGAGCTACAAGGATCGTGGGACTTCACAAAACCAGACTTACGGTCTGGGTATCATCAAATTCGCATGCATCTAGCAGATATTGAAAAGACGACGTTCTGAACACATCATGACCACTTTGAATTCGTGGTCATGCCTTTTGGGCTATCAAATACTCCATCTACTTTCCAGGCGCTGATGAATGAGGTATTTAGCTCTTACCTTCAAAAATTTGTACTTATTTTTTTTATGATATACTCATATATAGCAAGTCTCGAGATGACCACTTAGCACATTTGAGAATTGTATTTGATTTATTGCGAGCACACCAATTATATTTGAAGAAGTCCAAATGCTCCTTTGGGGCATCTCATGTTGCTTACCTGGGCCACATTATTTCCCATGAGGGGGTCATTGTTGATCCGAGAAGATTCAGACCATTAGTGAGTGGCCATAGCCTCAGTCTTGCTCAGCATTAAGTGGATTCTTGGGTTTGGTAGGCTATTACCAAAAATTTATTCGGAGTTTTGGTCCATTGGCAGCACCTTTGACAAACCTCCTTAAAAATAATTCCTTTCAGTGGAACGAAGAGGCTTCCATGGCATTTCACGCACTCAAGAATGCTCTTCCAAATTTTGGTGTTACAGCTTCCAAATTTTGATAACTTGTTTGTGATAGAATGTGATGCTTTTGGTGGGGCATTGAGGCAGTGTTGCATCAGAACTCCCACCCCATTGCTTATTTCAGTCGACAGTTGGCCTCTTGTTATCAGAAATTGGCTGCATATGAACGCGAGCTGATCGAGTTGGCCAAGGAGGTTCAACACTGGCGGCCGTATTTATGGGGATGTACTTTTCTCATCCGTACTAATCATTATAGTCTAAAGTTCTTACTTGAGCAGCGTCTCACAACGTCACCACAGCAGCATTGGATTAGTAAGTTGATGGGCTTTGATTTCTCAATGGAGTATCGTGCGGGCAGATTAAACAAGGTGGTGGACGCCTTGTCCAAACGTTTTGAACATCAGTATCTCGTCTATGTCGCCAGCCAACTGCGTTTTCTCATTCTAGACATGGTCCATGATGCACTTGCCACACTTCCAGCACTACAGGAGCTGCACCGCAAAATTTCCAATGGGGAGATGGATTCTAAGTGGTCCTTTCAGGATTCACTAATTTTCTATAAGCAGTGGATTTACCTTCCGACCACGTCCGAGTTGCTTCCAACCATTCTCTCGACTTATCATGATTCTACCCATGAGGTTACAGAAGACGTTGTGGTGTATTTGGGTGGATTTCTATTGGCCGGCTATGAATTCCTCCATTACTGCATATGTCTCCGATTGTCAGGTATGTCAAAGGAACAAATCAGATCATTTGAGTCCTGCAGGTCTTCTCTAGCTTCTCACTCTCCCTACTCAGGTATGGGCAGATATTTCGTGGAGGGTCTTCCCCTCTCAGCCAGGAAGTCTATTTTGTTTGTGGTGGTTGATCGCTTCTCCAAGTATGGTCATTTTATCCTGATGGCTCACCACTACACTGCAAACTCGTGTGGCACAGACCTTCTTGGAGCATATTGTACACTTACATGGCATTCCTGAATCTATTGTGAGTGACAGGGATGCGGTTTTCACGAGTACTTTCTAGAGGGAACTGTTTCGACAGAGTGGAATGCAATTGAAACTTTCCTTCGCATATCACCCTCAGATGGATGGCCAAAGCGAGGTGGTTAATTGGACCATCGAGATGTATCTCCGGTGCTTAGTGGGAGATTGACCGAAACAGTGGGTTCAATGGCTACTCTGGGCAGAATACTGTTATAACACTTCATTCCACTCAGCCTTGCAGTCCTCTCCTTTCTGGGTTCTTTATGGGAGGGACCCCCCGAGGCTTCTCTATTATACCAGAGGCACCACCTACGTGGATGCCATTAATGAGGCACTCATGGATCGAGATCAGGTGTTGAAGACGTTTACAGACCGGCTACAAAAGGCTTAGGACAGGATGATTGCGGCTTACAACAAGGGCCACCTGGATGTCTCGTACACGGTTGGGGACTATGTGTGGCTGCGTCTCCGACAATACCGACGGCACTCTCTCATGGACCAGCGCACCATAAGCTCTCCCCCAAGTACTTTGGCCCCTTTGCCATTATTTGACGCGTCGGGTAGGTGGCGTATCAACTACAATTGCCAGACACAGTGAAGCTGCATGATGTTTTTCATGTCTCACTACTGAAACCTCACAAAGGGCCAGCCCATTCTTCCCCACCGTTCCTTCCTCCAGTGGACAATGGCCACCTCATTTTGACACCCTACACGGTGTTATGGGCGTGTATGACAAATGACCAGTGGAACATCCTCATGCAGTGGACCGCTACAAACCCCGAGGTAGTGACATGGGAGCGATTAGAGACATTGAAATAGGTCTATCCAGCTTACGTGCTTGAGGACAAGCTCTTTCTCCAAGGGGAGGCAGATGTTATGGACTCAATAGTACACTGAGTCACTCAGAGGAGGAGACAATGACTCACCTAGTCACCTACTTTTACGTTTATTACTTATGTTACTTTTAATTTCGAATTTGATTGATTATGTAATAAGACTTGAAGGTAGGGGTATAGTTGGGATTTATAACCCTAACCCTAACCTATCTTGGTGTGAATGACCCTATTTAAAGGGTAAGGAATGAGAAATAAAGTAAGTTCGGATTTAGATTAAAATAGAGTAATTAGGTTCTTGCTAGGTTCCCTATCCTAGAGTTCTTGGCATGGTGGTTTGTTGCATCCATTGGGGAATCTTTGACGAGATCATGGAAGGAAAAGGAAGAGCAATCATCCTTCTCTTCCAAGCTGCAATAGTTATCCATCTCTTCCACGAACCAGCAGTGAGGGAAGGAGGTTTTGTGTGAGCCTTGGCATCAAGAAAGAGGTTTTCGAGTTGCTGATTGAAGGAAGTCTTCAAGAGGTATTTTTATCTATCTTTTTCGAGTTTAGAAGAACAATAGTATGTCTTCTTTACGTACAACATTGGTAGTTGCATGAATTCAAAAACCCTACTCATTGACGTGAGGTATAAAGTTGGGTTTCATAATTGGATCCTTAAACAGTCTCTTGATTGATTTGGTGCATCTATAATTGAGAAAAGGAAACTCCTTTTCAATTATAACGTGAGAGGGAAGAAAAGAGAGTTTTTTTCACAAAAATCTGTTAAGAAACCCCTCTAACAGTGTTGGATCCTTATTTGACTCGTCGAGTTACTAGATCCATGGCTAGGGACCATAACAGAAGAGGATGAAGAGGAAAAAAGCATACCTGAGGCAATAGTGGTAGCGGCAGTAGATAATGGAGGAATGGAAGATTCCATTAAGGACTTCATCTTCTGAAATGCAACATAGTCTTCAGCAGTGAGAGTCACATTTTCGGAGAGGGAGTCATCCTTTTCTTCACGTTTCTCAACATTAACAGATACTAGATTAGCCATGGTCCAATCAGGCTTGCCGTGAAGTTTTCAGCATGTTTCCACAAGGCGTTTCTAACCACCACAATAAATGCAAAGTCAAGGCTCAGTACGGGAATTATTCGGACCCGTTTGACAACCTCTATTTTTTTCCCCCTCATAGTTTTCCCCCCTCTCATATTTCTGCCCCGTCCTTGATATGAGGATGATGTACCCCGATTGCCAGAGAACATAGCCGATGGAGCATCAATAGGAGAAGGAGGGGATGGATCATGGATCCATAGTAACATGGCATTGATGTCATTGAAGGATGGAAGAGTGGAGGAACATAGAAGTTGGGTCTTCGCAACCTCAAGGTAAGGCTTAATATTTGACAAGCAAATAGCTGCTGCCAAGGCCTCTCATTATCATTCTTGAATAGCAATGTTAGTAGAGTATGGCTGAGCTATTTTCCATTCTTGGAGAAAGCCCCGAAACTTAGCCAAAAACTCATGAATGTTATCTCCATGTTTAGTATGCAGCATACTTTGTAAGATCATATACTCTTTGTAAGGAGGCAATACTCGAGTAGAGCTTAGCACAAGTGTCCCAAATGTCCTTGGTTGTTTCCAAGTGGACCACATTGTTAGCTACATGCACTTCCATGCTATTGATGACCCAACTAATAACCATGTTATCTTTTTTAAACCACTCGTGGTCGGCTTCATCTTCTTCATCAATTGGAGGAGGGATTTTAATAACAAGACTTAAAAGGTCACAAGTAATGAGAACCCTCCGTACCGATTGTAACCAACAAAGGTAATTGTAGAGACCTCTTAGTGGAATCATTGTAATGTGGAGTATGTCACTCTTATTATTGGTGTCCACTATCCATGATGAGTCAAGTCAAATGTGGAGGTCAAGGGTTGGGGCCTTCTTCAAATAACAATTACTCAATGTAATTTGAAGAACCAATGGACCAAATCAGTCACCAACAATAGAGGGAAAAGGAGAAAAGAATTTCTTCATGAGTGTAAGCACCAAATTATCAACAAATTTGTGTTTTTGGCAAGCAAGAATAAAATCCAGCCATCACTCTATTCCTCTTATATTCTTAAAGGAAAAACAAAGAAGAGAAGGTAGATGCAACTGCTTAAGCCTTAATCTAAACTCCAAGACAAACCGAGAGCAAAAAATATTTAAAGAAAACTCAGAGGCAAATCAAGACACTCGGAAACAAATTTATCTTCAGCTCATGGGAATACTTCAACGCAAAAAAATTGCAATTGCTGAAGTTCAAGAACAACAAAAATAATCGGGATAAGTAAATGCTGGAATTTCATCAAACATATAACGGTCATCCAACAACATAACACAATCCCATGAGCCACATCAAGTGGGAGAATTTACAGCAACATGTGCTAGAATTCCACCTCAAATAAAATTAATCCAAGTTACATAAAGGTAACTGAATCTCAAAAAATCAATCTTGATAAGACACAAATAGCAACTGATCTTGATCAAGCTTGTAATTGATCTACAAGAAGATCAAGATTATAACATCATTTTGGTCATAAAAATAAATCTTCACAATATATGAACATTATCTTGACTTGATGTGTGTTGAGTTTAGGACCCAATGAATAATAACTTGAGTAAGGGGAGAGAGAAGAGAAAAAGAGAAGAGGGAAAGAGGGCTTTCAGGTAGAGAGAGGAAAAGAAGAAAAAACTAAAGAGAAGAGAAGAGAAAAGAAGAGCTTCTTTCACATGAATGGGAAAAGAGGAAAGAACTCCTTGCTTTGATTGATTTTTCTTGAATACAAGCTCCTCTATTTATAGTGGAGGAGTGATATAATTTATGTACACTTTCCCACTATAATTCAACTCAATTTAGAACTTACTCAAATTCTAACTTACCCAAATTCTAACTTCGCCAAATACTAACTTTCCCAATTCCTTGTTCATGAGCTGGCTAGGCTAAGGATGCCAGCTCATGCTATATTCTTGTGGGTCCCATTAGATATTCCAGCTCATGGTATCTTTGTGGGTCCCACTAAATCTTCAATTCTTCCAACTTATTCCAGCTCGTCATCCAACTCATGACAACTTGTGTGTTGACTCATCTTGGCTTCTCACGTCCTCATGGTGGGTCCCACCAGCTCATGCAACCATGGTGGGTCCCACATTGTAACACTCCCCCTCAAGCTGGGGAGGGAGAAAACATCATAAATACCCAGCTTGCTGTAGATGGTGGACAAAATTTTTTGAGTGATCGATTTGGTGAGAATGTCTGCAACTTAGCTTTGTGTAGAAATATACTTGAAAGATAATATGTTGGATTGGAAATTTTCTCATATGAAGTGGTAGTCTACTTCAATATGATTTGTCCTCTCATGAAAGATGGATAGGATGTGATATGTATGGTTGCCTGATAATCGCAATATAGGTCCCTAGAAGCTTCGTTGTAGAATCCCAGTTCAGTAAGAAGAGATCTGATCCATAGAAGTTCACTAACCGTGTGTGCCATGGCTCTATATTCTACTTCTGCATTGGACTGTGCAACTACATTTTGTTTCTTGTTTCTCCATGTAACCAAGTTCCCTCCAACCAAGGTACAATATCCCGAAGTAGATTTTCTGTCATCCGGGGATCTGGCCCAATCCGCATCTAAGAATCCTTCGATGTTAAAGTGACCATGATTTTTATAGAGGAGCCCTCTTCTTGGTGCTCCTTTCATATATCGCAATATCCTTTCTAGTGCTTGCCAATGATTGAGTTATGGGGTGTGCATATATTTACATACTACACTGATTTCATATGAAATATCTGGCCTCGTTAGCAGAGGTAAATAAGTTTTCCCACCAATCTGTGATATTTTTTGACATCTACCTCTTCTCCAGTACTGGCACATAATTTTGCATTTGAGTCCATAGGAGTTTCTACTGGTCTGCATTACCATTTTTAAACTACACTAGACTACTATGATACCAAAACACCATTGCTTTGATACCATTTTTAACACAAAGACACTCTCAACACATTACTTACTATTCCTACATTACAATTCTTCCCTTACCAACATTTCCTATTGATATTATTGTCAGTCACTACCACATATTACTGCTATTTACTCGTTTGTGTCGATATTTAATAGCTATCTAATAGGCCCAACATGACTTCTGCTGCTACTCAGAACTCTTCGGAGTTTGACCTTATTCCTACCGGCATACCACCACATGGGCTCCTCATGGTTTTCAAAGTTCCCCAAGCCATCTATGTCAACTGATGCGGC
The DNA here is from genome assembly GCF_029961685.1 of Aristolochia californica. Lineage (NCBI taxonomy): Eukaryota > Viridiplantae > Streptophyta > Magnoliopsida > Piperales > Aristolochiaceae > Aristolochia > Aristolochia californica. The sequence continues at coordinate 15,574,269 of NW_027182257.1, read as the reverse complement.
TCCATGGCTGCTTCAGTAGGGTAGAGCATAGCTCCATTTCATTTTCTACCTCGAAGAGTAGCCGAATAATTCTAAGTCTCTAGCTTCGATTGTATTTAGCACTATTCGATACTATTACTATTTACGAGTGAGCAGTGAACATGAACAATAAACATCAACAGTAACTTTAGAATAGGAAAAACAACTACTGTGGTGATTCATATATAGATGAGCAACAGGAACAATAAAAAAAACACTGTACGAATTGAAATATTACAAACATGTGGAAAATATAAAAAAAAAACACAACATCATATCCTTAAAAAGGAAAAAGAAAAACACAATTACATATCTACATAGCTCCTGAAGTTACCGATCGTGCTACCGGTCGGCTCCCACTTTACTACTCAGCCATTACGACTGTTAAGCACATACCATTCTTTAAGGACTTCACCAAAAGATGCTCACTGGAAATCGCCTTCTTCAGATATTTGATTCTTCTTCTAGAAAAGAGTGGATTGATTTTTGAATGCCTCAACCTCTGGTGGAGCTTCAATTTTGTAGCTGAGGGGCTCTCTTTTTCTTCCCTCTTTACCCTTGATCGAAGGGTTTGTAATTAAAGATAAAGGGTATCGTTTGTCTTTTTGTCTTTTCATTTTTGCCCTTACAGTATTACCTTTCGGAGCCGAAAGCAGGGGTACTAAAGACTTTTATTCTCTTGACATCATCTTGCTGACGTACAGGGATCTTTTTTCTTTGTCGCCTTTGCTGACTTGGATTTTGTCTTCTACCTTGGTGGCTGCTGACTTGTTGGCTGATGTGTCGACTGACATGGCTGCTGACTGTTCTTCATTCTGATAGTTACCTTTCTATGCACAGTCGGCAGGTGTGCTCTTTTGGAAAAGACTTCTGGGCCATCTTGCAGAAACCTTCTTTTGTATTTTTTCTTAAGGGAATATTTCCTTTGAGGATTTTCTTTAGTATTTCTTCGAGACTTTTCTAAATAGGTGCAGGAGTCTCTTTATAGATTTTCGCAATAATCGTTAATGGGACGGATGTCTTACAGATAAAGTTTTTCTTCTTCTGAAGTAGTTGTTGTAAGAGCTATGTCAGAAGCTTGAGCCCTTGTATACGCCTGGTTGGCCAAACAGCTTCGGGGCATGGTTTTGTCTTTGGAATATGTCTGGGATCATATTCCTGTGTAGCTTCACCTGTTTTGATGGCTTCAAGAGTCACGACAGAAATGCTTGGAAACATCTTGATGTCAGTAACAATTTCAGCAATATAGGAAACGAATTTAATCTGAGTTCCTTTACTTTTTTTATGGAGATAAAGCTTTAGCAAGCCTCCATAATCTTTTTTGGCATCTTCTCCAAAACCAATAAATTGGTGGAGTGAAGCATTATCTGCTTTATGAATCCATAAGAATAAAGTATGGATGCATATTTCAAGTCTATTTCTTGACTCAGTTTCACTTGATTCCAACTGCTGCTGGATTCGGTTGTGAAGAATGGAGTGTTCATCCCTTGTCCGATTTGGTCATTCCACCTTTGGAATTGAACAGTATGATCGGTTTCTATTTTTCAATGAATGTTGTCCACCTTTAGAAGGCGTAGCGAGGGATCCTCAGACATGATGTTCGAAAGTTTCAAAGGTTGAATTTTCTTCAAAAATTCAAACTCAATAAAACTTGCTTTGTTTGGCTTATTAAGGCTTTGCAACCATGTAAACTCAAACGAGGTAACCAATTTTGTCTTGAATGAGAATTCATTTCTAGACAAGTCTGTTTCCATCAGAGATGGTCCGTTGTGACTTCCTTTCCAGCTCGAGACTGGCAGGTAGAAGTCCCTGATTCCGATTTTGATGAAATCGTTAAGATTTCCTTTCCAGCTCTAGACTGGCAAATAGAAATCCTTGATTTCCCGATCTTCATAGAAGACTGGGTTTTGATTTCCTTCTCATGCCTGACATGACCGGTAGAAATCGCGAGTCGACCTGTGTTTATCGAAACACTAAAGTCATCCGTCTGCTTATTAGCTGATGTTGAGGCTTCCTTTTTTTCAAAGGAGATTAGGTAGAAGTCCCAGAGGAGCTTGGCATATCATGCCTTTTGTTGAGTTCTTTTAACTCTTCGTTTAATTCCTTAACCTTGAGTTGTAAGAGGTCTCCACTTAACCCATAATGGGCACAGTTCTTGGATAAGTCTCCTCGTTCAGAAAGAACTAAAAGATTGTCAAATAGAAACTGTTGGGTAGAGAGCAATACCGTAAGAGTGGCGATTGTTGCTGCTAGGTCCGTCAGTGTATTGCTGAGAGGGTTCATTTTACCCGTCTGTAACACAAGAAAATTCTTGAGTAAGAGTATCAAGTAAATAATTTTTGTCTCCTTTAATGTGTTCTACAGTACAAGAGAATTGAAAGAACCACTACTGCCATCGGAGTAATCTACCACGACAAAGTGAGTCTTCTAGATTTCTTGTCATAAAATCGACAAAATTTTTACAGTCAGTTCTCACCAGAAATTCTTTGGGGGCAAGATTTCTTTATCCCATTTTTTACTGCTAAAATTTCTTTTTCATAAGAATGATAGTTTATTTTAGCATATGAAATTGTTCTTAAGGTATATTTACATATTCACTCAGAATCATTGATTTACATTTTAGTACTGCTGCCCAAGTATGATCCAAGGCGTCAGTTTCTAAAATTAGTTTTGCATCTAGATCTGGTAGAGTTAACGCTGGGAGGTGTTTCATCATTTGTTTGATCCTAATAACTTTTGAACTGTTAGAGGGAGTCCATTCCCTTTTGACATCTTTCTTTAACTTCTGTTGAAAAGGTTTCCTAATTTCTACTAAATTCTTTATGAATTGTTTAGTATATGTTAGGCATCCTAAGAAACATTGAAGTTGTTTAACATCTTCTATTTCATTTGGAAAATCTGCTAATTTTTGCAGAATATAATTTTGGAGTATAATTTCTCCTTTTGAGATGTTTAGTCCTAAAACATCTATCTTAGTTTTAAACAATTCTGATTTCTTTTTGCTAAGTGTTATCCCATCATTTTTAAGGCATTTATGTTAGGTTCCCTTGCAATGGATCGAGTCACCCGACGATCTCCTCTGGCTTCCAGATTGAGTAACGAGGATGAGAAGGATTTGGGATGCTTCGAACGCCCAATGGTTTAGGTAGAACAAGCCTTCAAAGGAGACTCAGCCTTGGACCTCGTCAGAGAGAGAATCCGATGTCCTACACTAATTTGATCAATGCTTACATTATTCCATAACCTGACGCCCCTATAAATGGATTAGGGCACGATGCCAACCTTGGCCAAACACGAGGTCATCAGTTTTGAAAGAAATTACATTATAACCTGCTAATGAAATAAAACTGCAAATTAGATAGTCTTCCCTTTGCGTCGAGGAGATACTCTAGATGCTATGAAGTCCATAACATCACCCCCCCCCCCCCCCCCCCCTGGAGAAAGAGTTTGTCCTCAAGCTCAAAAGTGAGGTATTGTTGGAAGATAACCTCAAGCCTCATATTATTATAAGATGGGCCACATGACCAAGGAAGGCCCACAAGATGAGTCCAAGCCCATAAAAAGTAGGACCCACAATGATTACCATGAGCTGGTCCTTATCACATCAGTTGGAAGCTCAATAAGGTCTCACAAAAGTATCTTATCTTATGGTCACATCAAAGAAGAGTTTTAGTTTGAGTTATGTTTGTCTTTTATCTATATTGAGTTATTTAATTATGTTAGGACTTATCTTTAAGTGTTAGAGTTTGGGTGTAATTGGAACAAGGGTAGTTTTATTGTAATTGGACTCTACTACCTTCCTCTATTATAAATAGAGGTTCATGTTGTTAGGTTCTTCCCTTGACATGGATCGAGTCACCCTCTTTCCTCTCTTCCCTCCATGGATGATCTTGACGTTGGAAGAGAAACCTTGTTTCTTGAACGAGTAATGGTGGAACTCAATTTAGAATGAAGGAGCTTTGGAGGAAGCTCGACCTTGGACCTCAAAGGGAGAATCCTACCTTGACCTCTGAGGGAGAATCAGACCTGTAAAATATAATTTTCTCAATACTTGCCTCTCTTTTCTTTCAAGTCCCCCTAAATAGGGTTGAGGACGAAATTACAAAGATGACCCATTAGGTCAAGTGGTTCACGCCACATTACACTGAACCAACCCAAAATAAACCAAACCAAATAAAGTAAACCAAATCGAATTGAAATTACATGAAAAGTAAATTGACATAATTTAATTCCTATGCCTATGGATAACTCGTGATGCTATGGAGTCCATAACATCACCCCCCCCCCCCCCCCCCCCCCTTTGGAGAAAGAGCTTGTCCTCAAGCTCAAAGTATGGGTAGAGGGTGCGAAACGCCGCTAATGGCTCCCATGTCGTGTCACTGGGGTCAGCATCTGCCCATTGCACTAAGATCTCCCAATCACCCTGAATATGGCGAGTTTGTAATACTTGTGCCGGGGTAGAAAGTACACGTCCCTCATGGAGTGGTGGCAGCGGGGTGTGCAGCAAGGGCGAATCACCGTGGAAGGCCTTTAATTGTGAGACATGAAAGACATTGTGAATTCTGGCCTCTAGCGGAAGGTGCAATCTGTAGGCCACTGTCCCAATGCGGTCCATCACCTGAAAGGGACCATAATATTTTGGAGAGAGCTTGTGACGTTTGGAGGCTGTCAACGACAGCTGCCTGTAGTGTTGGAGACACAACCAAACATAATCTCCAGGAAAAAAGAAGACTTCCTGGTGCTTCTTGTCATAATATTATTTCATAGAATATTGTGCCTTCTGTAGATGAGTGCACACCTCAGTGATGAATGTGTCTCTTTCAGCCAATGCTTGGTCCAAAGTTGTGACTTTAGAGGCCCCTGGTTCATAGGCTAAAAAATGGGGAGGTTCTCTACCATATACCACCTTGAATGGGGTTGTGCCGAGTGCGCTGTGGTAGGAGGTATTGTAACAGAACTCAGCCCAGGCGAGCCACTTAACCCACCTCTTAGGTGAGTCCCCCACGAAACAATGGAGATACATTTCAATGGTTCTGTTGACGACTTCTGTCTGACCATCAGTTTGTGGATGGTAGGCTGAAGAAAAGGCTAACGTTGTGCCTTGTAACTTGAAGAGTTCTTTCCAGAAGGTACTTGTAAAGATTGCATCCCTATCACTGGTAATTGAATTAGGCATCCCATGTAATCGTACAATGTTATCCATAAAAAGTTGAGCGACTTGCGTTGCAGTGTAAGGATGTGCCAGAGGAATGAAATGCCCATATTTAGAGAAACGATCCACCACTACAAGGATAACAGATTTACCTGATGAAGAGGGAAGTCCATATAAATATCAGACCAGACCTGTGACGGAAGCTGAAGTGGTTGGAGCAACACCGCTGGATTTAATGTTTCAGTTTTATTCCGTTGACAAGTCTGACAAGCTGCCACATAATCAGCTATACTGCGCTTCATGCCCCTCCAATAAAATTCCCTACTGATTTGAAAATATGTTTTCTGTCGGCCCTCATGTGTACTATCATGGAAGGAGGCCAAAATGTTGTTAATCAGAGGGGATGTGTGGTGAAGAAAAATTCTGTTTTTGTAGAGGACGAGATTGTCCTGAACCGTCCAATGTGGTGCCGATGTGCCCTGCTGGATATCCTGGCATAAGCAGATAATATCTGGGTACTGTTGTGCCTCTTCCTGTATAGAATCCAACAAGAGAGCTCTGGGCTGACTGATGGCGTTTAATTGCGGCTCTGGAACGTCCCGGCGAGATAAGGCATCAGCCCCTACAATCAAACTTCCTGGTTTATACTCGACAGAAAAGTCAAACCCCATAAGCTTACTTAACCAATGCTGTTGTGGTGAAGTAGTGAGATGGTGCTCAAGAAGATACTTGAGGCTGGAATGATCAGTACGAATCAAAAAAGAACGTCCCCAAAGATAAGGGCGCCAATGTTGTATAGCTTTCGCCAATCCAATCAATTCCCTCTCATAAGCTGCCAACTTGTGGTGGTGTTGGCCCAGTTGATGGCTAAAATAAGCAATCGGGTGGCCCTGTTGGTGCAACACTGCGCCAATACCGCCCCCTGAAGCATCACATTCCACTACAAAGGACTCCTCAAAGTCGGGGAGCTGCAAAACTGGGGCTGATGATAAGGCATCTTTCAATTGCTGAAAGGAATGAGTTGTTGTCTCGGACCAAGTAAAAGCATTTTTCTTGAGGAGATTGTTGAGCGGAGCTGCAAGCTGGCCATAGCTACGAATAAATTTTCTATAATATCCAGCAAGGCCCAAAAATCCTCTTAAGGCTGTAATAGATGTAGGAATAGGCCAATCTGTGACAGCTTGTATCTTACTCTGGTCTACCTTCACCCCTGATGTTGAAATAACATGGCCCAAATATGCCACTTCTGATGTGCCCATAGAACATTTTGACCGATTTAAAACCAAATGATGTGAACATATAAGAGAAAATACCTGGTGAAGGTGCTGAAGATGTTCTTCCCAACTGCTGCTATAGACCAAAATATCGTCGAAAAAGACCAATACATATTTTCGCAAGAGAGGGGGAAATACCTCATTCATGAGGGCCTGGAAGGTGGCAGGCGCATTTGACAGACCAAATGACATTACGAGGAATTCAAAATGGCCGTGATGCGTGCGGAACACTGTTTTCTCCACATCTGATGGATGAACTCGGATTTGATGATAGCCAAATTTCAAATCGAGTTTAGTAAATATAGTAGCTCCATGTAGCTCATCTAACAACTCGTCCAACACTGGAATAGGAAATTTATATTTAATTGTATGGGCATTGAGTTGTCGGTAATCCACACAGAACCTCCATGACTTATCATGCTTGCGGACTAGTAATACCGGTGAAGAAAAAGGAGACCTGTTGGGCTGAATAATACCCTGTGCTAACATCTGCTGGCACTGCCTTTCAATCTCATCCTTCTGCAAGTGAGGGTAACGATACGGACATACCACTACCGGCTCGGTGTTAGGCTCTCTAGCCATGGATCGAGTCACCCGGCGATCTCCTCTAGCTTCCAGATTGAATGACGAAGAAGGGAAGGATTTGGGGTTCTTGGAACGCCCAATGATGAAGGGACGTGAGCCTTTGAAGGAGCTCCAACCTTAGGCCTCTTTAGAGAGAGAACCTAATCTCATTTAGACTAATGATCAATGCTTGTTTTCATTCCATCACTTGACGCCCTAAATAGGTCAAGGAAAACATCAAAGGTTCTATAATTACAATTAGACCCTTATGGAACTTCAAATTATAATTAAACCCCTAAGGTACTGAAATACAAGTTATTCCATCTCTTCTCTTCTCCGGTTAGCCACTCTTGATGCTATGGAGTCCATAACACTCGGTCCCCGTTTTCAAACGGATACGATGATCACAGTGCCTAAGTGGCGGTAAGGCAGTAGGGTCTTGAAAGATATCCTCAAATTCTGTAAGTAAGTGAGATAACTTACATGTATTTGTGGACTGGACCTGGGCAACCTGTAGTGCGCAGGTGAGTGGTGCTTGTGTGCCATGTAATATAATCTGATGTTGGTCCTCTATAAAAGACATGGTCAGAGCTTGGAAATCCCATAGTATTGGTCCCAATAATTGTAGCCATTTAATTCCTAGCACCAAATCGAATCCTGATAGTGGAATCACCAGAAAATCTGCAACAAATTTATATCCCTCAATATCAAAGTGTGTGGCTGGTGATATGCCTACATTAGTAATTTTAGCCCCATTGGCTACTGATACAGAAAGACCATTTTGTTGCTGTACTACTAACCCAAAGTTGTTCTACTGCCTGCTGACTGATGAAATTATGTGTACTACCCGAGTCAACTAAAGCCAGTAACTTTAAATGATGTAATTGGGCTTTAACCTGCATTGTGCTTGCACTGCGTAGACCAGTCATAGCATGAAGGGAAATCTCTAGACCTTCTTGGTCAGTTTCCAAAATTTCTTCCTCTAGTGGTATTTCTTCTCCATCCTCCCACAGACATATACTGAATAATCGTTTGCAGTGGTGACCAAAAACATATTGTTCATCATAGTTAAAACAGAGGCCCTTGGCCTTTCTCTGCTCCATTTCTTGTCTAGTAAGTTTTTTGAAGTAAGGAGCAGGTGGACCTGAATTAGAGATGTCTGGGTGTGGGGCTGCACTGTCTCTAAATTTTGGAGGTCCATAGGAATGGTTTGGTGCAGAGGCATTGTGCCTTCCTGGCCAAGCTGGTTTTCTGACCAGTGACTCCTTTAGAACACACTGCTTGTGCTCAATTGCTCTGGCTAAATTCATAGCGTGGTCTAAATCTGTAGGAGCATGTAATTCAACTTCTAAACGCAGAGCTTCTGTCAAACCAGCAGTAAAAATATGAACATACTATGTGTGTCTAACAAACTGGTTTGCTCAGGCTAACCTTTCTTGGAAGGTCTTTTGGTACACCTCTAGTGTTCCAGTTTGTTTGTAATTGATTAATTCGCCCAATGGATTGCTACTAGCAGGAGGACCAAATCTCATCATGCAAGACTGTCTAAAACTTGCCCAATCCTAAACCACTTGGTCATTTCAGAATTGGTGGTACCATAGAAGCGCTTCATCGAGCATGTGGTAGGCGGCCAAATACACTTTCTCATCCGCAGGCGTTTTTTTATGGTAAAAGAACTGATCACACTTGGATAACCAAATCAAAGGGTCCTTAGACCCATCATACATAGGAAAGTCAAGTTTTAAATACCTGGGCACAATGTTTGGTCCTTGAACGGCAGGCCCCATATGGGAATGGTGTTGACGCATTGGTGGTTGTGGGGGAGGTGGTAGGTGGAATGGATGGTGTTCGGCCGGTGGAGAGTAGGCAGCTAGAGGTTGGGCTCGTGTATCATGGTCCTCTTGTCGCCGGAGGAGAGCTTGGATGGCAGCATCCATTGATTTTATTGCCTCACACAAATCAGAGGTTGATTGACGCACCTCTTCCAGGGAATGAGCCTGGTTATCTGTCCTTTGCCTATTATCTTCCACTAACTGTCTCAAATCGTTAGGGGAAGAAGAATCCCCAAGGGTGGACCTATCTGATACCAAAATGTTAGGTTCTTCCCTTGTCATGGATCGAGTCACCCTTCTTTCCTCTCTTCCCTCCATGGATGATCTTAACGTTGGAACAGAAACCTTGTTTCTTGAACGAGTAATGGTGGAACTCAATTTAGAATGAAGGAGCTTTGGAGGAAGCTCAACCTTGGACCTCAAAGGGAGAATCTGACCTTGACCTCTGAGGGAGAATAAGACCTGTAAAATATAATTTTCTCAATACTTGCCTCTCTTTTCCTTCACGCCCCCCTAAATAGGGTTGAGGACGAAAATACAAAGATGACCCATTAGGTCAGTGGTTCATGCCACATTACACTGAACCAACCCAAAATAAACCAAACCAAATAAAGTAAACCAAACTGAATTGAAATTACATGAAAATTAAATAGACACAATTTAATTCCTATGCCTATGGATAACTCGTGATGCTATGGAGTCCATAACACATGTACTCTAATTACATCAACTTATTGATGTCAATGAAGCATTTCACTTTTCCATAAATTCAACATGGTATCAGAACAGGTTCTGTGAGTTGACTTGGTCAACTAACGGAGGTAATGTGATCCTTTTCTCTAAACCCTAAACCAGAAGTCTAGGTTCGTTGTTATTTTTTTAGTCCTTATACCCATAGTTTTCTTTGCATTTTTTACCTCTATACGGAGATTTTCATATTGAAAAATATATATTGATGGAATGATATTGTAGTCTACTTTCCAAATAAAAATGATTTGTTCCAATCGGAGTTATCATCAGAGAGATGTCAATATTTGAATGAGTGAAGGTCAGATTGCAAAAAGGTTCAAGCTGTAGCAGAAATCTTCAGATTCCGAGGTATTTTTTGCTATCAAGAGCTAGACTTTATGGGATAAATATATATAAAAAAAATATCTGTAAGTCTATTCTTTTACCAATTCAACCAATTTTTTATCTGAATTTTTGACAAAGAGAAATCGATATTTGAAGCATCAATGGTCAGATTGAAAAAGAGGTTCGAGCGGCAGCAAAAATCCTCAAATTCCGAGGTATTTTATGCCATCAAGAAAGAGACTTTATGTGGAGAATTATATATCAAAATAAATATACGTAAGTCTATTTTCTCACCTACTCAACCAATCCTCAGTATGGTCCTTTTATAAGGAGATATTTATCTTTGAAGAGTCAATGGTCATTCAGGAAAAACAGGAGAAACAATATTTAGTTCGACCAAATGGCAGAGACCAAAATATATCAGATTATTTATCTTCTTAAAATTATATTTTATGAATTTAAGTAAAACTTGGATGAAAGTTATTTAAGTCTACTTTCAGAAGGAAAAAATTTCATGTCAATCTGATCTATATTGAAAGATATATTCGAATTGAAAGAATCAAAGGTCAAGCTGGTATTTTGTTGTATTTAAAAATCCACATTTATACCAATTGTTTGTGTCACTTTTTGAGTTGATATATCAGGAAAATATCTCACTTGTCCCTGGTTTGAGGGTTTATTTATACATCTTTGTTATTTGGGCTTATTGCTACATCTATGATATTTGGTTTAGGCTGGGATCACTGCCATTACCTCCCGGCTTGAAGGGGAGAAGTACAAGAAGTACAAGAAAGAGGTATTTTATTTCACATGTTGCGAATAAGCTTATGTGACCAAAATATACAAAAAAAGGGGAGCACAAAAGATGAAGCTTGTGCATCTAAGAAGAAATTTTTATATCGGATTATTTCATGGGTTCTTTTACAAAGTTTATTATTTGGTTCGTGTTATATGTGTTGGAAGATGGTCGTGTTATATACAGTTGTTGCTATTATGTCTCTTTGGGGACATTATTTCTTGGGTTCTCTTTCGTTTTATATATCACCTTAGGAAACCATGACAGAGAAACTTATTATTACATCTATGTTATCCCCCTCCCCCCCCCCCCCCCCTGTAATGGCTTTTATGTCTCCTACCACCTGGGAGTTGTTATCATGTGGAGGGACATGGTGGTGGACACTTCAGAGCAATGTCGATAGACACACTTCCGATAGAAGACAGAGTATGCCCTACATCCAGCATTAGGACTGGAGTATGGAACAATGACTTACCGGCTAGGAGTGATTTTTACTGTCACTTATATTATGCCATAGGGCCTCAATGAAGAACACAACAGCGTGAGGGGGAGTATTGGAAGATGTGCCATTTTATACAAAAATATTCTATACATCATTTGCAACAAGCTGGGAGTTCAGGTTGTTCTCTCGTCCCCAACTTGAGGGGGAGTGTTGGAAGATAAGCTTAAGCCCACACGACCAAGGAAGGCCCACATATCTAAGATTATTATAAGATGGGCCACATGACCAAGGAAGGCCCACAAGATGGGTCCCAGCCCATAAGAAGTAGGACCCACAATGATTACCATGAGCTGGTCCTTATCACATCATTTGGAAGCTCAAGAAGGTCTCACAAAAGTATCTTATCTTATGGTCACGTCAAAGAAGAGTTTTAGTTTGAGTTACGTTTGTCTTTTATCTATATTGAGTTATTTAATTATGTTAGGACTTATCTTTAAGTGTTAGAGTTTGGGTGTAATTGGGACAAGGTTAGTTTTATTGTAATTGGACTCTAGTACCTTCCTCTATTATAAATAGAAGTTTATGTACTCTAATTACAATAAGTTATTGATGTCAATGAAGTATTTCACTTTTCTATAAATTTAACAAGTATAGGGCCTGGAAGGACTGGAGTGGCTCCCAGGAAGCTTCCACTAGGTCTTCATCCACCCACTGAACTAACACCTCCCATGATCCCTAGACACTGCGAGCATTTAGTACCTGCGTTGGAGTAGGCAGAGGTCGTCCATCTTGTAGCAGTGGCAAAGGGGTGTTCAGCAGCGGAGAGTCGCCCCTGAAGGACTTCAAGAGAGAGACGTGGAAGACGTCATGGATCTTGGTGTCTGGTGGAAGTTGCAGGCGATAAGCCACATTGCCAATACATTGCAACACCTGGAAGGCCCATAAAATTTTGGAAAGAGTTTGTGTCTTTAAGATACCACAAGGGAAAGCTAGCGGTAGGGTTTGAGTTTAAGCCATACATAATCTCCAAGAGAAAATAAAAGAGGACGATGGGCCTTGTCATATGTGTGCTTCATAGTGTCCCGAGAGCGCTGCAAGTGAGCTTTTACCTAGGTGAGCATGGTATCCCGTTCCTCTAAACCCTGGTCAAGTGACGCTACTCGAGATGACCCAGGTTCATAAGATATGAGACGAGGGGGCTCACGCCCATAGACCACCTTGAACGGTGTGGTGCCCAGCGTTGTGTGGTGAGAGATGTTATAACAGCACTCGGCCTAGGCCAACCATCGGACCCAAGTGCGTGGAGAGTCACCAACGAAACACCGCAAATACATCCCCAGAGTGTGGTTGACCAGCTCTGTTTGCCCATCGGTCTGCGGGTGGTATGCTAAGGAGAATGCAAACTTTGTGTTGTGCAATTTGAAGAGTTTGGTCCAGAAGTTACTGGTGAAGACGGCATCACGGTCACTGGTGATGGACTCTGGTAAGCCATGAAGACGGACAATCTGGTCCATGAAAATTTGAGCGACATGAGTCGCCGTATACGGATGTGCCAGGGGCATGAAGTGCCCATATTTAGAGAACAAATCCACCACTACCAGAATAATAGATTTGCCGGAAGAATTTGGAAGGCCATCGATAAAGTCCATGGAAATATCTGCCCATACCTGTGAAGGTAGCTGAAGGGGTTGCAACAGGCCAATTGGGTTTAAAGATTCTGCTTTGTTCCATCGGCAAACCTGTCATGTAGCGACATACTCAACTATCATCCTTTTCATGCCCCTCCAAGAGAAGTCACGACTAAGATAGAAATACGTCTTCTGCTGGCCTTCATGAGTGTTGTCCTGAAAGGAAGAGATAATGTTGTTGAGGAGTATGAAAGTGTGATGGAGATAGATATGACTCTTATACAATATAAGGCAGTCCTGAACTTCCCAGTTGTTGTCCATAGTATGTTGCTCGATTTTGTCATATAATGCGAGAAGCTCAGGATGTTGTTGAATGTCATCTCGGATGGAATCGAGCAAAAGTGACCGCGGTTGACTAATGGTGTCCAGCTGTGAGTCCACAATGTCTCTATGAGACAAGGCATCAGCCCCCTGGTTAAGATGGTCTGGTTTGTACTCCACCTTAAAATTAAACCCCATTAATTTTCTCAGCCAATGTTGTTGCGCTGAAGTAGTGAGGCATTGCATCAACAAGTATTTCAGACTGTAGTGGTCGGTCCGGATCACAAAAGGTGGACCCCACAGCTAGGGCCTCCAATGTTGAATGTCTTTTGCTAAGTCGATAAGTTCCCTTTCATATGCAGCTAACTTCTGGTGGTGCAGGGCAAGGTGGCGGCTGAAATAAGCTATGGGGTGTCCCTGTTGCTACAAGACCGTGCCAATGCCTCCTCCGGATGCATCACATTCAATAACAAATGGTTCCTCAAACTCTGGAAATTGGAGAACTAGGGTAAATGCTAATGCTTGTTTCAAGTGCTGAAAGGATGACTCTGCAATTTCAGGCCAATGGAAGGCATTACACTTGAGTAAGTTGTGAAGTGGTGCGGCAAGCTTGCCATACTCGCAAATGAACTTCCTATAATACCCAGCGAGGCCTAAAAATCCCCTTAAAACCGTGACTGACTGTGGAGTAGGCCAATCAATAACTGCCTATATTTTTCTAGTGTCCACTTTAACTCTGGAGGCTGAGATAACATGACCCAGATAAGCGACCTCTGAAGTACCCATAGTGCATTTGGATTGGTTGAGGAAGAGATGATGGACACGCAGGAGAGTAAATACCTGTCTCAATCGTTGTAGATGGTTTTCCCAATTCTTGCTATAAATCAATATATCATCAAAGAATACCAGAACAGATTTACGTAAGAATGGATGAAATACCTCGTTCATAAGTGACTGAAAGGTGGAAGGGACGTTGGAAAGCCCAAATGGCATAACCAAGAACTCCAAATGACCATGATGCATCCGGAATGCAGTTTTCCCCACATCGTCATTGTGTACATGAATCTGATGATAGCTGGATTTCAAGTCCAGCTTAGTAAATAATTGAGCTCCATGTAACTCGTCCAATAGTTCGTCCACTACCGGGATTGGAAATTTATCCTTTACTGTACGAGTGTTGAGCTCTCTGTAGTTGACACAAAATCACCAAGAGTGATCATGTTTTTTTGCCAACAACATCGGTGAAGAAAATGGGGAGTGGCTAGGCTGAATAAGTCCATTCGCTAACATCTGCTGACATTGTCGTTCTATCTCATCTTTCGGCAAATGCGGGTAATGGTATGGATGCACTACTACATGTTCGGTGCCCAACTTTAGCCAAATTCGATGATCACAAGCTCGTATGGGCGGAAGTGCAGCTGGTTTCTGAAATAAGTCTGCGAATTTTGTCAAGAGGGAGTTTAACTGATAGCGATCTGTGTCTAGAACTTGGATATTCTTGATAGTGCATGGTAACTATGTATGGGCGCCATGGAGTGTGAGCTGGTGATGAGCTTGCGTAAAAATCATAGAAAGGGACTGAAATCCCATAAAATCGGACCCAACTGTTGCAGCCATTTAATCCCCAAAACCAAATCAAACCCAACAAGTGGAATGACCAAGAAATCTGCCACAAAGGTGTGTCCCTCAATAACAAATTGAAAAGCTAAATAGAACCCCACACTGGTATCCTTGTCCCCATTAACTACAAAGACAGAAATGCCAAAATTGTGCTGAAGTGACAATCCCAACTATTGTGCTGCAGGTTGGCTGAGGAAATTATGGGTGCTGCCCGAGTCGACCAGTGCAAGTAACATGAGATTTTGGATGGCAGGGTGGACCTGCATAGTGTTGGCGCTATGCAACCCAGTCATTGCGTGGATGGAAATTGCAGGTTCCTCCACTTCGGTCTCTTCCTCATCCACTGGTGGGGTAATATCTTTTGGATCCTCCACCTCTAACCAAAACAGCCTTTTGCAAACATGCTCCGTCCGGAATTTTTCATCACAGTTAAAACACAGCCCTTGAGCCCGTCTGATTTGGACAGGCGTTTAATATATTGTGGTGGGGGTGTGGATGTGGTAGTCTATAATGGATTGGACGGAGGTGTTCCTTGGCACTGTGGTGTGTTGTGGTTTTGTGGGGCACCTGGTGTCACCCGAGCTGTCCAAGGGGGTCTACGCAATGAGTCTTTCAATATTCGTTGTTTGGTGTCAAGCGTCCGTGCCAAATTCATAGAATGTGCTAAAGATGGGGGGGGTCATGTAATTCCACCTCGAGACGAAGTGCCTCAACCAGGCCGGCTGTAAACAAGTGGACATATTAGCTCAGACGCACAAACTAATTGGCTCGTGCAAGCCGTTCTTGAAATAATTTCTGATAATGTTCAATAGTTCCTATTTGTTTGAGATTTACCAAATATCCTAGAGGATTTCTGCGTGCTGGTGGATCAAACCGTAACATGTAGTAGTCTTTAAAAAATTCCCAATCATGCACATGATGCTCAGAATTAAATTGATGATACCACAACAGCGCTTCGTCGAGCATGTGGAAGGCAGCTAAGGGAACCCTATCCTCGGGTTGGGTTCTTTGATTCCAAAAGAATTGGTCACACCGGTGTAACCAAATCAAAGCGTCCAAGGACCCATCATACGTGGGAAAGTCTAATTTAGTATACCTGGGCACTGTTGTGTGGCCTCGTCCGTGGACTCCCATGGCTGGAGGAGGTTGTTGACGCAAATGAGTTGGAGGTGGAGGGGGATGGGGCGTTGGAGGGTTGGAAGGACATGTTGAACTTCCTGGCTATGCCGCAATCCGAGAAAACCCTTCCTCCATTCAAATCATCATTTGCTGAAGAGTGTCTTTCATGACAAATACTTCAGTTTGGAGTGTGTCATTTCGATTTTGAGCCTCAATACGATTTTCCTCAATCAGATTACGCAAATCAGCAAGGGAAGAGGAATCGCCAATGGTGGTCCTGTTTGATACCACGATGTTAGGTTCCCTTGCCATGGATCAAGTCACCCGATGATCTCCTCTGGCTTCCAGATTGAATAATGAGGATGAGAAGGATTTGGGATGCTTCGAACACCCAATGGTTGGGATAGAACGAGCCTTCAAAGGAGACTCAGCCTTGGACCTCGTCAGAGAGAGAATCTGATCTCCTACACTAATTTGATCAATGCTTACTTTATTCCATAACTTGACACCCCTATAAAGGGATTAGGGCACGACACCAACCTTGGCCAAACACGAGGCCATCAGTTTTGAAAGAAATTACATAACAACCTACTAATGAAATAAAACTGAAAATTACATAGTCTACCCTCTACGTCGAGTAGATACTCTAGATGCTATGGAGTCCATAACAATTTAATACCTTAAGTAATTGCTCTTTATGTTGATTTTTAGTTTCAGAGAAAACTATGATGTCATCAACATCAACTAAGCAAAATTTAAAGAATGGTTTGAGGATATCGTCCATTCTTCTTTGAAATATATTGGGTGCTTGTTTCAACCCGAAGGGCATAACAAGCCACTCATAATGTCCTGAAGGACAACTGAATGTAGTAAGGGGAATAGGTCTTTCGGTTAGACGAATCTGCCAAAACCCTGATTTGTAATCAAATTTAAAAAACCATTGTTTTCCTCTTATAGCGGCTATTAATCTTTCTTTGTTAGGAAGATAGTAGTCATCCATTTTTGTGGCTTCATTAACCTTTTTATAGTTAATGACCTTTCTAGCTTTTCCACGTTTGATCTCTGCATGATTCCGAACAAGGAAAGCAGGAGATATATGTGAAGAATAACTTGCACGGATTAATCCTAGTGTTAGCAAGTCATTGATTTGTGTTGAAAACTCTTCAATATCAGAAGGAGTGTAAACCATAGGTTTTTCTTGAATTTCTTTTTCAGGATCAAGAAGTTCAAGGTTGGCATATGGTATTTGTTTATTCCACCATTCTAGTGGTTTCTCAGAACAAGTGGAATCCAGAAGCTGTTGAACTTCTGATTCGCAGGACTCTGCGAGGAGGAGAGATTCCAGGGAGGAACTTCATCACCACGCTTGCTACATTTTTTGAAGACCTGATGGAGAACGTCTCCATTGCCAGAAAGGGCGAAGGCTTCAGGGGTTTTACTACGTATACAAATACTGCAGAATTATCTATTTCGTGTCAGATACGACAACGAAGTTTTTAGTAGGCTGTTGTTTGTTCTATAGGTGTGTGGAACATGAGCCATTCATTTTCGAGGACTAAATCCGGTCCTGTGTTTATTTGTGGTCCTAAACTAATGAGTTTTGGGATAAGAGATGTTTCACCTACAATGTCAAGACGAATGTTTCTGGCTTTGGCAGGAAGAGAAATAGTTGCTCCTCAGCCAACTGTTACTTGAAGTGGTACTTCAAGTGTTTTCCATAAAGTTGTTGAAAGTAAATTTTCTATAGCTAGGCAATATGAACTTCCTGTATCTACTAGAGTGTGTATATAGAATTTGATATATCCGGGTAGCTTAAGCATGACCGTGATATATGAATTTCCAGAAGCTACATGCTCTGCATTTATGCAGATACTCATTCAGAAAAGGTGCCTGAAGAGTTCGACATATTTTTTGAGTTTTCTAAATTGGAAGACTCAGTGTCAAGATGAAGTTCATATACTTCATCGTCTGACTGGATTTCATCATGATGGATGATTTCCTATCCTTTTTCTTTGGCCAGTATCATGTAGGTATTGTACTACCATTTTTTCTTATCATTAGGACAATCGCGAGCGAAATGTCCTTCTTTCTGGCATATTCAGCACTTGCATTAGCTTGGGAGTTTTCCCTTTGGGAAGTATGCATTTGACCCTTGACTGGATGTGGAGGGGCCAGAGTTTGTTCTTTTTCTAAAGTATCTCTTTTGAGGAGTACACTTAGTTTTTGAACTTTGTTGTATCCTAAATTTTTTCTTAAGAAAATTCTTAGGATATTTTCTTTGCATATGAGAGTTGGTCTTACAACCATATGCTCCTATATTTTTGTTCTGGTTAGAACAACATAATGTTTATTGATGTGCCTTACTACTTTTTTTTTTAGTTTTTGGGCTTCACAGAGATTTGCCAACATGTCTTGTAGAAACTTGTATCTTCGTCCTAAAGTATCAAAGTTAAGGAAATTATCCATGGTTAAAGTACCACATTCTGGGTTATTTTGCCAATATTTGATAATGTAGTTTTTTTCAACTACAGTTGCAAAAGGTTCTAGCAATTTTGAATAAAAGATGGCCAGGTAAGGTTTTTTATCATCTTTTTGTAGTTTATAGAAGTAGCTTGCAAATTCGCAATAGTACTTCTCATAAAAACAAATGTTACAAATTTGTAACTTGTTTAATTTTTGAAGAATTTCTAAACGTTTTCCTTGTTTAGTACTCTCATTATGAGCTTCTAGGGTTGGATGTATTCCTAGAAATTCTTTTGATATCTTAGCTACTAATCATTTTAGTATAGAGGTTATAGATGTTGAAGTAGTTCGTTTTTGGTCTTCGGGAAGGTTGTCCCACCAATGAGCTACATTACCCTGTAAAGCATGGGTAAAGAAATCGAATGCAGAATCTTTATCCCAAGATTCATGCATATTTGTAGCATTACTCATGCTTCTTTCCCATTCTTTAAGGACTTTTTCTCCATCCTTGGGGCAGTCCAAGTTGAGATAAAATCCAAAAGGGTCTATGCTATTTATGGATTGATGTCCCTTAGTAGCATGCGATGGATCGACATTTGTATATTTTTTCGAATACCTTTGTCCTCCCAGAGATATTTTGGAGTGGGAGAAACTTTCTCGTTCTCGAGAGTTATCTATTGTTCGATCGCGGAAATTGTCTCGAAAGCTGTCTTCCATGTGGGTATCCCGTACCCTTGAAGTTTCTACTCCTTGTTGGTTACTACCTCAAAGCATTTCGAATCTTTTACCAAGATCATCTGCCTTTTTGTCTTTAGCATAGTAGTCTTTTTTCTTGGTATTTTCTATTGCAACTTCGTCAGATTCCCATGCCTCTGGGTCACTGTCATGTTGCTCTTGTTGTTTACTAGAGGATGGTTTTTCCTTTTGAACATAATAAATCGGTTGGCATCCGAAAGTATTATATTCTGCATAAATTTCATCATCTGTAGAGGATGATGCTTTTGAAACGATCCTAAAAGCTGAAGGTTTTGAATTTTTTTTCCTAGGTGCAAAGGTAAACTAGTTTTTTAAGCCATCCGGTAATGTCAGAAGGCCTAGAGGTAATGGAGTTTCCATATCAATTAAATAGAAAAACTCATCCATTTTCACAAAGCTAAGAGGTTTAGCTTTTGTTTAATTCTTTTGATCTTGCATCATAGTTTTTAGATGCGATCAGTATATCTTTCCCAATGGACATAGTACATTTCTATTGAATGGATTGTGTCATCTTCATGCTGAAGCATGTTTCTTAGTAAGAGAGTACAGGCAAGGCCATCTCTCTTTCTTTGTAGACGATCTAAAAGTTTCTTCTTGTAGATCATTTATTTTTGGGATGTTGTCCAAGCTTGTTCAGCATCTTTCCATGTTTGGAATTTTCTATGAGAATTTTCGGGGAATTTTATGACTTGTTCTTGAGCTTCTTCCCAGTTGTCATATATTCCTGTTTGTCTCCCAATGAAGACAACATACCAGTATTTTTGTTTTTGTTCTGGTATTTTGTATGTACTTGTAGAGGCTTCTCCAATTGAAGCGATTTCTACGTGTTGATATACGATTTCTGCTTGGTTCATTCTTTTGATTTCTTTTCGGAGAATGAGAACCAAATCTTCTAGAAATTGCTTAGATAGCATATTCTTGAAGTTTGAGTTGTTCTATCCTGATTTGATGTTTTAGGTCTTGGATTAGTTTTAGTCTTTCTGGACCGAGTCCTAAGAATCGTCCATCTCGGATTATTCTTCTTCCTTCATTGTTGTAGTCTACAACTAAAGGATTTTCTTCTAACTCTTTGAGTTTTTCTTGAACTCGTAAGAGTCGATCTTTTAATTGTCAAATCCAGACCTTCTGGAATTCGATTTGATTGGCATACCTTCTTAGCATGATATATGCTCGTAGTCAAGAACAGTTGATAAGTCTTACTACAGGGTTAGACTTGATTTGTTCCATATTAGAACTCTAAATTTTTGGTACATTTGTGGATTACAAATGTTGTTTGGGATGTGATCGGTTTTGGGTCATAACTATTTTGGGAGAATGTAAACTTAAACAGAAAGAACCAAAGCTAATCCTTGGCTCTAAATACACATAAAGGACCAAGGCTAATTCTTGGCTCTGATACCATCATTCCAGTCTCCTCCAGTAGGTCAAGGACATACTTCCTTTGAGATAATATAATTCCATGTCTGGATTGTAGTACTTCAATGCCTATAAAATATTTGAGTAGTCCGAGATCTTTTGTCTTAAATTCAGTACATATGATTTCTTTTGTTGTTTGGATGCCCTCGGGATCACTACCGGTTATAATGATATCATCAACATATACTACAAAACTCACCTTGCCCTTCAGTGTGTCTTTAATAAATACGGAGTGATCTCCAGAGCATCTGTGAAATCCAATGCATATGAGTGCTTGGGTAAAATTTTCAAACCATGCACGAGGAGATTGTTTCATATCATAAAGGGATTTTTTGAGTCAACATACAGGCTCCCCCTCGACCACATACCCAGGTGGTTGCTTCATATAAATTGCCTATTTGATATCCCCATTCTAAAAGGCATTCTTGGCATCAAGTTGATATACCTGAAAGAAAGAGTTAGCTACGAAAGATAATAACACACGTACCGAGTACATTTTTGCCACTGGATAGAAGGTTTCCTCATAATCAATGTCATAACATTGTGTTTAGCCTTTACTAATGAGGCGAGCCTTCAACCAAGCCACGGACCCATCCAGATTGTGTTTCATATTAAACACCCATTTGCAACCGACGGGTTTCTTCTCCGATGGAAGTGGGACTAGAGCCCATGTTTGATTTTCATAAAGTGTCTACATTTCTTCATCCATTGCCACCTTCCACTCTAGATATTTGAGAGCCTCTTGATAGGACTGTGGTATAGACATGGAAGAAATAGCCGAGAGAAATTGATAGCTATTATGATCTTAGGTTAAGTGTTTGGCTTTTAGCTACCTACCCGGCCGGTCTTTTGGGTAGTATTGGCAAGGTGTTTAACATTTGGTATCAGAGCTACTACTTACGTTTCAAGTTTGAATCCCGGAGGGGTCGACCTAGCGGTGTCGCTAGGGTAGGCCGTCACTAGAGTGGGTCATCGTGGACGTCGGGTCGTAAGAGCTTGACGACACTCTTTCTCCAAGGGATGTGTAATGTTATGATCATGGGTTAAGTGTTTGACTTTCCACTATGTACCTGACCAGTCTTTTAGGTAGTATTGGTTAGGTGCTTAACAATAGCATACATGGGACAGACGATGATAAGACACAAAATTTGTAATGGGATGAGAAGTAAAGGGCATGGTGCATATTCGGGGTTATTTTCAAAGGGAAATAGGATGAGTATCATATTGTGGACTTACCTCCAGGGGATCTATAAACTAAGCAAGTGAGGTGTCAGCCAGTGTTTCTGGGGGCTGAGTCATTTCTGTAGCATGGGGCACAACCAGCCGAGAGGAACCTAGTACTGAAGATAGACCTGGAGGAGCATTGTCAGAATAATATGGAGAGTCATAAAAAAATGTGACATCTCGGGATACAAGTAACGCTGAAGAGTGGGATTGTAGCAAACATAACCCTTTTGGGAGTGGGGAGGAAACATGAATAAAACATTGACACCCAAATACGTTCAATGGCAGTGAAAAAGGATCGTCATGAGGTAATAATAGAGAGTAAGGGGATTTGTTACCAAGAACGAAAGATGGTAACTAGTTTATAAGAAAGCATGCAGTAAGAATTGCATGTGGCCAATAAAAGTATGGAACTTTCATAGCATATAGTAAACCAAGAGCTACCTCAAGAATATGACGATTTTTCCATTCAGCTACACCATTTTGTTGAGGGGTGTAGGCACATGAGGTTTGATGAATAATGTCATTTTCTTGACAAAAAGAGTCAAGGTATTTGGAGATGTATTCTTTGGCATTATCCGACCTAAGTATTTGAATTTTTTTACCAAACTGAGTGAGTACCTGTTATGGTCCCAGATCAACATGAAGATTCACCAGGGAGGACGAGGGTGATAACGAAGAAGAAGGGAACGAAAGGGGAGAAAATCATAGAGAAGAACAGAGAGGGATAACTCGGCTCTGAGGGAGTCCGTAACCTACGGCTCTGAGGGAGACCGCAACCTAGGGTTCCGGGGGAACACCGACCCTGAGCTCAAAGAGGAGACCTCAAATCCTATTTTAGATTAACTTTTCACTTCCCCATTCATTACCATACGATGCATACAAATACTTCACGCCAATAAGAGTTTAGGAAAAAATTACAAAAATGCCCCTGAGGCATATTTAAACCCAAATAGCATAAAATAGAAAATAAAGTAAATAACGACTTAACTGACTCAGCCATAGTGTCTCAGCCTGACTCGGCTCACTATTTGGTCCATAACATCCCACCCCTCCTGGAGAACGAGCTTGTCCTCGAGCTCGAAGGTAGAGTATGCCTGCCGAAACGAATCCTCCGTTGGTTCTCGCCGTGAGTCATAGGTTCCACATGCAAATCACAGCACCGCCACCCAGTTGGGAGGTTGGGTAGTTGAGTTGCTATTGCCCTGTAAAAGCTCTTGTCAACAATGTTAGTAGGACAAGGACTGCAGTTAACACCATTGGCACAAGGTCTCTTTGGTTGAGGCTTGGCAGCCTCTACTGCTCTGTTCTTATCAGCTTTAGCCTTCTCTAGCTGGAGAACCCTTTTCGGCAAAGTATCCACAGGGTACTGCTCCTCAGACTTATGCTCTTCAATGCATTTGATGACAGCCTTAAACGCAGCTAACTCTTGCTTGTTTGATTCATTCTGGGCAGCAGATGGGGATGTGCTTCCAACTTTGATCTGTGAATGGCGCAGGTGCAAATTGCTCTGTGAGCTCAAAAGCATATGTCATGCTAACTGCTTCAATTTGTCGTCCACTATTAACCAAAACATCAATCACGCCTGGCATTTTATCTTGTAAATCAAGTATCCTACAAAGATCAGTTGTCTACCGGCGACGAGCAACAAATGGGATGAGTATGCAAATATCATCCATATCAAATTCTAAGGCAATACCAAATGTCACTAAAAGGTGCAGAAAAGCATGAACCTCTAAGGGGTTTCCTGTAGAGCCATCAATATCAAGTTCATCCAACTTTGGTTTCCATGCCTCAGCAATATCTGTTGACTTTTCTCTGATCTCTGAGGACACCACCAAGGAATCTGATTCAGCATTAGCTAACATAGGGCCTAGACACTCCATCAACATAATACAAGTTCTAGGCAGATCCAAGAGGTTGGGGTCCCTCTTTCCATCAAGAGTAGGTGTTTCTGTGTAGAAGTCATCCAGGGACTCCAAACCCAACCTTGCTGGATCTCAGGCACTCCTTAACGCAAGTGGGACCTCCTCTCTTATGGCAGCAAGATTTTTCCTATTACTTTATATGAATTTATGGAGCCCCTTTGCATCCATTTCTACACATAATTTTCCCTATTTTCATCTTCAAACTTGACTTCCAAGTTGGATTCTTTTGAAGCTTTACTTCTGAATTCTCTTCTATGACTGCATTGGTCAGTCCATCCTTGAAGTTACTTGGGTTTTCATTCTGCCAATGTTTCTGAAGCTTGCCACCAGAAGCAGAGCTGTAGGTTTCTTCATCAAACAGTTGTACATCCCAATTGATGAGCATAGCTTGTAATACTTTGACCACAGCAATAGAGACATAGAGAGAGATTGGAATCAAGTAACCATAAAGCATAAGTGCCCTTCCATACCATTTCATGATCAAAATAATTAGAGACTCTTTGAATGGGATCTCTGTGTATACTACAGCACTAAGACCAAGATAACCTTAGAGAATGCCAGCGACTGTGCCTCTGCTCAGAGGGAAGTTTCTCATATTGGTCACTAGTACGCCAGTCCCAAGCCATGCACTACGATGAGTGGCGACAACCAAGGCCACCCATAACAGCCAGTAAGGCAAAGATTCAACATTCCGAACTGGGAGCCAGAGCACCCCGTACCCAAGAAAGCAAGAAAGTGTTCCGATCAAAAGCATAACCCATGGGGGCAATTTATTGCATACAATCCCAGGAAGTAGGCCCACGTTCTCGCCTAGATCGTTAGCAACTCCTAGGATCGTTAACTTCTGTTGGGAGTAACCCAAAACAGATTTTAGAGAATGCGAAAAGAGAGGAAAATTATAGGGGTTTACTGCAGCAATTTGGACCCAAACTGCGGCTCCGAGGCCAACCCACGGAGGTCTAGTCCCGGTTTCAGCACAGGCATTGCTACAAGCAGAAGCGGTCCCACAGCTCTTCCTGTCTGGTTTTCGTGGAGAAGAGCATCAGAAGGGAGCCCAGCAGTGGACGGAGCTGTGGGAAATTTTTTTTTCCCATTCCAGAGGTTGCTTTTCCCCAATTCTTACACGCTGGACAGAGGTATTCGAAGACTTACCTAGCATTGATGTCGATGAGTTGAGGTATGTCTCGGTTGAGGGAGAAGTGGAGGCGATGCTTACCTTCCGCCCCTCACCGTTGTCACCGAAATTCCTGACCGGAGGAGGCGTTGTCCGTCGGCGAACAGCAACCGTGTCGACCAGGGATGCCTCTGTCCGAACTGAAACAGGCAAATCCCGTTGGGCCCGTTCCGCAGCCCGAAGAGTTTGGCTTTCAGCCCAAAGTATCTCCTTTGTTTTTTGTGCGCCAGGCACGCAACTTCTGCGTAGCAACAAATGGCCGAAAAGGGACAGCAATAAATGTAATTATTGTTCTTACTGTATATACCATTTGTGGAGCTCTTGAGGCCAATACAAACTGAAAAAAATAATGCAAATTGATGAGCACCACAGCAAAAAATACAAACTGAAAAAAATAATATAGATGAACACCAACTGAAATATTCTGACTTTGAACAAATGAGACAAGACTTGAATGTGTTTGTGCAAGGTGGGAACATTGATGATGCTCGTGGTGTATTTAATGAATTACTTGCTATTGATCTAGTCTCAAATGAAATCTTATGTGGCAGAGGGGTTGTCTTTGGTAAAGAATGTCTTAATACAATTGATTTTGAGAAATTTTTGGCAGATAGGGAGACTCTCAATGATGAAGGTTCTCTTGGCCATAATTTGAATGTAATGTTGTGGGGAATGATTTTTATGGCTGTTGAAGGGAAAAAAATTAAATTTTGCGCGGCATCTGGACATAGTATAAGTGCTACAGTTTTGCATGGGAATATCAACCATTTGAAGGATGGTGCTGAGGAACGTTTGCACTTATCAAGATCGACAACATGTGCTTACTCTCATGGCTTCTTCCACCAAATGAGGTCTGGTCTGTTGTGCCAGTGCATAACACAGTGCTGCCAAACAGCCAAGGCCACAGTGTTGTTGTGGCAATGCAGCAAACATTGCTGCTAAACAGCCATAAACCAGTGCTGAAAACTGTGGCAATGCAACAAAAATTGTTGCTCAACAGCCAGCATCTAGTGCTGAAAACAGTGGCAGTGCAGAATGAAAAAGCACATGGGGTATGCAGCTATCCACCTTTTGTGGGGGGTATTGTAGCCTGCAAGATCTATTTTGGCATGCTCAGAGGGATCCATCCTAATGTTGGGTGCAGGTTTGCAATAGTGCCAATTGATATGGGAGGTGCTGCAGATATTTTGTGTGTTGTCCAAATAAATAATCTGGGTATTGCTGGGCAATTTATTGAACAAGGACTGCTTCCAAATACTGAAAAAGATGCTTGTTGGGTGCCTGTTCTCAGTCGAGCAGTCCTCTCCACCGCTACCCAGTTGAAGGATTTCGATAGTGGTCTATGAAGTCTTGACATGGGTCATACAGACCATATTCCTCTAAGTAGAAATTTAATAGTGACCGTGGTTGCCAGGGACAAGAAGAAAAACCTCATCTTTGCCTTGTGTTGGAATTTTTGTGGAGCCATAGTAGCCATGTATGCATAGACAAGTGAAGAACCAATGAATGAACTTGGGCAGCGAGTTGTAATTAGAAATCAGCTCAATCCCATTACTCAGGTTACTGGGGACATGCTGCATTTTGCTAATGAGGCAACCGTTGGGGTAGATCACACAAGGGCTATTAATGTCGAAGCAGAAGTTTCCAGTTTGGAGCAGGTGATAGTTCAACTTGTTGTTTGGTTGCTTATCTGTATTGAGGTGTGCTACAGCAAGAGATGCTGACAATGTCATAAAAAAACAGTTTTGGTTCTTGGTTGGAATGCTCCAGTTTTGTCGTCCAAAGGGTTGCCACAGATACAACGGATACTACTTGGGAACAGGTGGAGATGTCGACAAGCAGAACCTACCTTCGAGCTTGAGGATAAACTCTTTCTCCAGGGGAGGGGGGTGTAATGTTATGCACACAATAACATTATTAAGTTATTTAGAGTCTAATTAATTATTTTTCTTTAATTTACTTTATTTTGTTTCGGATAATGAATTAATAGGCCATAGGGATATTTTTTGTAATATTTTATCTTGAACCTTGTAAGGGTGAACCCTATTTAAGGGGTAAGAGTAATGAAAAAAGGAAAGCATTGATTTAGAGTAAATAAGGGTTTTGAGTTCTCATCAACGAGCTCAGGGGTGTGCATTCTCCTCAAAGAACCTAGGGTTTTCAAGCTTCCCTTCGGCTTGATTTTAGTGTTTCTTTTCTTCCTCCCTATGAATCATTGTGTCAGATCTGAGATCGTAACACAAGGATTGGGGGTGGGTTGTTGAGTATAACGAAAACATTGTTAAGAAAAACAGCTAAGAATTCAAATTGAAGGATCAAAATCAATCAAAAGAACAAACCTTGGTATAAGTTAACATCCACCATCGGAATTTCACAACTTATCATCCATGGAAGCATATATCAATTCGCACTTGAGTAATCACCGTTGGAACATCTTCCTATCTCTCCTTAGTCGTAGTTAATTAGAAAACAAGCGATCCAATTAACCCTAAACCCTAACTACTAAACAACCCAAAACAAGCTCTAAAGGTTTAATCTAGCTACAACCTTAAGAATTAGAGAGATCGATGAAACTAAACAACAGAAGCACAATCGACTGCATTGAATTTAGTCTAGCGTTCTTCTTAAGATCTAATAATTTCTGACGATGCAAATCATCAAATCTCAATTGCTTCACAAGTTAGAGGGATCAAACAATTATGGATTTGATATCTAACCCAACAGTAGATTGCAAAGAGTAATAAACTAGAAGGCCTCCGAGTGATTAAACAAAACAATCATGAAAAAAATTACAGAAGAACATCTAATACTTAAAACATAAATTGAACGATGAAAACAAATCATATCTCACAGTTTTATTGATTTCGATGGCTTCAGTTTCCTTTGACAAGGTCTGAAAGTTTAGCCACTCAGGGACATGTAGAAATTTGAAGTAAAAACTAAATAAAAGAGGAAGAAAAGCTGGAGAAGGGAAAAAGGGGGGGGGAGTGCACGTGCCACAACTTCAAGCCAAATTTAGACCTAGATGCAGCAAGTATCTCTCAAAATTCAAAACATAAAAGTTATAGAAATTTTTCTTAGCATTCCATATTGTTGAATTTAGGATCCATTTTCCATTATTCCAAGCAAGAGAAAGAAGAAATAAAAAAAATAAGAAAAGGGAAGAAGAGCTCTCGAGTAGAGAGAAGAAAAAATAAAAGAGAAAAGAGAGATGGCACCAAGCAAAGATAGAGAGAGAGATTAACTCAAGAATGAGATGTGTAACTTGTTTAATTCCGAATTATAACACCTCTATTTATAGTAGTGGAAGAAGTAGAGTCCTTACACAATTAGCCTTTCAATCCTAATTGCATTCCAACTCTAACTCTCTAAGATAAGTTTATTCAAACCAATCTACTAGAAGACTAATATGAGTTGAACTAGAACTCTTTCTTCATTCACATGAATATAAGGGAGGAGGCCAGATTGTGGCCTTATCCTTGTGGGTCCCTCATGATCTTCCAGCTCATCTTGGTAAGGTTTCCTGCTCGTGATAAATTTGTGGGTCCCACTTGATCTTCAAGTCTTCTAACACATTTCAACTTGTGCTTTTTAATTCCTTAACTCGTGCTTGCTTGGGTGAGGACTCTTCTTGGTGTTCCACGTCCTCATGGCCGGTCCCACCAGCTCGAGCACCATGGTGGGTCCCACATTGTAACACTCCTCCTCAAACTGGGGGTGAGAAGACATCATTAATGCCCAGCTTGCTGCATATGGTAGACATAATCTTGTGAGAGACCGGCTTGGTGAGAATATCTGCAACTTGATTTTGTGAAGATATATGCTTCAGAGATAAGAAACCAGCTTGGAACATTTCTCCTATAAAATGGCAATCCACTTCAATATGCTTTGTTCTTTCATTGAAGACTAGATTCAATACACTGGGTATTGCTGCTTGATTGTCATAGTATAGATCTATTGGAGCTTCTTTATAGAATCCCAACTCATTGAGAAGAGATCTTATCCATATGAGTTCACTAGCAGTGTGTGCCATGGCCCTGTATTTTGCTTATTCACTAGACCGTGCTACTACATTTTGCTTCTTGCTTTTCCATGTAACCAAATTCCCTCCAGCCATCGTATAAAATCCCAAAGTAGATTTTCTATCATCCGGGGATTCGGCCCAGTCTGCAACTGAGAATCCTTCAATGTTGAAGTGACCATGGTTTTTATACAGAAGTCCCCTTCCTGAAGCTCCTTTCAGATATCGTAGTATTCTTTCAAGTATTTGCCAATGACTAAGTTGTGGCTTGTGCATGTATTGACTTACCACACTTACTGCATATGAAATATTTGGCCTTGTTACACACAGGTAAATAAGTCATCCCACTAGTCTTTGATATTCCCAATATCTACATCTTCTCCAGTGCCTCCACATAATTTTGTATTTGAGTCCATATGAGTGCCTGGGAGTGTGTCTCCCATCATTCATGTCTCCTCTAGTAGATCAAGGGCATACTTCCTTTGAGATAGCACAATCCCATGTCTGGATTGTAATACTTCAATACCCAAAAAATATTTGAGTAGTTCAAGATCCTTCGTCTTGAATTCAGCACATATTTTCTTCTTTTGTTTTCTGGATGTCCTCGGAATCAATCCCAATTAAAATAATATCAACAACATATACAACCAGAATCACCTTACCTCTCGGTGTTTTTTCAATAAATACTAAGTGATCTCCGAAGCATCTGTGAAAGCTTATGATGACTTGACTAATTTCTCAAACCATGCCCGAGGGGACTGCTTTAGACCATATAAAGATTTTTTTAAGCGGCATACTGACTCCCCCTCAACCACATACCCAGGTGGTTGTTGCATGTAAATTTCTTCTTTAATATCACCATTAAGAAATGCATTTTCACATCAAGTTGATATATCGCCCATGATGAATTGGCCGCTAGAGATAAAAATATACGTACCAAGTTCATTTTTTCCACTGGAGAAAAGGTTTCTTCATAATCAATTCCATAGCACTGAGTATAACCTTTGGCAACCAGTCAAGCCGTCAGTTGTGCAATTGACCCATTCGGATTATGTTTGACAGTACAAACCCACTTGCAACCAACAGGATTTTTATCTGTGGGAAGAGGAACCAGTGACCATGTATGATTGTCATTAAGGGCCTTCATTTCTTCATCCATTGCTGCCTTCCACCCTAGATGTTGTAGAACCTCCTGATAGGACTGTGGAACAGATATGAAGGAAATAGAAGAAAGAAACTGACAACATAAAGGTGAGAGGTGATGATGAGACACAAAATTTAAAATGGGATGAGAAGTAGAAGGTCTAGTGCATGAACTAGGTTATTTCCTTATAGCAATAAGACGAGTATCATATTGAGGGCCAAAAATAATTAGTGATGAATGACTTACCTCTGTTGGATCTGTTAACTCGGCAGGTGTGGTGTCGGCCACCTGCTCAGGGGGTTGAATAATCTCTGTATCTCGAGGCACAACCGGTCGAAGGGAACCTGGTGTTGAGGACAGACCAGGAGGAGCACTATCAGAATAAAATGAGGAGTCTTCAAAAAAATGTTACATCCCTGGACACAAATAAACGTTGAAGAGTAGGACTATAACAAACATAACCATTTTGTGTGCGAGAGTATCCTAAAAAGATACACTTGATAGATTTAGAATCAAGTTTGTTGTGTCTAGGTAATGAATTATGAACAAAACATTGACATCTGAAGACTTTCAAAGGTAGTGAAAATGGATCATCATTTGGTAATAATCTAGAGTAAGGAGATTTATTAGCAAGTACGGTAGATGGTAGATGATTTATAATAAACCAAGCAGTAAGGACTGCATGAGGCCAATAAAAGTATGGAACTTTCATGGCATATAATAAACCTCGAGCTACCTCAAGAATATGATGATCTTTTCGTTCGGCTACACCATTTTTTTAGGAGTGTTGGCGCATGATGTTTGATGGATAATGCCATTTTCTTGACAAAAAAAGTCGAGGTCTTTGGAAACATATTCTTTGGCATTATCAAACTGGAGAATTTTTATTTTCTGACAAAATTGTGTGAGTACCATAGCATGAAATTACTTTAAAATAAATGGTATCTCAGACCACTCCTTAAATATAAACAACCAAGTTGTGCGAATGAAATCATCAATAAATGTAATAAAATATTTCGCTTGAGAAATGTTGGAGACAATCAAGGACCCCCAAACATCAGTATGAATTAAAGAAAATGGAGTAACACTTTTGACTTCTTGGTGAGGAGAGTATGTACTCCTTTGATGTTTACTCAATTGACAAACCTCATAATAAAATTCTGACCTTACTTTAAGAGAAGGAAACATATAATTAAGAAACTGTGCAGATGGATATCCCAACCAATTGTGCCATAACCGTGTCTCATTTTCAATGGTAGAAACCATATTTATTTTTGGCACATCTAAGTAGTAAAACCCCCCTTGTTCATGGCCTCCACCAATCACCTGCTTTGTTATAAGATCCTGAAAGACACATGAAGGGGGTGAGAAGGTAACAGAGCAATTAAAATATTTTGTCAGCTGACTAACAGATAATAGATTCAAAGGGAAAGTAGGAACAAAAAGAATATCAATAAGCGGAAGTGATGGTGTGCCAGAAGTGGAACCTTTCCCTTGGACTTTGGTTTGAGAACCGTCGGCTATGGTAACAAACTTGTGTGCAAGACTCGGACATAGAGAATGTAATAAATTTTTGTTACCTGTTAGATGCTTGGAGGCTCTTGAGTCAATTATCCAAGATGAAGATGAGGCTGATAACATACCTGAAGCGGTAGTGCAGCAGTAGTTGCGGAGGAGCAAGGAGAAGAACCCATCATTGTCTTCATTTTCTAAAATAGCTCATACTTTTCATCAGTAATTTTTTTTGTGCTGCTGATTTTGTGGGTTCTTCTTTTGTATCACCTATAAAGGCTTGATTAGCCCTTGTCAATTCTGACTGTCCATTGGCTTTATAGCATATTTCTTTATAATGGCCATATTGTCCACAGTAAGTGCATGCCCTGTAATAGCAATGATCTATAGTGTGGCCAAATTTTTTACAATGAGTACATTCTTTCCCATCTGCTCTGCCAACACCAGTCCTTCCACCTCTTCCTCTGCCTCCTCTATAACCTCTACCTCGGCCTCCGCCGTGGTCAGATGATGATCCTCTATGATCGAAATTCATAGCGGATGATACTTCAATAGTGGAGGAAGAAGTGTCTAGAATATGAAGCAGTGTTGCACATACATCATCTATTATGGTCCTAGGGTTACGTACATATGCCTTCTACTCCTGACAAGCCGATATTTTGGGTAGTATTAGCTAGGTGCTTAATATTTGGTATCAGAGTAGGCCCCCACGTTGCGAGTTCGAATCTCCGAAGGGAGTTCCCCGATGCGGGTGATCGCGAACCCCATACGCGATGACCGTAAGGGATTATGGGATCCTGACCTATCTCCCGTCGCTAAGTGTTAAGCCGCTGTGGACGTTGGCTCGCAAATGTGGGGTATACTATTATGGTCCTGGGGTTAAGCACCTATGCCTCCCGCTCCTAATAGGCCGGTGTTTTAGGTAGTATTGGCTAGGTGCTTAACATCATCAAACTTGGGGATAGCAGAAGCAGTCAAAACTTGACTCTTAGCAATCTCAAGATGGGGTTTAAAATTTTCAAGATAAATAGCAGTAATTAAGGCTTCTTTCTGTTTGTCTTGGATAGAAATATATGTGGTTGAAGGCTGAGCTAACTTCCACTCTTGAAGAAAACCTCTAAAGCGGGCCAAGTACTCATGGATATTTTCTCCTTGTTTAGTATTCAACATTCTTTGGAGAATATCATATGGTCTATGTAGAGTATTCGGGCAAGAGTACAGTTTAGCACGTCTCCCAAATTTTTTTAGCAGTGTCAAGATGAATAACATTATTGGAGACATGTTCTTCCTTGCTATTGATTATCCAACTAATCACCAAAGTATCATTTTTCAACCATTTGTTATAAAAAAATATCATCTTCATCAATAGGTGGTCCTCAGGTGGTGAGGTGACCAAGTAGATCTTTTGTTATAAGGAACCTCCGAACCGATGTGGACCAACTCATAAAATTTGATACCTCACTTAAGGGTATGGTGGTAATTCTCAGTATATCACCTTTGATATTCATATTCTCTTCAGCCATGATAGGCCATTCTTCAAAAAAAAAAATTCTAATAATAACACCAAGTAGTACTCTTCAAACAACTCGATGTATGGGGAATTTTAGTATTGATGCTAAATTATTATTCTGATTTTTTCTCTAATACCACTCATAAGAGACTCAATAACAATCTTCTATATCATAAAACTCTTATCCCATGCAAAAAAATTCCAACAATCTGATCATGGACTGGTCTCGCTAAACAGAATTTCCAAACTGACAAAACTGTTTTGATAGCTCCTTCTAGATAGAAAAGCATGCATATCCATAATATAATAATATGAAAGCATTCACATACCCATCCTTAAATCATCTTCTAAATTCGGAAACCAGTAACATGAAAAGGAAAAAAATTGAACACTTATCTCTCAGTTTGTGTTCTTCTTTCATAAAGTCTTCTTTGAGTGGTGTTGATCATCACTTCTTTAGAGCATTCCTTTGACAAGGGATCCTAAATATAATGCTCTGATACTGTGTTGAATTTAGGATCCCTTTTCCATTATTCCAAGCAAGAGAAAGAAGAAATAAAAAACTATGAAAAGGGAAGAAGATCTCTCGGGTAGAGAGAAGAAAAAATAAAAGAGAAAAGAGAGGTGGCACCAAGCAAAGAGAGAGAGAAAGATTAACTCAAGAATGAGATGTGTAACTTGTTTAATTCTGAATTAAAACACCTCTATTTATAGTAGAGGAAGAGGTAGAGTCCTTATACAATTATCCTTTCAATCCTAATTACATTCCAACTCTTAACTCTCTAAGATAAGTCTACTCAAACCTATCTACTAGAAGACTAATATGAGTTGAACTAGAACTCTTTCTTCATTCACGTGAATATAAGGGAGGAGGCCAGCTCATGGCCTTATCCTTATGGGTCCCTCATGATCTTTCAGTTCATGAGATATTTGTGGGTCCCACTTGATCTTCAAGTCTTCTAACTCATTTCAGCTTGTGCTTCTTAATTCCTTAACTCGTGCTTGCTTGGGTGAGGACTCTTCTTGGTGTCCCACATCCTCATGGTGGGTTCCACCAACTCGAGCACCATGGTGGATCCCACATTGTAACACATATCATCTTCAATCATCTCAATCAGAGCCCTAATGAGAGAGTTATTCCTAGATTACAAAGCGATGTTGAAACTGTCCAGAATCACCCAATTAACTTCGTTTGGCACTTAACGCCTCCATTTGCACCCTAAATCAAAATATAAGAATAATGAGTATATTTAGGCACCAAATAATTCTAAAATCCTAAGAATTAAGGGAGAAAAATATGATATTTTGATTCTCATCAAATTCCCCCACACTTAGCTTTTGTTCGTCCTCGGGCAAAACTCAAATATAATTTCCCAAAAACACCAAGTTTGTAACACCATCAACAAAGAACAACCAAGCTCTTCAAAACTCATAAAATATCATAAACAAATATTCTTAAATAGCTTACAATTACTTAGTAAGCATTTTCATTCGAAGATGGAGTAAACTAAATAAGTAGACCCTCACAGAAATAAACACTCGACTCTCATGTGTTTCGCTCAAATTTATTCCAATGGAAATGATCTACCATAGTGTTATGCAAACAATAACATTATTCAATGAATTATTTTTTTTTAATTTACTTTATTTTATTTCAGTTAAAGAATTAATAGACCACAAGGGTATTTTAGTAATATTTTATCTATAGGGGTATTTTGGTAATATTTTATCTTAAAACTTGTAAGGTGAACCCTATTTAAGGGGTAAAAGTAATGAGAAAAGGCAACCATTGATTTAGAGTAAACAAGGGTTTTGGTTTCTCCTCAACGAGCTCAGAGGTGTGCATTCTCTTCAAATAACCTAGGGTTTTCAAGCTTCCCTTTAGCTAGATTTTCGTTTTTCTCTTCTTCCTCCCTACGAATCCATGTGTCAGATCCGGGACCGTAATAACTGGTATCAGATTGGGAACACAATGAGTGATTCTTCATCGCAAGTAATATGGATTGCCGCGCTCGATCTATTGGAAGAAATACGTGCAGGAGTTATAGTATGGGAAGAAGCCTTGCAGGATGGAATGCGTAAAACTTCCATTAAAATTTTTGCAATTGAGAGGCATCTCGCTACCACAAAAAAGGTCAAACGACCTAAACTTGCTCGAGACTTTGTCTTGGACAGGAAGAAAGGCCAAGGGCCAGAAAATTTCACAAGTTTCGTGCATGAAAATCCAGAGCTGAAGTCCAGCAACAAGGCCCCTGCAATTGCAAAATCGGAGGGGTATTCAGCACAACCCTTGTCGGAAAGTCTTAATTTGGGTTCGGCGGAAGCCCCCTTCACATGGGAAGCCAAACATCTCCCAGAACAGGGGATGAAAAAAATCTGAGAGCCCTCTGTCTTGGAAAATCTCTCGCAACGAAACCCTAAAGGGTTGTTGTTTGCCATCGAAAAAAGAGGAGCCTCCATTAGAAACAAATCCGGTGGGCTTTGGCTTCCGAACTCTCACTCTCCCTCTCAATGTCACTCTCAGTCTCGGCAGCACATCACAAAACAAATTTCAAAAACATTTGGGGTAAACTCCTACGACGAATTTCTTCAATTTTCGTCTTCTCTTTTCTCAAATCCCTCTATGTTTTACAAAATTCCTCTCCAATGGCATTGAAATTATTTAGTGAAGTAGAGAAACAAAGACAATTTTACAGAATCCCGAATTTTGGGTCTGAAACGCAAGATGGGAATTTTTTAGGAATTCCGGGAATGGAAAAAATAAAATTTCTATGGGTGATG
This sequence comes from Aristolochia californica, assembly GCF_029961685.1. Taxonomy (NCBI): domain Eukaryota; kingdom Viridiplantae; phylum Streptophyta; class Magnoliopsida; order Piperales; family Aristolochiaceae; genus Aristolochia; species Aristolochia californica. The sequence goes on along the minus strand of NW_027182257.1, from coordinate 15,538,500 downwards.
TTTTATTGTTCTGATGATGAGAACAACACCAATATGTCTGTTCATTTTCAATTTGAATTCATTGTATTTATTTTTCTGGATGATATGTATGTTGCTCAGTCCCTGTTCGTGGAAAATTTACAATTAGAGGGGAGGGGGGAGGGGGGGGGGGGGGGGGGGGGGGGGTGGGGTTGGTGGAGGTGGGGGAGGGGGATGGTTAGTCAACTTGACACAGGAGATGAACTTCAGCCACATTACTCAGTTCATCTCTTGACGTCGTTAGTGGAGCGCCAGACTTCAAATCATCTCGATGACTAAGATGAAGCTGAACATCATCTCCACGTATAATTTATGGAATTTGGTTTCTGACCCTTTTTGCCAATCATCCAGATGAAGTAAACGTCGGGGTTCGAACCCTCGACGTTTTTTTTCCCTCTCTCGCTCTCTTCTCGTTTTCTTTTTTTACTCCCTCTCTCCCACACCCCCTCTCTCATCTCCTTGTGCCCCCGAGGTCTCTGCTCCCTCTCTTCTCTCGGACTAGCTCTCCGGCCTCTGTCTCTCGGTCTTCTTCTTTCATTTTGTTCGCCCTCTCTCCCACACCTCCTCTCTCGTCTCCGTGCACCCTCGAGGTCTGTGATCCCTCTCTTCTCTCGAACTCGCTTACATTACTGATTGATGCTACACTTTTCTCCACCGCCTTCGTTTCATGGCTGACCAACGTGTCTCACCTGTGAACCGCTCCTGCAGCTTATTACCGAGCGCAGTGCTTAATCTGTTCAGCGTCTTCTCCCACGAGAAGTCTTTGTGCACCTCTGCCACGGGCATTGGCCCCGACGATGAGTCCAAGACAGCCTCGATCACTTTGAGGACAAGTATTATTATGGTGTTGACAGCATAGACGGTGCGGTGAAGGAGCTTCTCCACTATAGAGATCTTCCCTTGGGAGGAGATGGGAGGAGACCCGAGCCCCTGCGCCAAATCTCAAATCATGGTCGCTGGTTTATTGAACCTCCCTCTACTGCTCCTCTCACTCCTCCAATAATCTGCGAGTGAATCATGTGCTCGGGCGAGAACCACAACATCCTTTGGGGTCTCCTCCCTGGATTGCCTCTGCAGGTGAAGTACGAAATTAACCAAAAGCTAGCCTAGCCAAAACCTCTTGATCTCCGCCAACACGAAGTTACACACATCCAACACCTTCACGCTATCGTCCAAATAGGACATGGGGGACTTCTCTAATCTGTCCATCTTTAGATATGTAAGAAAAGAGCTTCCGCCAACGTCTTGGGTAGCGATTTCATCAAAGGGTGGGGGAGTTTGGATAGAAAGAGGAAACGAGAGGCTTCCTAGCTTTGGTTTCTGAGATTATTTTGCCACTTGTCTTTGTTTATCTCACCACCCATTTTGGGACACAAGAAAACATGAGGAAAGAATTAGGGTTTCCTGTCTTGAGGCTTTTGGGTGGGAAAGAAGATGGAGTGGCCGACATCTTCGAACGAGTACAACAAGCTTGTCATAAGGATGAACATGCCTAGGGTTGTGTTAATGAATAGTCCCACATGGATTAGAGAGAACGAATATGTTGAGTTTATTAGTTGGGAAAGAGGTTTCCTAAGATGGCTAGTCATTTTGGGATAGGCCTTAAACCTAACTTCACATGGTATCAGAACAGGTACTTATATGTGGGCTTCCACCCAAATTATCCACATGCAAGAGCCCAGAGGGCCTACACGTGTGTGGAGTGTAAAGGAATAGTCCCACATCAATTAGTGAGAACAAATATATTGAGTTTATTAGTTGGGAAAGAGGTTTCCTAAGATGGCAAGTCATTTTGGGAATAGGCCTTAGACCTAACTTCACATGGTATCAGAACAAGTACTTATATGTGGGCTTCCACCCAAATTATCCATATGTAAAAGCCCAAATGGCCTACACGTGTGGGGGAGTGTAAAGGAATAGTCCCACATCAATTAGTGAGAACAAATATGTTGAGTTTATTAGTTGGGAAAGAGGTTTCCTCAGATGGTTAGTCATTTTGGGATAGGCCTTGGACCCAACTTCACAAATTGTTTCAAATTTGATGGAAGCGCTTCCGTCTTTGTGGTCTGACACATGAACTACATTAAATTAAAAATTCTACACGACTTTTATCAGATGCAAGTTGACTTGAACCAGACCAAACATGACTCAACCTGGACTAGATTTAGACCAGACCAGACTCGACCTAGACCAGATTTGGACTGGACTCAACTCAAAATAGACTCAGACCAAGACTCGAACCAGACCAGATTTGGACCGGATTCAGCTTGGACCAGACTCAGACCGTACTTGAGTTAGACCAGACTCGGACCTATCCTAGGTTGTCGAGATGTATATCTTAGGTAAAGACAAGTTGGGTATTTGAGCGGTGATCTCTTTCGATCTCGTCTACTCATGGTCGAGTTGACCACGAGAATGACTAAAGCTTTGAGTAAAGCTTCAACCCCGACCTAGACCACCGAAATTACTACTACGTAACTTGATGGCAATGACACTTCCCATGTGTATGATCTCTGGCAACATGTGACACAGGTAACTATCTTAAAAAATTCTTCAATAATATCGAGGGCCTCTGGCGTGAAATAGACTTCAGCCGATCGAAACTGATGGAGTGCTCAAGAAGAGCGAATATATGACCTAGACCATATCCGACCATGGAGAAAAACCTTTGAAGCCAAAATAATTCAATTTCTGTTTATTAAATATGAAGACCAGTTGGCAGACATACTTACAAGAGCAGTATGTGGCAAGAACTTTTATAACTCACTTGGCAAGTTGGACATCAGAGATCTATACTCACCATCTTGAGGGGGATTGTTGGCATGAGATCCTCGACTTCTTCTAGATCCATAAAAACAGAAGAAAAAGTCCTCCGTAACACCAACTTCGGAGATGATTCGAGAGACCAAAATTAAATCTAACTGTAATTTTTTTATATAAATACGTGTTGGAATATATGATGTAATTAGGGTGGCACTAATATAATTAGTTTAAATTTCTTGTCTCTTCTACACTCTTATTAGGGTAAAGGGTATACTTGTAATATTGGTAGTTTTGATACCTATAAATATATCTTATGGGGGAGGGTTTGGAAAAGTCCCAAACCCTAATTTCCTATCCTCTCTTTGGACATGTACCATATTTCTATCCTCTCTTTCTCTTCTCTCTTCTTCCTTCTTCCTTCTTCCTTCTCTCTCTTTTTCCTAAAGTTATCATCTATGGAATCCGGAAAATCAACATGGTATCAGAGCTATGATTTTCATGATTCAATGCCTGTTCTCTTCTCTATTTTAAGAAGTATTTGCTGCCACTGATGGGTAGTAGCAGAGTAAGGATTTCCATTTGAGTTTCTTTGATTCATCAGAAAAAGAGTTTGATTATTCTAATAGCAGCTTCGATCATAAAATGCTGCTCTGTTAATCATATTACAAATTTTCTATTTCTTTCTATATCTCTATTATATGTTGAGATATGCAATTACAGAAACTTTCCATACTTGCTGATTAGAAACATGTCGTTTTAATCATTGTTGTTGCTCGTTGTAAGTCAAACGTTACTGGCTGGAAATGCTTCTTCGCTGGCAAGCCAAAACTATCTTAGCCAGTTGCGAATTGACGGGATTTCGTTCTATCACTATGTTGCTGATTTTAAGCCTAATTCGTTGTATTACCAACGTCGTGAGATTTTTTCTCCACTGTTGTTGCTGACCCACCCAAGTTCACCTAGTGATGGTTTTGCTGACCAGAAGATCACTTGCTCCTGTTCAGTCGAGTTAATCTGGGTCAACCTAACTTGGCCCACTTATTTCCTACCTCGGTTATACGGGTCTGGGGCACAAGGTTTATTTTCCCGCGACTCGGCTATATTGGTATGATATCTTACTCGGTTCGACTCGGTTCTCTATCTCTGACTGGATTATTATCTTGGATTATTACTAGGTTCCAACTTCATTATTTACTGATGGAATTGTTGCGAATTATTTCATGTGTCCTTATTACTCTTAAGGAATTCTATTATTTATCGGTTATCCGCTACTATACAGTTGCATATGTGGTGCATGTTATTTGGGCATTGACCCATTTGCTACTACTATTGTGTCTCTTTGATTGATATATTCTTTCTGAAGAAGAACTCCCCGGTTGCTTGCCTTAGGTTCATAATTCGCCGACTGTTGTTGGCATTGGTTCATCTGATGTGGAATTTGAATTTCTTAGAACAATAAAGCACATGGTGGCCTCAACATCTTATCTTCCTCTTTCCCATTACCCTTTGGTAGTCTTTCTCCTACCATCCTTTATTTGATTCTCACTTATCCTTATTGGCTAACCCTGTTGGACCATTGCTTTGGTTGGTCCCTTTTACTTATATGGGTGTTTTAACTCCATCGAGACTTCTTATTGGTACCCGTGGGTCTTTTATCATTGTCTCGTTAATGACAGACATTAGCCACTTTAGTGATTATTATCACTATATTTGTTCAAAATCCTTTGAGTTTGGTTTCGATTTATGTTTTATCACCCATTTCTACCCTTTGAGAGTTTGTACCTAGTGTCGTATTTAACCTTGGGACACTGTGATGGAAGAAATTACTACTACATCTATGTTATTTGGTTCAAGCTGGGATTACTGCCATTACCTTCCAACTTGAGGGGGAGTGTTGGAATATATGATGTAATTAAGAAGGCACTAACGTAATTAGTTTAAATTTCTTGTCTCTTCTTCACTCTTATTAGAGTGAAGGGTATACTTATAATATTGATAGTTTTAATATTTATAAATATCTCTTATGGGGGGAGGTTTGGATAAGTCCAAAACCCTAATTTCTTATCATCTCTTTGGACGTATACCATGTTTCTATCATGTCTTTCTCTTCTCTTCCTCCTTCTTCCTTCTCTTTTTTTTTCTAAAATTATTATCTATGGAATCCTAAGAATCAACAATACGGATGTAAGTTGATGAAATTGAAAAAAAGAGAAAGATTTTACCAAAAGTCTAGAGGGTAAGGTTACACAATTCAGTGTGAGGACTCTTACCAGTTGTCATCAGGGAGAGAAGAAGGGAGGCAAAGCGCCATTAATTTATTTAATTACTTGTCTTTCAAAAAGAAGTTAAATGATTCTGTAATAAATAAAGATATAAAGAAAGGAGACGTGTCGCACACTGGCGGTCCCCTCTTGAAAACCTCTGCATTGCTCCAGAACTTTCTCTTCTCTCTTCCTTCTTCTTCCTTCTTTTTTTTTTCTAAAATTATCATCCATAGAGTCCTAAGAATCAACCATACGGATGTAAGTAGATGAAATTGAAAAAAAGAGAAAGATTTAACCAAAAGTCTAGAGGGAAAGGTTGCATAATTCAGTGTGAGGACTCTTACCGGTTGTCATCGAGGAGAGAAGAAGGGAGGCAAAGCGCCATTAATTTATTTAATGACTTGTCTTTCAAAAAGAAGTTAAATGATTCCATAAATAAATAAAGATATAAAGAAAGGAGACATGTCGCATGCTGGCGGTCCCCTCCCGAAAACCTCTGCATTGCTCTAGATCTTTCTCTTCTCTTTTTTTCTAAAATTATCATCTATGAAATCCTAAGAATCAACAATACGGATGTAATTAGATGAAATTGAAAAAAAAAGAGATTTTACAAAAAATTTACAGGGAAATATTGCACAATTCAATGTGAGGACTCTTACCATTTGTCATCGGGGAGAGAAGAAAGGGAGGCAAAGCTCCATTAATTTATTTAATGATTAGTATTTCAAAAAGAAATTAAATGATTCCGTAATAAATAAAAATATAAAGAAAAGAGACGTGTCGCACGCTGGCGGTCCCCTCCTGAAAACCTCTGCATTGCTCCGGAATTGGCAAAAAGGGGACCACCCACACGGCACTTGGTAATGTATATGCGCCCTGGCAGCAAAAAAGTCCATAGGAAAGAAGGGGCACTCACTGGATACTCCATCGTGCGGCCGATAGACCGAATCACGTATGGTACTTCTCTTGTATTTAATTCCAAAAAGGCAAAATCGACGAGCCCAACAAGGAGAAACCACGTGACACGGTCTGGATATTATCTCGATATGCCACGTGGATATTATCTCGGTATTTAAAAAATACGGTCTCGTACGGAGGATGTTGACGTGTTTCTAACCTAAGTACATCGAGACCCAGTCCCGATGCCTCTCCTTCTTCTCCAATCCCCGCACTCCAATCTGTTTACCCTTTTTCTTTACTGCTGGTCCATTTCGGACAACACTCCCGAAATAAATTATTTCCCGCTCCTCTTTCTTTCTTTCTTTACTGTTTTTTTTTTTTTTTTTACCAAATTTACTTGTTTTCTACTATTCTTTGCCGAATCTAGAAAACAACTTGTGAAAAAGAAGAAAGATGCCAGAAGAGGGGAAATGATATGAGAGAGACGTCGGTATTTTCCCTTTTATTTCCCTCTTCTGCAACCGTTGCTAGCGTGTGAGAGATAATAAGGATTTGTTGATTGTTCATCTCGCCACTTTTGCTTCGACGAAATCCCAGCTACTTTCTGCTTCCGTCGCTTTTCTTCTGGGTGAGAGATCTATGCCTTCGACTGGATCGGCTTTATTTCTGTTCTCGCAATTGAGTTTCCTCTGGTAGCGCTTCAGTTTCTTCGATTCCTTCTTCCCAAAACTTGTGTTTCAATCTGCCACCACAGGAAAAATGGTGAGAGGCAAGACTCAGATGAGGCGCATCGAGAACGCCACCAGCAGGCAGGTCACCTTCTCTAAGCGTCGGAATGGACTGCTGAAGAAAGCCTTTGAGCTCTCCGTTCTGTGCGACGCTGAGGTTGGTCTGATCGTCTTCTCTCCGAGAGGGAAGCTTTACGAATTCGCCAGTTCCAGGTGCGATTCTTCATTCTCACTTAATAGGATTTCCTTTTCATAATTTTTATCTTTTCCATTTCTCTTCTTTCAGATCAACAGCTCTCTATTTCCGTAGATTTTAGCTAGGCTGTATCCCCCTGGATCTAATTGTACTTCGAGCCACAGTTTTTTCTCTCAGCACTGTACTATTGAACCTTTAAGTCTGCAGCTTCCAACTGGAAAGCTTATTTCGTCCTCGGTCGAGGTGATTGAGTTATACGGACCAAACCGAAGCGGAAAACTAAACACCTTTTTCTCCAACATTGAAGAAGAAAGTGGTTTGGTAGAGAGCACCACCAAATTTTGGTCCTTAATATCTCCCTGTGGTGCACCTCTACTTTGAACTAAATCCGTTTTGTAGCTTCTCTTAGTGTGGTTAGGTCTTCCGGTAACAGTTTCTAATGCTTCTTCACTCAGGTTGAACGTGAAGTAGTTCAGCGGAAAAGTAGTTCTAGAGCCTTCATTAAAACAGAAAATCTTAAAAGAGTAATGTGAATAAAATAGAGATATCGTCTTCTTGTAGTTCCTAAAGACTTCAGAAAAGCAGCTCTCAGTGGGTTCATGTGATTAGAGATTTCCATGAGGGAACTATGAAATGCATCTGCTTACCTATTATGCTAGAAATCCTCGTTGGATTTTTAGGAGAAACCAGCTTAGTGAAGGGAACTCAAACCCGATTATAGCTTCTCTAGCTTCTATAGTCTGACTCTCTTCCTTTCATATTTGTGTTTTAAATTCTTCGCTTTCGACTCTTACGTCGTTCCCTTTACGAACTTTCTTCCTAATGTAACTTGATGTACAAGTCTATATGTACGTATTGGCATAACTCATTTATATAAAAAAAAAAGTAAAAGAAAAATGGTAAGGCCATCTTTAAAGTTCAGATTTATGTTTTATTTGAGGGAACAATATATTTTATAAAAATCTTTTTCTACTAAAGGTATTTGAAGCCTACCATTCCTCGCAAAAAAAAAAAGGGTGGGTTATTATTTTAATGTAGGATAGGGTTTACGGTTTCTTGTTCTTTTTCTTGTCAAGGTTAGCTCGGACATTGACCTCTCAGTCTAGCTTTAGCCTCATTCCATTTATCCGTGACCTGGTACATCCTTCAAAACAAGAATTTATTGAAACAAAGGACTGGTCATTACAGACTAACAGAAACTGCCGTTTCTTGAAGAAAGCCTGTCCTCAATCATCATCTTGCCTCAAATAAAAATATAGTCTCAACCTGCATTTGTTTATCTCGTTGACATCGTTTTCTTCCCTTAGGAGAACGTGAGAATGTCTTCATTTACCTTGCTGCCTGTCATATAATATCCCTCATCATGCGTCGGAGATTTTTACTTTGATGATTGCCTATATTAACCCCTCATCATGTGTAGGAGATCTTTGCTGTGATGATTGCTTATGTATATTAACTATTCCAGTAGGAGTTGATCATCTTCAATATGAGTAGTTACTTCGATGAAGCTATCTTCTTTTCTTGTTATGGGTCTCCTGGGGGCACCATTCCTCGTCATCCAAAAACTATCCATCTCATTATTTCTGTAGAACTTTTACCTGTGGAAACTTTCTTTTAGTAAGCACCTCACAAGACTTATTTAGGACAACTCTTTCAGTAGCTTCGGTGGAATTCATTTTCTGTTTTCCAGCACTGAGTGAAGTTTGTGTCTTTTATTTGGATTTTTGATAGAGTGCTAGGTCATCTTTTAAGATCAAGTCAATTAAGTTCACGAGTATTCATACGCGTTCCAGTCTTAATTGATGATCATCCCTTTACTAACCAACTAACCTAATTGGTATAGATCCTTGGAACCTCAGATTTCAAGCTTGGAAGTTGCCACGGCAATATGGAGTATTAATTACGTGCCAAAAGGACGTTCCATTAGGAGTATGAATATTGCCAATGTGGGATCATGCCCCGAGAAAGATTGGTTTTTAAAAGCAGCAGTAGTACCTGAGACTTTCGTGGTTATTGAGCAGTAAAGAGCCTGGGAATGTTGAGTACCAAACATGTTCTTCTGGACTGCTATAACATTGAGGAGAAGGGCAAAGGCAATCTATCACCAAGCACGTTCACATGATTACAAGCATGGAGTGCTATGGTTGGTTAAACTATTGCAACCATGGTCTCGGCATTTGCTTTGATTTTATAGATAGGATATATCCATCTGATGTTCATAGGATAATCTTCAAGCTCTCCATAATCTATTTTGGTCTCTTTTGACCTCTTTTTCTTTACTGGACCATCTGATGTTCATAGGATAATCTTCAAGCTCTCCATAACCTATTTTGACTTCTTTTTCTTTACTGGAAAGAATCAGATATGATATATTAAAAGACCAGAACAGTACTATGTATGTATGTAAGATCGATATTCTCCTAAAATAATAAGATTTAAGAGATTGAAAAACTCTTGGATTAGGAAAATAAATCCTGATATGGGATTGAATTGTACTGACTCTTTCAGAAATTAATCCATTAACGAAGTTAAGACCTAAATTTTGGAGAAGTTCAATAAATAACTACTCTATAACATTTCCAAAACCTTACAAAACTCAGATGGCTACATATAGTAATTACTGTATTGATGATAAAGAAAAGGCCAGTGTAATAAGTAATAAAGATGGCCCATAGGCTAGCTGCAACATGATTTATATGCGAGGGTACACATTCTTCAAATGATGCGGAACTGATTAAAAATAAAACTGCAGACACACATGCATACACTGTCATTCGCACACAGATATGTATATGTCTGGATTTCCTACTATATTGGATTTGACTCACCGAGTTTATCAAAATTACCTTCTAACATTATCATACGTGTATGATAATCTATGCTAATATAAATTAACACAAATTATTGTATATTCCTGTATGCTGGTGTGCCAAACTTCTCATCATGTTAGGTGACTGTGGTAAACAAATTTCACCTTCTTCCCATAGATTGTGTAGGGACATCTTAGACACAAACATTTTAAACATTTAGTTTTTCCACCTTCAATTGTTTTTCTGTATGAAGTTTGTGGTAAACATTTCATTTGATCCTCTTGTTTGCCCTATGAAAATTTTGTTAATTTTTTTACCTTTGTTTAACAGAATGGCCCACTAACATTTTATCAAATAAGATTTATCATATATGTGTGATATAAATAAAAAAATTTCCTATATGTTTTGAAGCTTATTAAGTCAAGGACGCCTTGGTCTGGATATTACAGCATCTACTCTTCCCTTGAGATATGCTGAATCCTTGCGCATATGTATGAGGTTATAGTAATATGAAACATCTGTAGAGGTAAACTTGAACTGTTTGTTGAAGGTTGCAATGGATTTTCTTGGAGTACTTTTGTTGGTCCATCTTATCCTACGCAACCACCATGTCCGAAGGCTGGAAGGGATCATCTACCACCCAAATACATTGCCCTTCTTTTTGGGACCATAACCTCTCCACCAGTGAACCCTTACTTGAATGATGGTGTGACGTTGGCTTCTACATGTTCTTTCTTTTACACATTATTTTAGGAGTTGTATGGTAATTGGATTCTAGGTGAAAGTAATCAATTGCCTGAAAGTGTTCAATTTTGCATCCACATAACGTTAGATATTTTATTGTACTATGCTTGTTAAGGCTTCCTTATAAAGTGTTTCTCAAATCTCATGCTTCAACTCAATAAAAGTTTTATTCTGTAATGCGATAGTTGGTGCACTGACAACAAACAATTCAGGATCTTTGATGGAATGGGCCTCACGAGACAGTGTGTTTGACATCAAACTTGGTAACAGCATAGGATCTACGATTAGCTTATTGACCTAAAAAGGGATACAACTATAGGTGCCACCATTTTTTAACATCTTTTTTTGTTTTATCCTTGCTTTCTTCTTTCTGTTGACACTGTTTTTTTCAAGGTTGCAGATATTTTTCAATGCTGGTGTAAAAATTTCTTTACTTCTAGTATTTTACAGTTTTACAGCTTTTACTTTTTAGTTATCTTAACCTAGTTAATTTTAAGCATACACTAATCATAATATCGAAATTGTCAATGTATAATAAGATTCTTGCTTGTCAGTCCTTTTGTTTAACCACCATCTTTTTTTGTTTTATCCTTGCTTTCTTCTTTCTGCTGACACTGTTTTTTTCAAGGTTGCAGATATTTTTCAATGCTGGTGTAAAAATTTCTTTACTTCTATTATTTTACAGTTTTACATATTTTACTTTTTAGTTATTCAAAGAATACTATGAAAGTCTCATTTTTTTAATATGGGTTTCATATAAGTTAATCTCAAAATGATTGTAGAATGACTTTTTAATGCAACTTCTTAACCGAATAGTAATTCTACGATGCAGTATTCTTAACCTAGTTAATTTTAAGCATACACTGATCATATTATCAAAATTGTCAATGTATAATAAGATTCTTGGTTGTCAGTCCTTTTTGGTTAATCACCATCTGAGTAAATTTTGGTTTTTCTCATATTAATCCATGTTAGCTTGACACTAGACACAATTTTAGCATCATTTCTGAATGATCCTAAAGAAGCCACGAAATGGGCATCCAAGGTTGTTTCTTGATAAGTTGAGGACCATAAGAGGTGAAACACAGTTTCTTGATAATAAACTCAAGATCTTTGTACTTATTAATCCATGTGGAACTATTCCTTAACACTCCTCATGTGTAGGCCCTCTTTTGTGGCTCTACAAGTGGATAGTTTAGGTGTAAGCCCACATATGAGTACCTGCTCTGATACCATGTTAAATTGGGTCCAAGGCTTATCCCAAAATGACTAACCAACTTAGGAAACTCTTTCCTAACAAATAAACTCAAGATCTTTGTACTCATTAATCCATGTGGGACTATTCCTTAACACGTGTAATGGTTTATTTCATGTGATAGTCTAGTCTACTTGAATTCTCATGTTTAATGGTAGAGTTTGGGTTCTTCCTATCTACTTGTGTGTGCTTAACCAAGGGTTGAGTTTAGTTAATTGAAGTCTACGGTTGTCTCATACCATATCTCACTGGTTGATCATGAATCCTATACTTCACAAACAACATGTCAAAGACAAGCACTTGGTAGCATTACCTATGCCAAACTTGAAGGTAGTAACTATCTCATGTGACCCGAGCAACCTCCATCTATATTGGTGCTAGGTGAAAAGATAAGTATATCACAAAAGAACAACCGATTGTTCATTCTGTCGACTGGAAGGTAGACAATCTATTAGTCATGTCCTGGCTTCTCACTAGCTTGGAGCCTCACATAAATATGATTAAGTTATCTTTTGCGACTTTGCTAGAGATGTTTGGGTGTTCCTAGAGAAGAGGTTCTCTAAGAATCATAGTATGTCGATAAGTTAGATAACATCATATAATGGATTAGATAAATTCAATCACTAGTGAGCCACTAAAACAGATAGAAAAACATAAATAATAAGTTTTGGACTTTTTTATAAAGCTCAGACCTGGCTGGTTGAACCGGGTTTGATGGGGCAGGGTCCCTTGTTGGGTTTACAAGTCCGAAACACTCTTGCTGCCTATGATTGGGATCTACTCACCCTTCCACGTGCTAAATTCTTCATTTGGTTTGCCTGTAGAAACAAAATCTTAACTTTTGACTCTTTAATTCGACGGGGCACCCCTATCTTAGACCCTCTCTACCCTTTCTGCAAAAATACTCCAGAAACAACAACCCATGTTCTTTTGTCATGTCAGTTTGCCTACCTGGTCTGGACTTCTCTTCTAAGCAAAATTGGCCTCCAGTATTGTGCCTCCGAAAACATAGCTGACATTGTCCTCTCACTCGTTAGCTCCAAACTCCAAAAGTTAGGTAAAATGATAATATCTTGTTGTGTTGGACATAATTTGGGATCTCTGGAAATAACATAATAGGAGGAAATTCAAATTCAAAACTTGTCCTATTGAGGTTTTGACTGAGCAAATCTCTAGCCAAGTTTCTGTTTGGCTCCTAAATAAAAAAGAATTCAAAAAATTCAGATGAATCTTGCAGACTATCGCTGGGCTGTTTCCGTCCTCTCGCCACCCAACTATGGCTACATGGGACCCCCCTCCTCTCGGGCACACAAATCTCAATTTTAATGGAAGGTCTCTCAGCTGCCCAGGACCAACTGGATTCGGTGGTGTTATACACAAAGGAAATGGTGACCTCCTCTTCTCATATGCAGGCCCCCTCGACAACTTAAATTCTACCACAACAAAACTCTCTGGTCTTTTGCACAAGCTCAAAATCTTCTCTAGCCACCTTTTTGGTCCCCTTTATATTTAAGGCGATTCAAAAGTGGTCATCAATTGGTGTGAAAACTATAGCCAACCCCCATGGTGTCATTGGGATATGTTCAATGAAACATGTAATTTATTTTCCCTGTTAAACTGTAAATGGAATCACATTCTGCGCTCTACTAATCACCTGGCAGACTCCCAAGCCAAAGCGGGCATTTCTCTCCAACACTATGTTGTGGAGTCAGGCCCTCAAGGCTAGGTTTGTAATTTTCTCAATTTTCTTATCAATATACGTACTATTCATAAAAAAAACACTCGGATAAGAGTCAATCAGCGGGATTAGTTGGTTCATCCAGTGAATCAACTAATCCAACCTCATCGAATAGGAGAGGGATGCGATGGAAAGGAGCAGTCAAAGTTCACTCGATCTTACTGGGGAGGAGGCTCTACCATGCTCACCATCAACGACAAGGAGGGCAAAGCTCCTCTCTGAAAAACACAACAATAGGAGTGAAGAACCTAGTGCTGCCCTCCCCTTCCCCCTCTCACTATATCTCTAAAAAAATGGTGAGAACAAAGGAAAAGTGAGGGGAAGTTTTGCCCCTTTCTACCCCTCTACAGACAACATGGGAGGGATCCCCCGCCGTCCTCATCATTATAAGATGGCAAGAAGGATGGGGGATTACTCCCCCATTAATGACAAATGAAAAGTGGGAAGAGGGTGGAGCCCCAACTCTCACCCCTTCTTTGGGCTACAAGGGAGTATGAAGTCAGCTCTGGTTCAACTGGTAGTTACACTCAGTTGAATCGGGTTTGAACCAGGGGTTGGGTTGAATAACATTGGTTTGGGTTACTTGGTTAGTGCATTCTTTGGGCCCAAAATATGGGACAATGAGATCTTAGATTTTGGCCAACCCAGATCCACCAAAATTTTGAGGAGATAATGTCAAGGTTAAAGCGGGTTTACCTTTGTGGTACTTTGTTTGAAGTCAAACAAGATGGTAGAGAATAAGGGAGTGGTCGGTGTTCATTGTGGGCGGTTTAATCTCAATTTTGAAAAATTTTGAGACCACTATGGGACACATTTGACACATCAATAGGGGTGAATCGAGTAGCCTCAGAAGGTACTTCAAACTCAGGCATACTTATTATTAGGAAAGATGAAGTTCACCACCTTGCGATATAATTCATGCAAATTCCAACTACTCCACAAGGGACACCTTGGCTGTCCTCCTCCAATGCAAGTACTACTTTGGCTTACCTACATTCATATTACTTGCATCCTTTTCTCCCACCTCCTGGGTCATTTATTTTGAGGCCTCCAAACATATCAAGTAACTCTAAACTTTATTCTTATCTATCTGCTTATTATCTACTGAAGTAGTATGAGTAAGATCTCTTGTAACTAATGAACCCAAGGCAAATTCTTCATCATATGAACCAATGCCAATATCAGTCAGTAAATAGTAAGCCCATGGCAAGCAACTGAGGATTTCTTCTTTAAAAATAATGTCTCAATCAAAGAGACACAATAGTAGCTGTGCTAATGAGCCAATGCCCAAATAACACATACCAAGCATGTTGTAATATAGCAGTGGATAACTGGTAAATAGTAAAAGTCCTTAGGAGTAATAAGGAGACATGAGATAATCTGCGGTAAATCCATCCTTGAATAAAGAAGATGTGCACCAAATAATAAGCTGGAATCGAGTAATAAGCTGCCAATAAGTTGAACCAATTGTTAAGTTGTGGAGCTTAATCAACACCAACGCTGAGTTGGTTCACAGATCGGCCTTCGTAGTAAGGTTGTCGTGGGGGTTGGAAGGGGAGCGGAGCCCCTGCCCGGTCTACAATATATTAACTATTATTTCATTAAGGGCAGTATGAAAATTTTACTCTTGTATTGTGGTTGCCCTAATTTTCTCTTTATAATTGAGGGGCACCGCTATTAGGGTTTTATCATCACCGAGGAGTTGGAGTTGCAGCCTGAGAGAGGTTAGAGAAAACACATGTAAGTGTGTGTGATTTCTCTTGTAAACTATTTCATCTTTATAGTGGATTACTGTAGCGACGAAAGATAGGACGCAGTCTCACCTTGATGCAAGCCTGTATAAATCTTGTTGTATTTTTGTGTTTTTTTTCCTTTCTTCTGTGATTATTATTATTTCTCTCATTAGTTTGGAATTAGGACATCTAATTCCTAACACCAATTTTTGTTAATCTTCTAAAAACGAATAACTAAACTAAGTGTTGCCGGTTCCAAGAGCAGCTACAAGGTGTTCTAACAAACAGAGGAGTGAATAACAGTAATGGTTGTTGCTTCCACGCTTACTGCATCAGTGATTAATTCAGACACCAAATCGAGAGCTAGCCATATTAAACCAACTAATTAGCAACCAACAATGTAAGTGTCCTTTTTCTGAATATAGTCCACGCTTAGAGATGTAATTACATAATGAAACTGATTCTAAAAGGCAAGATAAAAAATTGAAGGCAAAGTGTGAGGCTACACTGGTTATAGCTTGAAAGGATTTCAACAAGTGATAGGCTGAGCAAGGCTGCTCACTTCATAAGGGGATAAGTAAATTGAGTGTTGCTCCAACAAGTAGTTAATATGCTGCAAGGATTTCTCCTAACCAGAGAAGAAACACACGTTTTTAATATGATCTTAGATTAGAATTTCCTTACATAGATATTTTTGTAATTTGCAGCATTAAATCAAGTAACTATTTTTTTTGGGAAGTTGTCATAATTCAGAATAGGAACACTTCTTCTCTTTGACAAATAAATCAAGGAATGTTTATGAAAATAAGTTGTTCTAAAGATTCTTTCTAGATATTGTTAGTTAAATAAACAAAAAACAAAGCTGTTCCAAAAGAGTTAAAAGTGTGCAATGGGGGAGTTTTTAAGTGTCTCCTAGTCATTCAATTTCATTTTAATTCAGCCAAAAATAAGTCAACACCCAAAATGTGTTTTAATTTCAGATTGCATGATCTCTTGAAAATCGTGTTCTTTTCTACATAGATATGGCTGAATTCCGATTTTTTTGTAGGCTATCTTTGCTCTGTTATTTAGCCATTAAATTCAGAAAAAAATTCGTTCTTCAATTTCTAAAACTCATCTTTGTTGCTGGATTCAATCTTCTCATGAAGAGTGTTAAGTTTGTTTTTCAAATAAATGAAACCCTAAAATAAGGTTTGAAGTTAATTGTTGAAGAAAGTTGTTTGTTAAAGCCGTTGGATGATAAGGCCCAAGCCTACACGACCAAGGAAGGCCCACATATCAAAGTGTATTAGAAGATGGGCCCAAGCCCATAAGACCAAGGAAGACCCATGCAACCAAGAGATATAAAAGAGGGGCTCAAAGTCCATAGATCAAGGAGAAGGCCCATAGGCCCACATACAATATGGCAGGATGGTAAATAAAGGGTCATCTCATAGAGATGGATTTGATGTAATTAAGTTAAAGTTTCAGGGTTAAAACCCTAAACTCTAAACCCTAAGTTCAGGGGTATTATTGAAATACAGTAGTTTCATAAATCTATAAATAGATCTTCAAGGGAAGGGTTAGTATAACCCATTCCATTACCCTTCTTCCCCCAGTTTTCTCCCAATGAGTTTCTTTCCTTTTTTCTCCATGAGCTAAATTCATGGAGTCCTGAAAATCAACATGGTATCAGAGCTGTGATTTTCAAGACTCCGGCTATGGTTTTTTAGGTTTCATTCTCTTCCGTTTAGGATTAGAATTTTTTTTCTATTTTATTTATTAGTCTCGTGCACTAGTTTTTTGCTTTGATCTTCTTGATTAAATCATCATCCACCATGCCTGTATGCTCTCTCTCTGCACACTTTACAGTTGATCGGAGGCTGGAGTTTCCTCCCAACTACTGCACCCAGTAGGGCATCTCAGGGGGTTCAACAGCGGTTGGAAGCTCTACCAGGCAGAGCGGACCAATGCACCACGATTTTGCTTATTCCAACAGTCAACGTATTCTGGCTCCAACTCGAAGAAGCTGTTGGTGAGTATTCTCCAGTTCTGGGACGTCGACATCACTTTCTCCATGACAAAGTCGTGCATGGGACCCGATGGCTCTGGGTAGTTGAAAGGGGGGGGGGGGGGGGGGGGGGGGGGGGGGGGGGGGAAGTTGGCTTTGGTGAACTGCATCCCAGGGAAGCATGAGTCGAAGAAAGGTTGGTCGTTTGAAAAAATGTTTTTATGAGGGCGGTTCCTTCTTACGCGAGTGGTAATGGTGGTTGCGAAGTTGATCATTCCGTAGAGAAAGAGTCTTGGAAAACCCAGCTCGGAGGCCGACTCCAGCGTCCAACCGAGGAAGCCATCGGAGACGAGGCAATCGATGCGTGGCAGGTTCTTGAGGACTTGCTCAAAGTGCGGGCGTAGCAGCTTCACGGCTTCCGAACACCAGCACTGAGTTGCCGTTTCTGGAATGTTTTTGCTGAGATATTTGTTGTTAATCCTTCCATTTCAGAAGCTTGCTTTATGGAAAGATGCCGTCCGAAGACGCTCTCTTGGTTTATTAATGGCCGAATCTTTCTTCTCTGGCTAGAAGCCGAAACTTTCACGGTTGCATCATTGGTTTTTCGTCTCTTTGTGCTGGGAAGAAGCTTCGATACCATATTTATTTTCAGGACTCCATGAATTTAGCTCATGGAGAAAAAAGGAAAGAAACTCATTGGTATCAGAGCTGGCACTTACGTTGAGAGTTCGAATCCTAGAGGGGGCGACCAATTTATACAAAAATTTTATACATCATTTGCAGCAAGCTGGGAGTTCATGTTGCTCTCTCACCCTAGCTTGAGGGGGAGTGTTGGAAGATAGGGCCCAAGCCTACACGACCAAGGAAGACCCACATATCCAAGTGTATTAGAAGATGGGCCCAAGCCCATAAGAGCAAGGAAGACCCATGCAACAAAGAGATATAAAAGACGGGCTCAAAGTCCACAAATCATGGAGAAGGCCCATAGGCCCACATACAAGATGACAGGATGGTAAATAAATGGTCATCTCATAGAGATGGTTTTAATGTAATTAAGTTAAAGTTTCAGGGTTAAAACCCTAAACTCTAAACCCTAAGTTCAGGGGTATTATTAAAATACAGTAGTTTCATAAATCTATAAATAGATCTTCAAGGGAAGAGTTAGTATTATCAATTCCATAACCCTTCTTCCTCCAGTTTTCTCCCAATGAGTTTCTTTCCCTTTTTCTCCATGAGCTAAATTCATGGAGTCCTGAAAATAAAAAAAAGTCAGCCTAAATCCCTCCTTAAAGGTGTATTTTTCGTGGGCTAATTATGAATTTTTTCCATCATTGAATTATTGTTTAATTACTGGTTTTGTAAAAAGTAAGGTTTTTGGTGGTGAAAGAAGAGAAAAGTGAGAAAACGAGAGAAAGAGAAGAGAGATACTCAGTGAAAAGCTAAAAGAAGGCTTGTTGGGGGTCTACACTATTCCCAACTCTACATTTTTAATGAAACACAATTTTACCTAAATATGCCCAACATGTCTTTTGCAACTACATAATACTATTCAGGTTTTGACCCTAATCTTGTCGTCTTACCACTAAGTTGGATAAATTGCTTATAGAAACCTCATGATTTTTAGAGGTCCACAAACCGTACATACTAACTGATGCAGTTCCTTAGTTGCTTTAGCATGGTAGAGCACAACTCCGTTTCGTTTTCTACCTCGTAGCGTAACCGAGCATATTAGGTTGCTAACAGATTCATTGTTTGTCATATTCTACAATATTATGTCTTTAACACTATTTAAAGACACTAATTAACTACTATTAAATTTTACTATTCATAAAAAAACTTTTAAAAAATTACTATTCAAAACTTATTGTACACTAATTAACTATTAAAAATTATTGTTCACAAATTACTATTCATGATTACTATTCAAACATACCAACATTGTTTATAGATACACATACTATTCATACGTACTAAGAAAATTTAAAATAATACAAATACAAATCCTACAATATTCATACTAAAAACAAAATAAATACTAAAATACACCTCGGATTACCTACCGATCACTAGTTGGTTCCCTATTTTTACTTTGCCATAATGGCTTAAATGGCACATACTATGTTGTTGCCGAAAATCGCCTTTGGCGGAATCTTCTATGCCGGAAATCGCCTTCTTCTTCGCTTTGATTTCTTTATTCATTTTTCCTATGCTTGGTGGATAAAGGAGAGTTGAATTTATAGTTTTTTCGGCTTTGAATTTTTTCTGTTTTGTCCTTTAAAGTAATGGTCATGAGAAAAAGTGAATGGATATTTTTGAATTTTTCTTTAGTTCCATTTTTTCCCTTGCATTATTTTTCGGTGGTACCGAAAATAAGGGTATTTTGGTCTTTTTATGTTGTGACGTCATTTTTGCTGACGTAGGAGCATCGTCTTTTCTATCGTCATGTTGACATGATTTTTTTTACGGTGATCAACATCGTTTCCCGATGTGTTGCTGACATCTTTATTGCAAAAAGAGGTCTTTAGCAAAGATTTTCTTCTCACAAAATTTGCAGGAGTGTTTTTCGCCAAACGCTCCTTGAGCAATTTCACAATATTTTCCCTTTGTGCTTTTAGTGCTAGGAAAATTTCCAAGTCTAATTTTCCTTTTGACTTCTTCAAGTGCTTTTTGGATAGGAGTAGGAGTCTCCTCGAAACTTTTGGAAACGATCGTCAATGGAATGGATGTTTTGTAGATGAACTCTTTCTTCTTTAAGATCAGTCTCTAAAGATACTGAACTATATTCCTTATTCCAATTGTGCGACGATAACACCACTTAGATTTTGGGTAGTCCTTCATCTTCGGCTTAATTTTTGGATTGAACTGGGGAAGTTCACCATCCTTTTCAAGTGCTTCAATAGTAATTACAGAAAAACTCATTAAGAACTTATCGGGCCAGTGATGTCAGCAATTGTCGAAATGAATTGTAATTGGATTGACTTGCTTTTAACCACTGTATTGAATGCCTTGCAAGTTTCAATACTTTCTTTAGGTAATAACTCCAAAGGTGTCCAATCGTTCACTTGTAAGAGAGTTTGACCGATGAAGCCATAATTGAATAGCATCCGAATATACTTGGGCTCAGTTTTTGGGTATATGACTGTCCTATTCCAGAGTCCACTGGTATCAGTAGTCATAAAGGGAGTAGGAATCCCTTCACCAATTCTTTGATTTTACACTTGGAATTGTGTTTGATGATCAATAGTCTCCTTAGAACTAGCACAAACATGTGTTTTGGGCCTTAGTGATAGTTATTCAGAGATGATATTAGTGAGTTTAAGCGGCCTTATTTTTCAAAGAAAATCAAACTCACTTTGCTCACTATTTTCTGGTTTACTCAGGCTTTTCAACCGAGTGAACTTAGATGGGATAACCAAATGTGCTTTGAAAGATTTTTCTTTCGCAAGCACTTCCGTTTCCTCTTGTGGAGGATCCGTTTTAACCACTTCCTTCCCAGCTCGAGACTAGTAGGTAGAAATCCCCAATTCCTCTGGGTATAGTTCTCATTTACTCTTTCATGAAGGATTAAGAGATTATCAAACAAAGATTGTAATGTAGATAGCAAAATTGTTAGAGTTGAGATTGATGTTACCAAATCATGAAGTCAGTCGTTGATCGGGTCAGTTGCCATTTCTTTTTACCTCTCTGCAAGCTCACGAGTTAGAGTATCAGGTAAATAATTCTTTTCTCCTTTAATATGTTCAGTAGTAAAGGAAAATTGGAAAAACCATTGTTGCCATCGGAGTAATCTTCCTCGGCAAAGAGAATCTTCGAGGTTTTGTTTCATGAAGTCTATAAAGTTTTTAAAATTGGTACGAACTAAAAATTTCTTCTAATAATTATAATTTATGAAGAGAAGTTATACTTGGATGAAAGGTATTTAATTCTAATTTCATAAGGTGAAAATTTCATGTCAATTCGATCTATATTTTAAGATATATTCGCATTGGAAGGGTCAAAGGTCATATTGGTATCTCAATGCATTGAAAAATCCGAATTTAAGCTGATTATTTTGCGTCACTATTTGAGTTGCTATATTAGAAAAATATCTCCATTTGCCCTGGTTTAAGGGCTTATTACTATATTTACATTATTTGGGCTTATTACTGCATCTATAATATTTGGTTCAAGCTGGGATCGCTGTCATTACCTCCCAGCTTGAGGGGGAGAAATAGAAGAAGTACAAGAAAAGGTATTTTATTCCAGATATTGTGCATAAAGTTTATGTGACCAAAATATTAAAAAAGAGGGAGCACAAATGAAGCCTGTGCATCTAAGAAGAAATTTTTATATCGGATTATTTCATGGGTTCTTTTACAAATTTTATTATTTGGTTCGTGTTATATGTGTTGGAAGATGGTCGTGTTATATTCAGTTGCAGCTATTATGTCTCTTTAGGGACATTATTATTAAAGAAGAGGTGGCCTCATACCATTATTTATTTGTCCCCATAAAAAATATAAAAAATGTTAACAGTTGGGATTCCATGACAGAGGAACTTAATACCCCATCAAAAATATAAAAAATGTCAATGGTAGGGATTCCATGACGGAGGAACTTATAACCCCGTAAAAAATATCAAATGTCAATGGTTGGGATTCCATGACGGAGGAACTAAATACCCCGTAAAAAATATAAAAAAATGTCAATTGTTGGGATTCCATGACGGAGGAACTTAATTCCCTGTCAAAAATATCAAATGTCAACGGTTGGAACACCATGACGGATGAATTGGCTAGCTGGGCCTCATGGAAGAGAGCACCAGTGTGAGGGAGAGTGTTGGAAGATTGGAAGACTGCCATTTTATACAAAAAGATTATATGCATCATTTGCAGCAAGCTGGGAGTTCTTGATGTTCTCATCCCCAGCTTGAGGGGAATTGTTGGAAGATAGGGCCCAAACCCACACGACTAAGGAAAACCCACATATCTAAGAGTATTGTAAGATAGGCCACACGACCAAGGAAGGCCCGCAAATCTAAGAGTATTGTAAGATGGGCCCAAGCACATGAGAAGTAAGACCCACCATGATTACCACAAGTTGGCATCCTTATCACATAAGTTGGAAAATCAAGGACTCACAAAGATATAAGCTGACATCTTTATCTTATGGTCACATCCTAGAAGAGGTCTAGTTTGAGCTATGTTTGCCTTTTATTTATATTAATTTATTTAATTATGCTAAAATTTATCTTTAAGTGTTAGTATTTAGGTGTAATTGGAACAAATGTAGTTTTATTGTAATTGGACTCTACTACCTTCCTTGATTATAAATAGAGGTTCATGTACTTTGATTATAATAAGTTAATAAGTCAATAAGTATTTTCCTTTTCCATAAATTCAACAGGAGGGACACGGTGATGGAGGTCTAAACAATGTATAGACACACTACCTACATTAATAGGAGTGACACTACCTACAAAAGATAGGAGTGTGCCGAACATCTAGCATGAGTTATTTGACTGGATTAAAGAGCAATGTCATGCGACTTGAAGTGAATTTACTCTCACTTTTATTATGCCAGTTGGGCCTCATGAACGAGAGCACCAACGTGAGGGGGAGTGTTGGAAGATGTGCCACATGATACAAAAAAAAATTTATACATCATTTGCAGCAAGTTGGGAGTTCATGTTGTTCTCTCACTCCCAGCTTGAGGGGGAATATTAGAAGATAAGGCCCAAGCCCACACGACCAAGGAAAGCTCACATATCCAAAAGTGTCAAAAGATGGGCCCAAGCCCATAAGACCAAGGAAGACCCACACATCCAAGAGATGTGGAAGATGGGTTCAAGCCCATATATCAAGGAGAAGGCCCACATACCCATCCTATGATGGCAGGATGGTAAATAAAGAGTCATCTCATAGAGATCGCATTGATGTAATTAGGTTAAAGTTCCAGGGTTAAAACCCTAAACCCTAAACCCTAAGTTTAGGGGTATTATTGTAATACATTAGTTTGATTAATCTATAAATTGAGCGTTAGGGGCTGGGTTAGGAAATCACGTCCATAACCTCTTCTTCATCTGGTTTTATCCCAATGAGTCACTTTCTATTTTTCTCCATGAGCTAAATCCATGGAGTCTTGAAAATCAACAAGACCATCATTCTAAAGTTTTTTCAGACCAGGTAGATTCAAAAAGTGTGTGAACTTCTATTTCAGCAGTTTCTACAATGAGGAGGGGTTCTAAGGGTGGAACCTCACCACTTTTGTTGCACTTTTGGAAACGTTGATGGAGTGTGTGAGCATTTCCAGAAATTGCATAAGCCTGTGAGGCCTTAATTGCATAGGCAAACACAATATCTCCATTAATTTCTCGTCTTGTATGATACTTTAGACGATAATATTCAGATGTTTGTTCTATGGGTGTGTGGAACATTAGCCAAGTGTTTCCTAGAACTAGTTTGGTCCTGTATTAATTGTATATCCTAGGTTTAGTAATGAAAGAATAAAAAAAATTGTTTCCAATGTCGAGGTGAATTTTTTCGGGCTTCATGTGGAAGTGTCAAAATTTTGCCTGAGCCGATTGTGACTCAAGGTGGTTCTGGAAGGGGTTTCCACAGATATTTTGGAAGTAGTGCATGTTGGGCTAGACAATAGGTACTTCCTGTATCAACGAGAGGTTGATTTCTGTAGAAGTTAGGATCCCATGAGAAGGACTCTAGGTTAACGTGGAAGAAAAAGGAGAGAAAAGAGAGAGGAGAGAGGAAGGAGAAGGACGTGAGAGAGGAGAATTTGGATTAAGAGAAGGAGAGAATGCATCAAGGGAGAAGAGAGGGTGGTTGGATGATTCTAAAAGAGAGGAGAAGGCTTGAATGCCTTACCTCTTAGCCAAAACTTTCATTTATAGTGTTACAATGCCCTTAGGGCTACATCTCAATAGATTAAAAGACATAAATAGACAACATATTTACATCTTTATGCCATCCTTATGGGACTTATAATAGATTACCACTTTGCCACTCCTTTGACTTGTATGCTTCTAGCCTTGAGCATGTTGACTTGAACCCATCTTCCAACACTCCCCTTCAAGTGGAGGAGAAGATACATCATAAATACCCAGCTTGCCACATATATAAGATAGAATTTTGGATATTACCGGTTTGGTGAGGATATCAGCTACTTACTCTTGAGATGAAAACATATTTAAGAAAGATTATTCCTGTTTGAATCTTTTCCTATATATAATGACAATCTACCTCAATATGTTTAGTTCTTTCATGGAAGACTGGATTTGACGTAATGTGAATAGCTGCTTGATTATCATCACAATGTAGGCCCATGGAGCCTCCTTTATAAAATCCCAATTCGGTAAGAAGAGTCTTTATCCATAAAAGTGCACTTACAATGTGGGCCATAGCTCGGTATTCTGCTTCAGCACTAGATCTTGCAACCACGTTTTGCTTTTTGCTTTTCCATGTGACCAAGTTTCCCCCAACAAGGGTACAATACCCAGACGTAGATTTTCTATCATCGGGTGATCTAGCCCAATTTGCATTTGAGAAGCCTTCTATATTGAAGTCCTCATGTTTTTTATGTAGCAATTCTCTTCCTAGAGCACCTTTTAGGTATCATAGTATTCTCTCCAAAGCTTGTCAGTGAGTAATTTGTGGTTTGTGCATGAATTGACTTACCATGCTCACAACTTATGATATCTGTCCTGGTTACCGTGAGATAGATCAATTTTCCCACGAGTCTTTGATATTTTCCAGTGTCAACCTCTTCTCCAGTTGTAGCACACAATTTTTCATTCGCACAGACGAAAGCCAAATTGTAGAAGCGCTTGACTGAATTTATCAAACCAGGCCCATGAGGACTGTTTAAGCCCATATAATGATTTCTTTAACCGGAATACGAACTCCCCCTCAACCACATATCCTAGTGGTTGGACCATATAAATTTCTTCGTGTATATTACCATTTAAAAATGCATTTTTTACATCAAGTTGATATATGGGGCATGATGAGTTAGCAGCGATAGATAGGATGATATGTACTGAGTTCAGTTTTGCAACTGAAGAGAAGTCTCTTCATAATGTATCCCATAGCACTGAATGTAAACTTTTGCAACGAGTCGTGCTTTAAGACTAGCAACCAACCCATCTGGGTTGTGTTTAACCATAAATACCCATTTACAACCAACGGTCTTTTCCCTTTTGGGAGTGATGCCAATGTCCAGGATTGATTTTCTTCATCCATAGCCGCCTTCCATCTTAGATGCTTCAGGTCCTTCTGATAGGATTGTGGAATGGAAATAGACAAAAGAGAAGCAAGATACTGAACACACTGAGAAGATAGGCAATGAGAAGACATAAAATTGGCAATTGGATGAGAGGTAATACAAGAACGGTGCTCCTTTTGTAATGTAATAGGCCAAGTCTCAAATTAGGTGCAAAAATAGGAAGAGAAAGACTTACCTTGGGTGGATCTGACAACTCCACAGGTGAGGGGACGGTCGGTGCTTCAGGGAGTTGACTAATATCTCCAATAAACGGCATGAGCGGGCATGGAGTGGTAGGAGGAAATGTAAATACAGGAGGAGCCTCATGTGAGGAGTAGAAAGAAGTGTCTTCAAAGAAAGTCACATCCCAGGATACCATCAACCTCCGAAGGGTAGGATTATAACAAATAAATCCTTTCTGAATTTGAGAATTCCCCAAAAAAAATACTCCTCAGAGACCGAGGATCAAGTTTTCTTTTTTGTGGTGAAGTATCATGAACAAAACTTGTGCAACTAAACACTTTAAGAGGAAGAGAAAAAGGATCTTCACCATGAAACAAAATAGAATATGGACTTTGATTGCTAAGCACTGATGAAGGTAACCTATTGATGATAAAACATTTTGTAAGAATAGCACGAGGCCAATAAAAGTAGGGTACCTTCATGAAGTAGAGGAGGCCCCGAGCAACTTCAAGGAGGTGACAATTCTTTCTTTCAACAAAACCATTTTGTTAAGGGGTAATAGGCACATGATGTTTGATGAACAAACCCATTACCCTCACAAATGATTTAAACTCATTAGACAAATATTCCTTAGCATTATCGGATCTAATGATTTGAATTTTCTTCCCAAATTGCGTGTTTACCATTGCATGAAGGTTTTTAAAAATAGAAAAAATTTCTGGTCGTTTTTTACATAAAAAACAACCAAATCACTCAGGTAAAATCGTCAATAAAAGTAACAAAATATTGAACTTGAGAAATGTTAGAGACCTTTAAAGGTCCCCCATACATCTGTGTATTAATGCAAATGGAGCAGCACTGGTAGTTGTGAGACGAGGAGAATATGTACTCCTAATATGCTTACTTAATTGACATGCCTCACAATTGAAAGTAAACAAAGATTTAAGAGATGGAACTAAATAACGAAGTAACGAGATATATGGATGACCAAGCCGGTTGTGCCAAAGTTGAGCTTCGGATGTAGTGGATGAAATAACAGCTACTGGTGGAAGAGTAAAATAGTATAATCTCCCTTTTTCTTGGCCGCCACCAATAACCTATTTCGTAGTTAGATCCTGAAATTTACATGAAGATGGTGAGAAGGTGACAGATCAATTCAATTATTTGGTTCATTAACTAACAGAGAGAAAATTGAATGGAAATCGATGAACAAACAACACATCTTGAAGAGGAATAGACGCGGTAAGAGAGGAGGAACCCTTTCCAATCACCTTGGTTTGGGAACCATTAGTAATAGTAACAGATTTATGAGGAAGACATGGAGACAATGAATGAAGCATGTGTTTGTTACCTGACAAGTGTTTGGAAGCCCAGGAAGAGGTTGAAGAGTAAGAAAGTATACCTAAGACAATGGTAGTGGCAGTAGTAGATCCTGGTGGAGTAGAGGACTCCAATAAGGATTTCAACTTCTAAATTACAGCATAGTCTTCCGCAGTAGTAGTCACATTCCCGGAAGGAGAATCAGCCTGTTCCTCCTTTTTCTCAACATTAACTGAGGCTGAATTTGTTGTGGCCCAACCAGGCTTGCCATGGAGTTTCCAACATGAATCCACAAGGTGGTTCTGACCACTGCAGTATGTGCACAATCGAGGCTTAGTGCGGGAATGAGTCGGACCAGTTCGACCACCCCTATTGCGGCCTCCTTTTGTATTTCAGTTGTGTCCTTGGGATTGGGGTGATGTACCTTGATTACCAGAGAACATAGCTAAAGGAGCATCAATCGGAGAAGGAGGAGATGGATCAGGAATTCGTAACAATGTAGCATTGATGCCATCAAATGAGGAAGAGCAGAAGAACTAAGTAGCTATGTCTTAGCCACCTCTAGATAAGGCTTAATATATGTAAGGCAAATAGTTGTTGCCAAGACCTCTCGTTGTTTTTCTTGAACAACAATGTCGGTAGAGTATGGTTAAGCAATTTTCCATTCTTGGAGAAGGCCACGAAAATGAGCTAAAAACTCATGAATATTATCTCCTTGTTTGGTAACCAACATACTTTGGAAAACATCATATACTCTTTGCAAGGAGGCGGTACTTGAATAGAGCTTAACACATGTGTCCCAAATATCCTTGGATGTTTCCAAGTGGACCATATTATTAGCTACATGCTCTTCCATGCTGTTAATAAGCCAATTGATAACCATGTTATCATTTTTAACCCACTTGTGGTAGACTTCATCTTCTTCATCAATCAGAGGAGGGATTTTGATAACATGACTTAGAAGGTCACGAGTAATGAGAACCTTCCGTATTGATTGTGACCAGCTGACGTAATTGGAAAGACCTCTTAGTGGAATTGTAATAATTCAGAGTATGTCACTCTTATTACTCATATGTCCACTCTCCATGTTGACACAAATCAATTGTTGATGTCAATTTTCAAAGGGTTTCTTCAAATAAAAATTACATAATGTAATTTAAAGCACCTGCAGACCAAATTAGCCACCAACGAAAAATAAGTAGAGAATATTTGCACAAGAATAAACACCAAACCATGGTAAAAATTTGTGCTTTTGTCAAGTGATAACAAGAACCAGCCACTACTCAACTTCTCTTATATTTATCTAACAAATAGAGAGAAGAGAATAAATGCAACTCTCATCCTTAATCCAAACTCAACCACAAAACCGAGAGCAAATTTAGACAAGGCCTTTCTTGGAAAACCGAGAGTAATTTCTTGGCAAAATAATTTCCAACTCATGGGAATACTTCAACAAAAAAATTCAATTGCTGAAGTTCAAAAGTAAAAAGAAACAATAGGAATAAGTAAATGTTGGAATTCTAACTAAATGATGGTCATCCAACAACATAACCCAATCCCATGAGTAACATTAGACTATAGAATTGGCAACAACATATGCTAGAATCCCATATCAACGATGTTTGATCCAAGTTACATAAAGGTAATTGAATCCAAATCCTAAAAAACAGAAAAAAAAACTTTTGATCAATCATGTAATTTTGCTACAAGATGATCAAGACTATAACATCCTTTTAGTCATAAAAGATATATCTTCACGATGTCTATGAAGATTATCCTGACTTGATGTGACTCAAGAATTCAAGAATAGAAAAAAATAGCAACTATAAAGAAGGAATATGAAAAGAAAAAAAAAACAAACTTTACCTATCTCTTCATGGCAAAACTCCTTCTTCTATAAACAACTTCTTGATTGGATGACATAACTACTTGAATAGGGATCCTAAACTTCAAGCTCTAATACCATGTAGAAGTTAGGATCCCATGAGAAGGACTCTAGGTTAACGTGGAAGAAGAAGGAGAGAAGAGAGAGAGGAGAGAGGAAGGAGAAGGACGTGAGAGAGGAGAGTTTGGATTAAGGGAAGGAGATAATGCATCAAGGGAGAAAAGAGGGTGGTTGGACAATTTCTGAAAGAGAGGAGAAGGCTTGAATGCTTTACCTCTCGTTGTAAAAACGTATAGTGTTAAAGTCTCTAGTAAGGAGCCATAGAATGGGCTAGTGAGGTAAACGGGTCAATGAGCTCTTCCCATAAAGGGCAGCGCTTCTGGTAACAAGTGGGACCATAAACGCTAGCCAGCCCCAAGTGAACCCAATGCATTTGTGATGTAGGATCCAATCAAATGATCTAAAAACTCAACCACAAAGGAGTTCCAAAGCAGAAGAAGGCCTTTGGAGGAGCCATTTGCATTAATAACAA
Source organism: Aristolochia californica (assembly GCF_029961685.1). Taxonomy (NCBI): domain Eukaryota; kingdom Viridiplantae; phylum Streptophyta; class Magnoliopsida; order Piperales; family Aristolochiaceae; genus Aristolochia; species Aristolochia californica. Next base: position 15,509,185 of record NW_027182257.1, on the reverse strand, counting down.
GCCATTCCAAGTTACTACAACCCTAGAGATCATGAACAAAAACATCAGAAGGATTCTGACATTTGGATTCTTGAAGGATTACAATAGAAGGGTAATTCCTCGAAAGGAGGCTCCGAACAGTGGCATACATTCAGGAGGAATCATTTCGTTGTACATTCCATGAGATTACAATCATGTCTTGCCTTTTTTGTTTACTCCTGAAGCAGCCATGCCTCCAGAGGGGTTATCATTATAAATCACACCCATTCTTCTAGCCTATTTTCTAGGCTGTTGAGGTCGGGAGCGGAGGGAGATAATTAGATATATGGGGAGATCTGGTGCTGGGAAGCAGTGAGGGCGGGTGGAAATGCCAGATGGCACGGGCTAGTTGCGTCCAGGCGAAGCCATAGTTGGTGGCCTTGGGGATGGTTATGCAGGCCATCGTCATGAGATCTCTGTGTTGTGTGCGTGTCCTCCAAGTTGAACAGTGCGGAAACAGAATCTTCAGGGACCCGACCAAAGCTCCCTGGTCTAAGGTGAGGGGCTGGAGTCCTTAATAGTTGCTGCAGAGAGCACTGTGAGGAAGGAGGAGCCAGCCGAAACGGGAACAATGATGAAAGCACAGTGCATGCCAGTCTTCTCGGTAATGCGCATGAAGAACACAAAAGATGAACTTAGTTACTTGGCTACTTAATTTTTAAACCTTCAATATTTTTAAAAGACAAAATAGAAAAACTTCTTTCACCCTAACAAACTATCTTGCTTCTACTGCATAAAGACATGCCATAATTATAGATTGCATGATGATGTTGACTTAGAGAATGAACCTTTTTATGCTAATGAAAATTTTGGTTGATGGACTATGTTGAAGGCCTTATGGTTAAGTTGGAAGATGAAGTTATTTGTCTTTTAGTAAAAGGTTTTCAATGTCCTCATGGTATTAGAAACTAAGAAATGTTTGAGTATGTGATTGTAGAAGGCATATGTGCAACTTGTAGATCCAACCACAAAAGCAACTTTCAAAACATTTGCGGATTAAATAAATGTAAGATCCACAAGCTATTTAGGAAAATCATTTAGGAAAAATAATCATGGACTCAAGACACTCTTTGATGTGATATTGTACATACAACAATGTCTAGTTTTTCTATTCAAATGTTGTAACCATTCGATCATGAGAAATTCTTCCCTTCTCATTGAAGTTCTTCCATTCTTCTCTACACCAGCACCATCTCAATGCAGGGAAGAATGGAGGGAAGAATTATAGAAGAATGGAACTTCAATGAGATGTGTAGAGATAGGAATACCTTTTTTGCTTGAATGAAATTGAAAAACTTAGGATCGGACCATCTGCTCTAATTCCATGAGATAATTTAAACCAGCATGGGAGAATGTGCAAGAAACCTAGAAACCATAATGAGACAACACTTCAAAGCACCAAGAGAAGAATGAAAAAAGCTGCAGTGAATTCATTGGACATTGAAATACGTGGGGCTTAAATAGGTTTTAAAAACATAAAAAAGGGGAAGAAAACAAGCTTGATTTACACACATGGTGGATTAATGGTGTCATCTAGTTGGCTTTATATTTTTACATAAATTATGGGATTTTCCTTCCTCTCTTGTTTCATGATTTGTTGGATCTTGAACTTCTTCTCTTGAGGAATTAATTTGATCTTGATCCCTCATTTTGGTTGAGCAATTTAAGGGATAATTGGCCTTGATGTTCTTTCATTGATTGAGAAGATTGAGTAGTAGATTCTTTAGGAAAATCTTGAATATCCAAAAATCTGCACGAGGACGTCCCTTTTTGCATGGCTTGCATGAAGGTGGACGTCCTCCCTTGTATGACATCCATGGACATTTTCTCTTATGTAACAGATAATTAGTGTACATTTCCAATGTGAAGCCTTTAGGTTCCTCCTTACGAGGATTCCAAAGAGAGTATCTAAACATGTACACGTTCCTCTTCAACTACTTTTTTAGGTGTTAATAAAGTGGTGCATATGTTTAACTGAAATAAGTATTATCCTGCATTTCTCTGGTAATGAAGGATAAGTTTTATTTAAATGCTGTTACAGAAAGTAGAGTAATTAATCTAAAAGAATCTTTATGTTTCTAAAAGGTTTGAGACAAGAGAACTAAAAATAAGTTTCTACAAAGGAGTCTAGACTATATAGCTGTAGCAGTTTTAACAATCCAAACGTGTGGAAAGGTTAGAAGTGAATTTTCCTTTGATTCATGGAACTTGAGTTCAACATATTTTTAAATACTATTGATGTAGTTAAACAAAGTTGGGAACATTTTTGGAAATGCATGTGCTTATATAAGGTAGAGGTTTTGCTTGTGAAAGCCTAAATTTTCTTAGTTTATATATTGAAAAGTTTTTGGTCATTGCTCAATTGAGTGAAGTGTACTTTGATATTGTAGTTCTTGAGTAGTCAGTTATTGCCCTTCCAATTCTTCACATCACAATAGTTTTTAATCATCATCCTCTTCTATTTTTACTTTAACATGGATAGAGCTACATCACCAGTAAAATAGAAGAAGAATTAGAAATCAGTAATCCACATTTATAGTGTTTAGCCACTTTCTATTAGGACTCATGTTCTAAGAATCTTCTTTTTAGTGAGTGTATAGAAACTTGTTTTCATCAACCACTCTAATTAAAGGACTCTTTACACTTCATGTCTATTCAATATGGCTTCACTAATGGTGGATTAACTAGCATCGGAGCACCCATTGTGAAACATGAAGTACTCAAATTCCTTACTAGTCGACAATCTCCAAACCGACTTGTGTGAAGCCGTATTTCAAATTTAACATGTTATTAACTAATAATCTTTTTAAAGGCAACAGATGTTGAGATATTAGAAGATTTCCTCCCATATACAAGATCTCTTCTCAACACCAACATCTTCTTGTCAATCTTTCTTCCTGAAATACACGATCATTTTTAGCCTGAAGACCGTGGTCTTCAACTTAATTTCCTTAATTTTATGTCCTCCAGAACAGTTTATTTATGGCGTTTTTGCTTCCATCATTTCATGAACATCTTGGAAATTTCATGCTTGATCTATTTATTGATCCATTCTTGAGGCCCTTAGACGGCCATTTCCAGAGGAACTTCACCTTAATTTCCTCAATTTTATGTCCTCCAGAAGAGTTTATCTGTGGAGTTTTTGCTTCCATCATTTCATTAACATCTTTGAAAATGCATGCTTGATTTAGTTATTGACCCATTCTTGAGGCCCTTCAACGGCCTTTTCCAGAGGAAACTTGTAGCAGGCTCATGAATTTAAAGTCAAACAACTCAGCGAATTATTGATGCAAGACCCATGGACCAGACGATAAATATGTCTGATATTGAATAACCTCTCCATGTACCCTGTACTTATGACAAACACGAAAGAGAAGTCTACATACCACATTAAGCTAGACGCATGAAAGTACTTGGGTAATGGCAAATGGTAATGCCCCACCATACTGGGAGCAGAGTGAAGGTTACAGTGGCAGATGCTAGTTATTTGAATGGTAGAGTACAAATATGGAATCAAGGAAACAACTACCTTGTGTTTTATCATGCCTATTAAATCATTTGATAGATCAGAGTTCTTACATTATCTGAATCAAGAAATCCTACAGTGCAACCTTGTGAAATTCAACCTCGTGAAATAACTATAAATTTTCGAGATCTGTTGTTTCATATATACCGAGTACAACCTTAAGGGATAGTCAGTTATCAACAAAAAAGCTAAGTATTTGCACAAGGACATTTTTTACGTGACACTGGAAGGATCTAGGAGTCTCATGCTTGTCACTAAACTGCTCATCAAGAAAATCTATGACCGTCACAAATAAGTGATGTGCAGTGCAGAGCCGAACATTGTTAGTAACATATGTTTCTTTTCAAGGATCAACTTCGCATGGAATTGTTTGTCCAGTAAATAATACCGTGCAGAGTTGCATGCTAGAGATCTTGATGAAAATAGTCAATATCCAATATACTTCTTGTGGTCATTACTATACGTTATTAGTTGCCAAATCATCAAAAAGATGTTGAATTTTAGGATTCAGGGCAAAGGGAACTAGCATGTGCATGGTTTTAAGAAACTAGAAACGGGCTTTTGTGTGAATGTAGCATTATCTGAGAAAAAATAGGACTCTATAAGATAGTGTGCTATAGCATCAGTTTGTCTACCTTTTTCAACATAGAATTGTTTGCTCTACTGAGCTCTTGGAAAATACTGGGATCCGAAGAGGTGCACTAGAGCTTTGTTTCAAGGTTCTTTGTGAAAAATTTCCTTTCTAAAGTAGCTATGTTGATTAGTTTGAACTGCCTTCCAATGGCTTCTCATTCCCATACTAAAATGAGCATCCACAAGATAATGTGTTATGATGGCCACAGGTGCGAACTGGTGATTACTATTCTTCTGTCAAAAGGCAAGCGTTCATGAACGTGGTGGGTGACTTCTGATTACTCTTGGCTAGCAAAAGGATATGCATAATGACGTAGAAGTACAAGTCACTTTTGCTCATGGAACATATACAACACTCCTGTTGCAATTAAATTACTTGGACAGAGTTGCATTTGGACGATCTTTGTATTTTTTGTGCTTTGGTATGAATGGTGTTAGGAAGGAGTGACCCACCAATAATGCATGAGTTTGGGAGTGTATTGCGTATTGCTCTGATACATAGCTAGAGATGCCCTTACAAGCCATAGTTCTGATTGGGTATGTCAGGATGGAAATGCTTCAGGTTCTATTTGCTTGTTCTTTAGGAAAACTAACAAAGCCAAGCAAGATTAATATGATTGGCAGTTGAGTGACTTTGACCATTGACTCAATAGATGTAAGGTTTCTAGTGTGAGGTCTTTGGTGTAAGTCTTACCAGGGTAAGGGGGAGTATATGTGTATAATCAGCATTCAAATTGGTAGGTTTGAAGAAACCTTAAGAAGTTACATAAGCATATATGTTTGTTGCATTTTTCAGTTGGGTGCAATGAGAAGAGACGATTTTCTGAATTGACTAACAAACGAGAAAGAGTACATTAAAATAATTAAAAAAATTAAAATTTAAAAATACCAAAAAATGAGAGAGAAACGAAGGGTCAATCGTGTTGTTGCAAGTAGTGTACTATTCGCACATCATGGGGTATGTTGAGTTGATGTTACGACATAGACGAAATGCCAAAGCCAATAAGAAGATATTGAAAGAAATGCATGCATGATTTTGTCCTTGTTTCTTTTTTTAAAGTACTGAAAGTACTTAAATTAGTTATCATCCTATTCTTATTGGTGAAAGATTTATTGGTTGAAGTAGCTTTTTTTGTACTTTTTTATAAGGTCTTAGGTATGAAAAGAAATAGGATGCTAATTTTCTGTATTCATTGCAACATGTTGTCGTCCTATTTCACATCACAGTGAATGAAGACTTCCAATTTTGGAATTTGTCCTCAAAAAGTTATAACAAGCTGCCAGGCCTTATGCGACTCAACTCAGTGCCCATCGTTCAGAAGTTGGGCTAGCCTAGTATGGGATAAGTTAATGGTGTAGCTTTTTGTGTTCCATCAGCTTTGGAACGTCTTGCGTACTAGCGAGGTGCCTACTAATTGATACCTAAACGAATACACCCAAAACTCCAAAGTTGATCGAACAAAGAAGTTAGGCCTTTAAACTTATCCTATACTAAGTTAACCCAACCCAGTGTCTGGGTGCTGGATTGGACAGCCCACAAGACTATTACAACAGTTGCTCCAAATGATAGAAGTTTAGTAGTCTGTTGTATCTTATTACAACATCTCTTCTTATCTTCACAAGAGTACAACAAATCTGTCAAGTGGATCTTTAATATCTTGGTTACATGCTCTTAAATTTTGAGAATGCACTCCAATGGATCTTTTAAACCCATGACCAATTATTTTATTACTCTCTTCTTGGGTTACCTCACTTTGCAAGGTTCTATTAACAAAGTACCAAAACATTTCAGTAATCAATGGGGTCTAATTCCCTTCCACTTGTAAATGAGAAGAATTCATAGCCCTCATGACAAACTAATTTATTTTCTTTGATCAATAAACCACAGGATTGTAAATTACTTACAAATGATAGTTTTAAGAGGACATCAATGTCATGGTGGTTAAGAATTTATGGTTACAATATTTTTTTCTCCATTTATTTTTTCGTGCTCTAGTTATAAGAAAAAGAGTTTAATCATTTGTATTGTTCCTTTTCTATTGTTCTTCAGCATGCAAAAGACGATAGAACGCTACCAAAGATACTCAAAAGATTTTAACATCCATAGTAAGACAGTAGAACAAAACGTGCAGGTATGCTTGAATATTCTCCACCATATATATTGTTTCCTTTTTATCTTAGCAGATGCATTCTGAAAGTTTACTACCACATATATTATTTCTAAACAAACAATAACGAAGCCTATGTTAGTTATGTATACATCATACATTTTTCAACAGTTTTATGATAAAAAACAATTTTTTGTAGGTTGTCTTCACATAGGATAATATATTCAATAATATTTTATACAACATTCATTTCTCTCGCTGAACACCTATAGCCAAGACATTTGATGCCCTGGAGAAATTTGAGGAAAAATTTTAGCACAATGAAAGCTTCCAAAATGCAACTAGAAGTATGACATTAATTAGGCATTTTGATACAATAGAAGTTCAGTTCATGATCCCTCATCCACATTTGATTTTTTTTTTTTGTTTACTATTTAATTTTAAGCTCTTTTAAATTAATTTAAATGACATGTATCTAGAATGGAAAATGAAATATGAAGGCTCGATTTTTTAACTTGCTAGAATTGCATCCAATTTCTATTACATTTTCACTATGTAGTCTCCTTAATCTATTTGTTGAATTTATGGAGAAGAAAATAATTCACTGATTGTGATAAATTGAGTACATTGGGTCTCTATTTGCAATAGAGCGAGTAAATAAAATATAAGTTGAATTAAAACTATTTTTATCCCTGTTACTCCTAAAGTACAACTCTAAAAGATAAGTCTTAAAATAATTAATTAATTATAATAAAAGTAGAAGAATACTAATACTAAATTAGTCCTCTGAATCTTCTTCCGACGAGATTCCTTTCTATGAGAGTCATGTAAGGTTGTTCTATATTTGTTATGCAACACCTCCTCAAACTGGATTTTGTAAATTCAAATTGTAAAGGATAAAATCTTCATAGATGCAAATAATTCATTTTTTGTTCTCCCCTTATTTGGATATTTTAATTACTTTTATCAAAGCATGTAGAATAAAATACCTCTTTTTTTGTATGTCTTCCTCTACTTCACCCCCTCTAGTTAGGGATAAAAATGACATAAAGACCTAGCTTGAACAAAAAAACATGGGAGAAGAAAATAACTCCAACCATAAGACAAAACTCCATACATCAGTAAAATATGGTCAAAGTTAGAAAAAAATCCTTCACTCAATTCCAGGAAAAAAGGCTCAGGGGCACAAAAAAAAACTACTTACAATTGAAGGATAGCTCAAGAAAAGTTATCACTAGGAGAATAAATGGGCTTGGCACATGTTGGATGTAGAGTGTACTCATGCCACTTTGTCGGTAGTAGGTCTAAAGACATTACTCTGAAATGATGAAAAACTAAAATATGATAAATTGAAGAAATACTAAAGATTGAACAAATTAAAAATGTAAAAACATGACTTGTTACTCAAGATAAGGAAGTGACCAGGTTTATTTCTTGATAGTTAAAACTTCCTCATAGAAGGGAAGAACATAAGCAAACAATGATTTTACATAGAGGATAAACCAAAGTGCATAAAAATTTACCAAAGGAATAACCATCAAGATCAATAAGAGCTCCAACAATTCAACCATAATTTAGACAACAAACTTGCATAGGAAAAGTTGACAAAAAAATTGACCATGCAATAAAAAAACCAGGGATTTAATTAAAATACTTAACTAGAGCTAAGAAAAACCTCCCCCTTTCAACAGAGCAGCGGCTGGTGATTGCAGCAATACGTATAAGGGCAAGAGCATGATAAATAAGCTCCATATGCTATTTATGTTCCTCAATTGAAGTTTGATTTGTCATGATTGAGTAGACCTCTATCAGCAGATTCCAGGTGATTATATACAGCAATTACTCCTTCCTTTTCATGTCTATTCTTCCTTCTAAGAAAGTGACTTTTTTTCATGCATGGTATCACTTTAGCATTACTTCTTTTCGTAAGTGCAGCCTAGAAAGAGGTAATGATGCATCTTTCATAATCTAGAAAACTGATGTTTAAAGTCACTAACTAAAGAAAAATGCATACCCTAGTTAGAATTCCACCTGATTATGATGCATACAATGCTACTCCGAAGCCTTTTGCCTCTTTTCTATGGGTTCTCTTGCCTTCGTGGAGTGCTCTGCAAAAATGATTCATATAGTTTTTTAAGAGATGAGAATTCTAGATGGCCCTACACACTAGTATAGGTTTTTACCACTTCATTATGATAAGTAACCCTCTCGACCAGTCCAAATTCAAATTGATGTCTTCTACATGAAACAATTTACGCTTCTACTATTGGGCACATTGCACCCTCTATACGCCACCATGGGGATCATCATCTTCCTCATAGGCCTCTGACCATACGTCTGTTTCTCGTACATATCCTCTTCAATATTCATGTCATGTAGGGTGATCTCTTGACATTCATCTAGCCCCAAGTACTTAAGTTGGCTCACAGTTATTGGAGGCAAAACACTCTCCCGAGCCTTGCATTGTTCTGGTGACAATGTATTTTTAAACTCGACTTTGAAGTGTATGTAAAGCATCAGATTTGACAACTTCACTGAGTTGGGATTTGATCAATAATTGTCTATTGTCCAAATGAGTAACACAAACTGGAATCCGCAGAGGGACTCTGTGAGGAAAAGGGTATGCTCTACAAATAGGTCGCCACCCTCTTCACAATAACCAAGTTCAGGATTGAGAGGTTGGGCTAACAATACATCTCTTGACAAATTTGGGTGCCCCTCTCCATCGTGCCTTCCATAACCATAGAAACATTGGAGTGCCTTTGTACAACACCAAACAAACACGGCAAAGGGTCAACACTCCTTTCATTGGAAGTTCATTTGAAGTGAAAAATTGACTAGCAATAGAATCCCAATTTAAGTGTTATGGACCATGTAACCCAAAAATTTCAATCAACAATAGAGATTTAGTCTTTGTTTTTCTCCTTATAAGACAAAATGCAGGTAGGAATAAACCACTTGTTTAACTTGTATAACCCAATCAAACAAGAGTGGATTGTTGAAGAGCATGTATTGAAGAGTCTTACATGACTCCCATAACAAAATGTCTCACAAATTCATAATTATTATGACGAAGTTTGACAGGAGTCTCACCGGAGAAGCTCTCAGAGAAGAGTCTTAGCTAAAGGTGTTTTAGTTATGTTAGTCTTCTATTTATATTCAATTATTTAATTATTTTAAGACATATCTATTTGACTTTGGGTGTAACTGGGACAATGGTAGTTTAATTGTAATTGGATTCTACGTGTTTCCTCTATTATAAATAGAGGCTCATTGTACTCAGTCATCAACAAGTTAGTAAAGTACATTTTTTTCCAAAAATTCAACATGGTATCAGAGTGGGTTCTGTTAGTTGACTCGATCCACCCACAAAGATAATGTGATCATTTTTTGATCTATCATCTTTAGTAGTTTAAGTTCATATTCTATTTTTTTCTTTCTTCCCTGTCCTAGTATCTGTTTGTTTCTTGGCATTCACTACTGAATTTTCATATTGAAAACTATATATTGATGAAAATATTTTCGAGTCTACTTTCCAACGCAAAAATAAATTTGGCAATCAGAATTTTCTACAAAGAGAAATCAATATTTGAAGAAGCAAAGGTCAGGCTGCAATAGAGGTTCAAGTAGCAACAAAAAGCTTCACTTTTCAAGCCATTTTAAGCCATCAAGAATGAGACTTTATATGAAGATTTATATTAAAAATTAAATATATTTAATTCTGTCTTCTACTTTGTCAAACCAATTTTCAATCTATTTTTTTTAGAGAGAGATATCAATTTTGCAAGAGTAAACAGTCATGTTGGCCAAAGATGAAAGAGTAATCAGTTTGACCAGATTATAGAGTCCAAAATCTATCAGATTATTTCTCTCAAAAGAAATATATCTTATAAAAAAAATTTATACTTGGATGAAATGTATCAAAGTCTAGTTTCAGAAGGAGAAAATTTTATGTCAATCTGATCTATATTTAAGGAGATATTCACATTGGAGTCAACAAGGGTCAAGGTACAGAAGGAAGAAAATCATGAGGGCATAAAAGATTCAAGAAATAATTTTTTCAGTCAAATTAGGTAAAATTTAAAGTTCTTTGATTCTAGTTGCTTGAGAAACAAACCATTTGTGATTATGAGCTATATATCTAGAGATAACAAAATCAGAAGTGCCAAAGGTCATTTCTGTCAAAAATCTCTTTTTTTCCCTATTTTCACTCCTATTGTCTTTCCACGTATTGACGTGAATTGAGTTTTTTTTCTCTCATAAAATCTGAGTTTTTTAGCCAAATTTATCGTCTAATCAAAGAGTTTTGGTTAGACTTAGTCACTCCACGATGTTCTCATTCAAGGTATGTAATATCTTGTTTCGATGTTGTTTTCAAGTTTTGAGTTTAAGTTACTTTGTTGTGTATTTTCCGCATAGTTAACTTTGAAAAATTATGGTTGCCCCAAAAAAGTTAAACTTGGTCAAGTTTATTAAATTCTACCATTATAGTCTCCCCTAGTTTTTTTTTTTTTAAAAAAGGTCACTACGGAAGTATGTGTGTTGCATGGTTGCCTCCTTCCAATTAAAGTTGTTTTCCTCAACTATTTCTAAAGTTTATCATCTTGTGTTTTTGTTACTTTAGATCAATGCCTAGACCCACTACCTAAAATGTGTTACAAGGTGGGACCAAACCCACCATAACCACATGAGCTAGCATGATGAGTCATCACACGAGCTGGAAGCCTTATCACATGAGTTGGAAGATTTGGAAATCTTCCTTGATTATTGTAATTGATTTATCTTCCCTTGATTTATGTAGATTTGGATACTCATGATTGATGTAATTAGGGATATTAGGGATCCTAAGTTATCTCTAAAGGTTTCTTAAATATGTAATGGAAATAGTATAAATAGGGGACTTGGTTGAAGGGTTCAATCAAGCTCTCCACTTCTCAACTCGTGGAAGAATCTCTCTCTAGCCTAAAGTCTTTTTCTCTCTTTTCTCTTCTATCCTCTCTACCCGAGCTCTCTCTCTCACTCTCTTTGATCTTTTTCTTCTCCCTCTCTCTCTCTCTTTGCTCTTTTTCTTCTCCCTCTCTCATCTTGCTTGAGGTTTCAAGAATGGACCCCCACGTCAAAAGAATACTCTAAAAAGTTATGATCAAAACTACTCATAGACGGCTCTTTGTGAAGCAAGATTGAAGCTTGTGAGATAAATTTTTCATTCTTGTTATTATTACTTCATGCTCTTGGTTTTAGAATATTTAGAAGATCATTCAGAGATGATTTTATTGCTATTTTGATCTTATGAAATTGTTAGAAGATAGACCCAAACCCACACGACCAAGGAAGACCCACATATCTAAGAATATTATAAGATGGGTCACACGACCAAGGAACGCCCACAAGATGGGCCCAAACATGTACAAGTAGGACCCACCATGATTACCATGAGCTGATATCCTTATCACATAAGTCGAAAGATCAAGAAGGACTCACAAAGGCATTTTTATCTTATGGTCACTTCCTAGAAGAGTTCTAGTTTGAGTTATGTTTGTCCTTTATCTATATTGAGTTATTTAATTATGCTAGCACTTATCTTTAAGTGTTAGAGTTTGGGTGTAATTGGGATAAAGGTAATTAATTTTATTTTTTGAAATGATGCAAAATTTTATTATGAGAGCTCAAACGAGCAAATTATGTTAGAGTGGGCCATCGTGTGAATGGGCTGCCGTGGATGTCGTCTCGTGAAGGTGGGTGTGATGTTATGGTCCTGGGGTTAAGTACTTGGTTTTCCTCTACCTACCAGGCCGATTTGTTGGGTAGTATTGGCTAGGTACCTAACAGATTACAAGAAGGGAAACTTTCACAAATAATGAGAGATTGCGGGGAGGTTCTGAATTTTGCCAATTTATCAGCCAAAGAATTGGCTGATTTAGGAACGAGCTTCCAATTACAATGAATAAATGATGCAATATTAGCAATACAATCAGTGATTGGCCAGTGGAGCCAAGGAGGGGAGCTATCTTTTGAACACCAGCTAATGACAACCTTTGAGTCGCCTTCAATAATCAGCTTGCCATGAAGCCGCTCTTTAAAGATTTGGAGACCGAATAGAAGAACACTCACTTCAGCAATATTTGAATCAGCAATACCCACTGGCTCTGCATAGGATAGAATAGGGTCTCCACTGCTGTCTCTAAAAACACCACCAGCTCCAGCTGGCCGAGGATAACCTAAAGCATTGTCATCAAAATTGAGTTTGGTACAATCGTAAGGGGGAGGATCCCATGTGGCCATAACCAGATTCGTACAGGGGCCCACCATGTGTGCGATCAAACCCCAATTTTCTCGAAGGGAAACGCCCGATAGAGAAGCAAACTCCTTCCTATAATGTAGCCAACTTGAGATAAGGCCCACTGCCTGAGAAGCTATATTATTCGGGTTGCTAGCCTTGGAGTTGAATCTCCGGTTGTTTCACACGAGCCATATACACCATGGGACATGCGCAAGGCATGCCAAGAGAATTTACCTTACCCAACTTAGGAAGGCATATCCCCATAGCCATCTCAAAGTTGCCAAAAATGGTCCTGATGTAACCCCATTTGGAGACCAATCTTCTGAAATATCTTCATCCAAACTTGCCAAGAAAAGTCACAATATAAGAGAACATGCTTGACTATCTCATCGCACACACCACAAAGGGGACAAGTGCGATTGGGGGCAGTGTAACCTCTTTTATGGAGGTTGAGGTGAGGATTTGTTCCCTGATGGTCATCCACATGAAGAATTTGATTTTTCTAGGTGCTGAGAGCTTCCATGCCACGTTTGCCTTGTGCTCATGCATGCTGTAATCTTGTTTTCTAATGTGAGAGTAGGCGGATGCAACTATGAATCGGCCATTAATGTTGGACTTCCATGTCAGTTTATCAACTGCATGCAAAGGTAGTTTTATTGTAATCAAATTCTACTACCTTCCTCTATTATAAATAAAGGTTCATGTACTTTGATTATAATAAGTTAATGAAGTCAATGAAGTATTTATCTTTTCCATAAATTCAACATGGTATCAGAGCAGGTTCTATGAGTTGATGTGGTCAACCCACAGAGGTAATGAAGTTCTCTTTTCTGAACTATCATCTTTAGTGGTTAGGGTTCGTAGTTATTTTTTTCAATCCCTATACCCGTTAGTTTTTTATATTTTTCACCTCTATAATGAGAGTTTCATATAAGGTCAGATTGCAAAAGAGGTTCGAGCAGCAGCAGAAGAAATTTTCAACTTCTGAGGTAATGTTTGCTATAAAGAAAGAGACTTTATATGAAGAATTATATATCAAAGTTTATATATATATATATAAGTCTATTTACTTACCTATTCAACCAATTTTTTATCCGAGTTATCTACAAAGAAAAAAATATACTTAAAGCAGGAAAGGGCAGATTGCAAAAGATGTTCGAGCAACAACAGAAAACTTCAAATTCTGAGGTATTTTATATGATCAAGAAAGAGACTTAATTTGAATAATTATATATAAAAAGAAATATCTGTAAGTCTATTTTCTTATCTATTCAACCAATTCTCGATCTGAATTTTTTATAAGGAGATATTGATCTTGGAAGAGTCAATGGTCATGCTGGCAAAAAAGGAGAAATAGTGCTTAGTTTGGCCTAATGATAGAGACCGAAATCTATCAAATTATTTATCTTCTAATAATTATATTTTATGAAGGTAAGTTATACTTGGATGAAAGGTATTTAAGTCTATTTTCATAAGGAAAAAAATTCATGTCAATCTGAGCTATATTTAAAGATATATTCACATTGGAATAATCAAAGGTTATGCTAGTATTCTGTTGCATTGAAAAATCCTAATTTAAGCCCATTGTTTTGTGTCTCTTTTTGAGTTGATATATCAGGAAAATATCTCACTTATACCTGGTTTGAGGGCTTATTTATACATCTTTGTTATTTGGGCTTATTACTACTGTTGAATTTAGGATCCCTTTTCCAATATTTAAATCAAGGGAAAAGAGAAAGAAAATGGAGAAAAGGGGAAGATGACTCTCGGGTAGAGAGCAAAAGAGAAGAGGAACAAGGTGTGAGCCAAGCAAAGAGAGAGATTTGTTCAAGAGAAAACTGTAGAACTTGATTAATTCCAAATTACAAGACCTCTATTTATAGTAGAGGAAGTGATTGAGTACTTATACAATTAACCTTTAAATCTCCTAATTACATTCCAACTCAAACTCTCTAAGATAAGTCTATCATGAAAGGATAACATAATCTAATAGAGTTCTAATATATGTTGAACTATAACTCTTCTTCAAGAATGTGGAGATAAGGGAGGAGGCCAGCTCGTGGCCTTATCCTTGTGGGTCCCATGTGATCTTCCAGCTCATATTGATAAGATTCCAACTCGTGGTATCTTTGTAGGTCCCACTTGATCTTCAAGTCTTCTAACTCATTTCAGCTTGTGCTTCTTTTCTTCTTAACTCGTGCTTGCTTGGGTGAGGACTCTTCTTGGCATTCCACGTCCTCATGGTGGGTCCCACCAGCACGTGCACCATGGTGGGTCCCACATTGTAACAACTACAGCCATGATATTTTGTTCAAGCTGGGATCACTGCCATTACCTCCCAGCTTGAGGGGGAGAAGTACAAGAAGTACAAGAAGTACAAGAAATAAGTATTTTATTAAATATGTTGTGGATAAGTTTATGTGACATAAATATTCAAAAAAGGGAGAACACAAAAGATGAAGCTTTTGCATCTAAGAAAAAATATTTATATCGGATTATGATTATTTCATGTGTCCTTCTACAAGGTTTATTATTTTGGTTCGTGTTATATGTGTTGAAAGATGGTCGTGTTACATTACAACTGCTGCTATTATGTCTCTTTGGATGAGACATTATTGTTGAAGAAGAAGTAGCCTTAGTACCTTTTCTCGTACCATAATTTATTTGACTCTAAAAAATATCATGATTGGGACATAAGGAGAGTCGGTGCCTGGATTGGGACACCATGATAAATTTAACTCTCAAAAATATCACGGTTGGGATACCATGAGAGTCGGTGTCCGGATTGGGACACCATTATAAATAAACCCACTACCCCCCCTTAATGATTTTTATTACATCTACCACTTGAGAGTCGTTGTCTTATGGAGGGACACGGTGGTGGACACTTCAGAGCAATGCCCATAGACACACTACCTACAGAAGACGAAGTGTGCCCTAATCCAGCATTAGGACTGGAGCATGGAGCAATGTCTTACCGACTAGGAGTGATTTTTACTCTCACTTATATTATGTCAGTATAGCCTCATTGAAGGATGTACCAGCATGAGGGGGAGTGTTGAAAGATGAAGGCATATTGGAGGATGTGCCATTTTATACAAAAAAATTATTTACATCATTTGCAGCAAGCTGGGAGTTCATGTTGTTCTCTCACCCCCAGCTGGAGGGAGAGTGTTGGAAGATAGGCCCAATCCCACATGACCAAGGAAGACCCACATATCTAAGAGTATTATAAAATGGGTCACACAACCAATGAACGCTCACAAGATGGGCCCAAATACATACAATTAGGACTCACCATGGTTACCATGAGCTGGCATCCTTATCACATAAGTCAGAAGATCAAGGACTCACAAATGCATCTTTATCTTATGGTCAAGTCCTAGAAGTGTTCTATTTTTAGTTTTGTTTGTCATTTCTCTATATTGAGTTATTTAATTATGCTAGTAGTTATCTTTAAGTGTTAGAGTTTGGGTGTAATTGGGACAAATGTAGTTTTATTATAATTGGACTCTACTACCTTCCTCTATTATAAATAGAAGTTCATTTACTCTGATAATAATAAGTTAATGAAGTCAATGAAGTATTTATATTTTCCATAAATTGAAAATAAATTATTGAGATTTATGCATCTCAGATTAGAAGAAGTTTACCTAGGCAATTTTGTCGATTTTCAAGTTCTTGGCTGAAAAATCGGTTTATGTCGAGATTTTTTGCATAAAAAATTTAATTTTGTGGGAACAAGATTTTCCTGATGAAGAAAAATGTTCTTGAGCCTATTATGAGTGATTTTTGATCCATTGGATTTCAGAAATCTAATTACTTAGCTTTTATTCTAAGCTTCTCCATTAATCGAGTTCTTTGAAGAACTCTACTCGGTTTTGTGAATTTTTGGAGAATTTTTTGAGAGCCACGAGTTGGCTGATTGTTCATGGAAAATCAAGAATAGAATATTGTGTTTACATAAAAGGAATCAAGATCAAAATAAGAAAGGAAGTTGTCCTTTGAAAGTCTAGTTGATGCCAATCCATTGGAAGAAAGATTGCTATTTTTGAAGATCTCACAATATCTTCTTGATTAGGCCTGATTTTGTTTGATTTTTGATCAATCATATCTTGCCTAATTCATGAGGAACCGAATATATATTGGTTTCAAGCTGGAGTCAAATATTTTTTTGGAATGATCTTGGAAATATCTAATTCGGAATTGCTACCTTACCTTACTTGATCTCATGTTTATTGATTGAGTTTTGCTATTCTCTACAAGGAAGACTAGAGAATTAATTATTGAAAATTTTGGCCACCAATTCCACTGGGCTAAGAGGGTTCCCTCCTTGCCAAAAGATTTGATAAGCTCGGGTTCTCCTCCCATCTACCCGAGCTAGCCTTGGCTACACTTGAATTTCCAAGCATCTTACTTAGGCTACTTCAAATTTGCCTCTTATGACTGAAGAATACATGATAACAAAATGATATTCTCAAGATTACTACCATACCTTTGTGAGGGATATCAAATTTCTTGAGTTGGTCCTTATCGGTTCGACAATTCTTTATGACAAGGGACTTACTTGGTCACCTCACCAAACTTGGGCTACCCATTGATGAAGAAGATATTGCTTGTGCCAAGTGGTTAAAAATGACACTTTGGTAATTAGTTGGCTCATCAACAGTATGGAAAAATCTATCTCGAAACAATGTTATTCATCTCAACACCGCAAAACAAATTTGGGAGACATGTGCTAAGTTGTACTCTAGTTCCGACAACTTACACATGCCATATGATATTCTCCAAAGAATGTTGAACACTAAACAAAGAGAAATATCTATGGATATTTGGCTCGTTTTAGAGGTCTTCTTCAAGAATGGAAGCTAGCTCAGCCTACTTCCATAGATGTCTTTGTCCAAGACAAGCAGAAGGAAACCTTAACCATTGCCGTTTGCCTAGCAAACATTAAGCCATATCTCGAAGTTGGTAAAAGTCAACTCCTTAACGCCTTTGCTATTCCCGCCTTTGATGATGTATGTGCCACATTACTCAGCATTCTAGACTCTTCTTCTCTTTCTCCTACTGAAGTGTCATTCGCTATGTACTCCGGACATAGGTGAACATCAACCGACCGCGGCCGAGGCCATGGAAGAAATTATAGAGGAGGAAGAGGAAGAGGTGGAAGAAATTTTTTTGCCAAAACAAACGGCAGGGTATGCACCCAATGTGAGAAATATGGCCACACTATAGATCAGTGCTTTAAAATCCATGGCATATCGAATTGGGTTAAGGATAATCAAACCTTAGTAAGTGATACAAAGGAGGACCAGTCTAACCCACCAACAGAAAAGAAAACCCTTATTGATGTTGAGTATGACTTATTCCAGAAAATGAAAACTTTGATGGTCTCTCCTCCAAGTTCCTCCTCAACTACTACTGCCACCACCGCTTCAGGTATGCCTATCACTTCATCCTCATCATCCTGGATAATTGACTCAAGGGCCTCCAAGCATCTCACAGGTAATAAAAATCTACTCCACTCAGTTTCTCCTTGTCTCTCGAATAAATTTGTTACCATAGCTTACGGCTCCCAATCTAAAGTTCTTGGGAAAGGATCCACCTCTGTTACACCATCACTTCCACTCACAGATAATTTCTTTTGTTCCTACTTTTCCCATGAATCTTGTATCTATAAGTCAGCTAACACAACATTTCAATTGCTCAATTACCTTCTCACCCACTTCGTGTATGTTTCAGGATCTTATAACGACGCAGGTGATTGGTGGAGGCCATGAATAAGGGAGCTCTACTACCTGGATGTGCCTCAAATAAATGCCGTCTCAACCAAGGAAACTAAGACAAGTCTATGGCACAATTGGTTGGGACATCCATCCTCATAATTTCTTCATCTTCTTTTTCCTACCTTTTTTTTTTTTTTTTAGAAGAGTTGTAAATGTATTCAATAAGAAAAAATACAAACCTAGAGACTAAAAAGACATTTCCTCCACAACAAGATGTTGGAGGGTCTTTTTCCTACCTTTAAAGATAGGTTAAATTTAAATTGTGAAGTGTGTCAACTGAGCGAACATTAGAGGACCACTTACTCACCTCGTCCATAACTTAAAAGTGTTGCTCCTTTTTCATTGATCCACATAGATGTTTGGGGACCCTCGAGCGTCTCAAACATTTCTCGACTCAAGTGCTTTATTACCTTTATTGATAATTTTACTCATTCGACATAGCTATTTCTTTTTAAAGAGCGATCTATAATACCATCCATATTTAAATCCTTTCATGATGTGTTTGTCACTTTTGTCAAAAAATCAAAGTACTTAAGTCTGATAATGCCAAAGAATATACTCCCAGAGATCTTGATTATTTTTGTCAAGAGAATGACACTATCCATCAAATATCTTGTGCTTACACCCCCCAACAGGATTGGTGTAGCAGAACGGAAGAACAATCACCTTCTTGAGGTAGCTCACAAGTTATTGTATTCCATGAAAGTCTCATACTTTTGTTGGTCGCATGCCATCCTTACTGCACATTTTCTTATAAATAGGCTACCCTCTTCCGTTCTCGGTCATAAATCCCCATATTTCTAATTGTTTTCACATGGTAATCCTTTTTCTCTTTCCTTGAAAGTCTTCAGTTGTACAGGCTTTGTTCGTATTAGCTCCCCACAACATATTAAACTTGATCTAAAATCAATTAAGTGTATCTTTTTAGGAGACTCTCGCACGCAAAAAGGTTATATTTGCTACAATCCCACTCTCTAAAGGTTACATGTGTCTTGGGAGTTTTTTAAAAGACTCTTCATATTACTTTGACAATGCTCCTCCAAGTTTCTCTTATGTCCCAGCTTCTCCTTGACCGGTTGTGCCTTGTGCTACGAATACTGTTCAACCCCCTGAAGCGCTGGTTGACACCACACCTGTGGAGTATGTGGATCCCATCGAGGTAAGTCCATCTTCTCCTGTTCCTTTTGGACCATAATATGATACTTGACCCATTACCTTAAGAAAAAAACCTAGAACTTGCACTAGGCCCTCTACTTCTCACCAAATATCTAGTTTTGTGTCTCACAATCATTAATCCTCTTCATGTTGTCAATTTCTTGCATCTATCTCCTCCATCTTAGTCCCATAGTCCTATCAGGAGGCTCTGAAACATTTAGGGTAGAAGGCAACAATGGATGAAGAAATATAGACACTCTATGAAGATCAAACATGAGCTTTAGTTCCTCTTCCATCAGGAAAAAAAACCTATCAACTTTAAGTGGGTCTTTACAGTTAAACACAATACGGATGGGTCAGTTGCTAACCTTAAGTACCGCCTCATTGCCAAAGGCTATACGCAATGTTTTGGGATCGATTATGAGGAAACATTCTCTTCGGTGGGTGGCCAAAATGAACTCGATACGTATTTTATTATCTCTTGCTGCTAATTCTTCCTGGCTGGTCTATTAGCTTGATGTAAAAAATATTTTTCTCAATGGGGGATATAAAGGAATAAATTTATACGCAACAACCACCTGGATTTGTGGTTGAGGGGGAGTCGGTATGTCAATTGAAGAAATCCCTCTATGGTCTAAAACAGTCTCCTCGTGCATGGTTTGATAAATTTAGCCAAACACTCATACAGGTTGGATTTCACAGATGTTCCATAGATCACTCCATGTTTCTTAAAGATACACCTAAAGCGAAAGTGATTTTGGCTGTATATGTTGATGATATTTTCTTAACCGGTAGTGATCCCAAGGGCATTCAGGAAACCAAGGAAAATATATGTGAAGAATTCAAGACAAAAGATCTTGGACTACTTAAAATACTTTCTAGGTATTGAAGCACTATAGTCCAAACATGAGATTATACTATCTCAAAGGAAATATGTCCTTGATCTACTAGAGGAGATAGGAATGATGGGGTGTAGACTAGTATAAACCCCAATGGATTCCAATACAAAATTATCTATAGGCACTGGAGAAGATGTGGATATCGGGAAATATCAAAGAATTGTGGAAAACTCGTTTATCTCTGTGTAACAAGGCTGAATATATCATATGTAGTAAGTGTTGTGACTCAATACATGCACAAACCACAACTTACTCATTGACAAACACTAGAAAGAATATTGTGACATTTGAAAGGAGCTTTAGGAAGAGGGCTTCTCTTTAAGAACCATGGTCACTTCAACATTGAAGGGTTCTCAGATGCAGACTGGGCCAGATCCCTAAATGCCAAAAAATTTACTTTGGGATATTGTACAATGGTTGGAGGAAACTTGGTAACATGGAGAAGCATAATGTAGTTGCAAGGTCTAGTGCAGAAGCATAATACAAGGCCATGACACACACAATTAGTGACCTTCTATGGATTAGATCCCTTCTCACAAAACTGGGATTCTATAAAGAAGCTCCTATAGATCTACATTGCGATAATCAGGTGGCGATATATATCACCTCAAATCCGGTCTTCCATGAGAGAACAAAGCACATTAAGGTAGATTGTCATTTTATATGAGAGAAATTCTAAGCTGACATATTATCTCTCAAACATATCTCCTCACAAGGGCAAGTTGTAGACATTCTCACCCAACCTGTCACTCATAAGATCTTGTCCACCATCTGCAACAATTTGTTCATATACGATCTTTTCTTACCCCCAGCTTGAGGGGGAGTGTTACAAGGTGGGACCAAATCCACCAAGACCACACGATCTGGCATGATGAGTCATCACACGAGTTGGAAGATTTGGTAACTTTCCTTGATTATTGTAATTGATTTATCTTCCTTTGATTTATGTAGATTTGGATAATCATGATTGATGTAATTAGGGATATTATGGATCCTAACTTATCTTTGAAGTTTCCCTAAATATGTAATGGAAATAGTATAAATAGGGGTCTTGGTTGAAGGGTTCAATCAAGCTCTCCACTTCTCAACTCATGGAAGAATCTCTCTCTAGCTTGACTTTTTCTCTCTTTTCTCTTTTGTCCTCTCTACCCGAGCTCTTTCATCCCCCCCCCCTCTCTCTCTCTCTCTTTGCACTTTTTCTTTTCCCTCTCCCATCTTGCTCGAGGTTTCAATCATGGGGTCCTAATTCAACAAAATGTACAGGAGTGTGCTCTAGATCCAGCTTGAGTCAAGTATTTTATTCTTCACCCAAGAGGTGATATGTGTTTGAGCTACCCTTAAAAAGTGAGTAGTCTCTCTGTTAAGCCCTTTAATTGGCCTTTTTTTTTTGCCTTTAAAATTCAGTGGAGTGTGTTTTAGACTATGACTTGTATATGAAGCTTTGTCGTATGGCTAGGAGTGATTTTCTTCTCTGATATCGTGATTTGTCCAAACTGGGTCTCTCTGTCTTTTTTATCCCTAGCTAGAGGGAGAGAAATAGAAAAGAAGTACAAGAAAGAGGTATTTTGTTCCACATGTTGTGATAACCAAAATATGCAAGAAAGGGGGAAGACAAAAGATGAAGTTTTTGCATCTATGAAGAATTTTTTCTAGCCAAAATAAAATTGAAGACAAAACATCTCTTTCATTACAAGCTGAAGTTATAAACTTCAATTTGAGGGGAAGTGTTGAAGAGAAGGAATGGAAGAGTCTTATGTGACTCTCATAACAAGAAATCTCATAAAGCCAAAATTATTATGATGGAGTCTTATAGAAGTCTCATAGGAGGAACTTTCATAGAAGAGTCTTAGTTAAATGTGTTTTAGTTATGTTACTGTTCTATTTATGTTCAGTTATTTAGTTGTTTTAGGACTTATCTTTAAGTATTTGACTTTGGGTATAACTCGGACAAAGGTAGGTTAATTTTAATTGGATTCTACTTGTTTACTCTATTATAAATAGAGACTTATTGTACTTAGTTAACAACAAGTTAGTGAAGTATTTTTCTTTTCTAAAAATTCAATACAAACAACCAAGAACAGTAGATCATATGCTAAAAGAACACTATGGACAACATCTAACTACGACTAAATAAAAACAAGGATGGGTTCAAAGTAAAAGAAATGGTCTTGGATGAATTCTAACATTGGAACTGTGCTTCAGCAAGATTGAAGGGACTAGATGTAAAATCCAGGAAGTAGACTTATACTTCTTATATGACTTGGAAACATCACTAGAATAAAATATATTCAGAAAAAGGAAATTGATAATTTTCAGATGCTATTAAAAAAAATGAGGCGCGTGCCTGTCCTTCCTCTCCTTTCCTCTTCCTCTTCCATATTCTTCCTTTTAATCCCACATTACTCAAAGCAATGGGGACTTCCTAGGTTAAATACAAAAGCCCATCTACCCTCTTTGAGTTCGTATGAGACTCACACATGCACGTGTGAGGCTTTCATGCTTGCATGTGTGCATAGTCTTGTATGTGTGTGGCCTGCCACACATATTCAGGTGGGCCTACATGTCAAATGTGCGACATGTGGGACCAAAGCAAGATGAGCTTTTTGAAACGATCAGATTGATCTGACCATTGGTATGGATCAATATTAGAGCCATTGGATGGAAATGGTTACAAATCTGAACCACTGAATCAGGTAGTTATAGATCTATACCATTGGTTCATTCGATTACACATCTGAACTATTGGATCAATTGGTTACAAGATCTAAACAGTCGGATGGAGCGATTACAAATATTAATGGTCAGATCATGCCATTACTAATCTAACGGTTAGATCAAAAGCCATTACAGATGTGGGAAAATACAGTCTGTATATATCTATGAATACAATATGTACAACATGTGGAAAATATAGTCCATGTATAGCTGTGAATACTGCATGTGCTACATGTGGGAAAATATAGTTTGTGTACAACTGTGAATATTTGACTTTCTCTAGTGATAGTATTTCCTGATTTGTAGGGATTAGATTAGATGTTGATTTGATTTTGATTTGTATTTCCAGGATTAGGTAGTTACCTAATATAGTGACACTCTGTTGTAAATATAAATCATTGTAATTCCTTTCTCATTTAGTTCAGTACAATTACCAAGTTCGACTTATTTTGTCATGGTATCAGAGCTTTAAGTTCATTTTTTTGGTGAAATCACATTCAAATCATGAATTCTAGTATCTTTTTTTTTCTCTAAACCATGTTTTCATTCACCAAAACCAATAATGCTTCAGAAGTTTTTTTGATTAACAACTACAAGTTTGCCATAATGGGAGAATTACAGAATATTCAAGCAGCATATAGGTTGAACAAGAAAAATTATTTGAAGTGGTCTCAATTGGTCAGCACGTTCTTGATGAGAAGAGGAAAACTGAGTCACCTGATTGGCACTAGTTTGAAACAAGTGATCCTAAATTTATTGTTTGGGATGAATAAGATTCTTTGGTGATGTCTTAGTTATGGAACTCTATGTTACCAGAAATCAATGACACATGTATATTTTTTAGCATGACCAAGGAGATTTGGGAAGTAGTCAGCCATACCTATTCTAAAGTTCATGATGTTGCACTGATCTACGAGATCAAGACAAAAATTTCAATGGCTAAATAGGTAAATAGATCAGTCACAAAATATTTAAAATTTTTAAAGAACCTATGGCAAGAGATGAGTCATTATTGTTGGAAGATGGGCTCAAGCCCACAAACTCAAGGCTAGAAGCCCACACGTCAAAGGAGTGGCAAAGTGGTTATTTATGATATGTTCCATAAGGATGGCATGGATATGTAAATACATTGTCTTAGTATGTCTTTTAATCTATTGAGTTGTAACCTAAGGGCTTTGTAACACTATAAATAAGAGCATTAACTAAGAGGTAAGGAATTCAATCCTTCTCCTCTATTTGGAAAAACGTCCAGCCACCCTCTCTTCTCTCTTGACGCATTCTCTCCTTCCCTTAATCCATACTCAAACGTCCTTCACCTTTCTCCCTCTTCTCTCTCTTCTCTCCTTCTTCTTCCATGTTAACCTAGAGTCATTCTCTTGGGGTCCTAAGTTCTACATAGTATCAAAGCAGGTTGGTCCTGAGTTCGAGTCCCGCTCCCACTGAATTTGTCCCAGGTATTTCTGGTGAATTTGTCCCGGGTTTTTCCGGTGAGTTTGTCCATGGGTTTTCCCGTGCGAGGGAGTGTTGGAATATTTGTTTGTATCGACTGGGCCAGTCCTTGTATAAGATCCGTGTGGTTGCTTTCCTAAGAGGTTCGAGCCTTTTAGCGCATTGGTTTCAACAATTATCAATGCAAAAGATATAATTTTTGAGTTTCTTGCTGGATTAAATATTGGGTTTGATGCTGTAAGAGTGCAAATACTTGGAAAAGAGGATTTGCCATCTTTGAATGAGGCAATAGAAATTGTTCTTGCTGAGGAAGGTAGAAGGGGTGTTATGATTGAAACTCCTACAATAGAGAGTTTGGCGTTGGTGTCCAAAAATTCTACTATAAAGAGTTATGGCTCCGAGCAGCATCTTGATAAAGGTAGTGAGCAAACTGATCTATCAAGACTATCCAACAAGGACTCTTTGTGGTGTACATATTGCAAAAAACCGCGCTATACTAAGGAGAAGTGTTGGAAACTCCATGGCAAACCTCAAACAATGGACAAAAAATGGTCCGAGAAGAATGAACAAACAAAAGGACTGGGGCAAGCACATATGGCAAACACACTATCAAGGAATGAAGAAAACTTCCCATTACCAAATTCAAAAGAGAGGAAATTGAAAAATTGAGGACTTTGTTAGGGACATTAGACAAGTCGCCTAAACAGGTGCTTGTTCTTTGGTGTTCTCAGGTATTTCTGGTCCTTCTTGTCATTTTTCCTCTACTCATGTTTTTAATACCTCATATAAGGTCTCCTCTAACTCCCGGGTCATTGACTTAGGAGCTACAGATCACATGACCCATTCATCTAAAATTTTTTTCTCCTATACCCCTTGTGCTATCAATATAAAAATAACCATGGCCGATGGATCAGTGACAACTGTGGCTGGCAAGGGGGGGTGTCTTTTTGAGTGGTTGCCTTACACTTAAGAATGTCCTCAACATCCAAAAATTATGCACAAATATTGTGTCAATCCAAAAACTCACTGCTGATTCTAATTGAAATGCGCCTTTTTACCCCTCTCATTGAGTGTTTCAGAAACATGGCACAAAGAGGATCTTTGGACGTGTTAAAGAGAGAGACGGTCTTTACAATATTGAAGAATCAAATGAATAACATAAGAGTTTTTATCACCATTATCATTCCTTTTCGACTCATTAAAATGTAATAAAGATAGGATCTGGCTTCAACACCTTCGTCTTGGTCACCCATCTTTTAAGGTTCTCAAAATAGTGTGTTAACTTGCAAAACACAAACGTGTTTATTTTCCTATCAACAATAAAAGAAAATCAATTCATTTTTCCTTGGTTCATAGTGATATTTGGGGACTTTCCACTATTGCTAATGTTTCTAGGGCATGATGGTTTGTCTCATTTATTGATGATTACACTCTTGTATCTTGGATTTTTTTGTTAAAAAATAAATCTGGTGTGAGTATCAAGAGTCTTCTTGTGTTAACACTCCCCAACAAAATGGAATGGACGAATGCAAGAATGGTCACCTTCTAGCTGTTACAAGGTTTTCTTGTTTAAAAAAATTGCCCCAGAGCAGTACTGGGGGGGGGGTGGGTGGGTGGGTGGTGGGGGGGGGGAAGCAATTTTTATTTTTGATCATCTCATCAATAGGCTCCCTACAAGTGGTATGGATTTCAAAAGGCCAAAGAGTGTTCTCCAACATTTCATTACACATTTTAATGCATCCACTAATCTTGTCCCAAAAATATTTGGCTCTGTTAAACTTGTTCATGTGCAATCTCAAAACAGGGGTAAACTTGACCCTCAAGCTCTTAAATGAGCGTTTGTTGGCTATTTCTTCACAAAAAGGGGCTACAAATGTTATCATCCTTCAACAAGGAAATTTTATGTGTCTGCTGATATTGCTTCTATCGAACATGATCATTACTTTACTAGTCCTTATCTTCAAGAGGATAAATCTCTTATAGAAGATAAAAACATGAGTTTGTTTCTCCTTGATTTTTCAGCTGTTGTTTTCGAGCCAAACATTCTACCAAACACCACATCCAAGTCAAACTTGCAGTTAGAAGTTGGGCCTCATACATCCGAGTCGCGAGGAATGTTACATGGGATGCAAACTCAAGACTCTAATGGTCCATTGTAGTTTTACTCAAAGGGAAGAGTACCGATCTCTAAACTTGTGTCTGCACAATCATCCGATTCTACTTTTGGTCATATCGAAGAAAGTGCTCCACCGAATGATAACATCCTTGAAACACTTGAACAACAGGATTGTGATGTTCCTATTGCTCTTAGAAAAGGAGTTAGAGCTTGTACCAAACACCCGCTGTATTTCTTCATATCCTATAATATTTTTTCTCCTAAACACAAGGCCTTTCTTACTAATCTAAATGAAGTTGCTATTCCTAAAACATTATCCGAGGCTTTAGGAAATGAGAATTGAAAAAATGCTATGAAGATTGAGATGGAAGCACTTGAGAAAAATAAGACTTGGGGCTTGGTGAGGCTGCCAAGAGGGAAGATTCCGGTTGGATGCAAATGGGTGTTCACAACTAAAAAATTATAATGGATCTTTAGAAAGGTATAAGGCAAGGTTAGTTTCCAAAGGGTATACTCAAACTTTCGACATGCATCATCTAAAGAGTTTTGCTCCAGTGGTTAAGATGGATACAATGAGAATCTTAATATTAGTGGTTGTAAATTTTGGTTGGAGATTACAACAATTTGATGTCAAGAACGCGTTCTTACATGGCGATGTTGAAGAGAAGATCTATATGGAGATTCCACCTGGGTTCGCATTGAATGAAGAAAAAGGAGATGTATGTAAGCTAAAAATGGCTTTGTGTGGACTATAACAGTCTCCACAAGCTTTGTTTGGGAGATTTACCAAAGTGATGATGGGTCTAGCTATTTTTTTTATTTTTTATGAAAGGTGATTTTATTAAGAGAACAAAAAAAAAAGATTTATCCCCTAACAATAAGAGATTGCGAGGAAGCTCCCTGCTTGGCCAAAACATCAACCACATAATAGAGCCAAGGCAATCATACCCTATTAGGGAAGCACTCGGCAACAGGGGGAGTGACGGTACTGGTGGTCTATGTAGGCAATATTATAGTCACAGGAGATGACTTGGACGGATGGAGAACTTGAAGAAACAATTGGTGATGGTGTTCGAGATTAAAGAGTCACACAAATTGAAGTGCTTTCTTGCTATTGAAGTATCCCACTCTTAGCAAAGGGATTTTTATATCCTAGCAAAAATATGTATTAGACTTATTGATTGATACAGGCAAGCTGGGATGTAAGCCAATAGAGACACCCATAGAGCCAAAGACTTTGTGATGTTCTAGATGACATGGATGGTGGATAAAGACTCTTATCAAAGATTTGTGGGGAAGCAAATTTTTTTGTTACATACCAGGCCTGATATAATTTACGCTGTAAGTGTGGTGAGTCAATTTATGCACAATCCCAAAGAGTCACATCTCAAAGCAGTGCATAGAATCCTGCAGTACCTGAAGGGTACACTGGGCTGAGGAATCTTGTTTAAGAAAGGAGAAGGGATGACTCTTGAAGCCTATGCAAGTGTGAATTATGCAGATTCCATAGTTAATAGAAGATCAACATCGAGGTATTTTACTTTCTTAGGAAGCAATCTGGTAATTTGGAGAAGCAACAAACAAAATGCGGTTGCAAGGTCCAGTGCATAAGCTAAGTTTAGAGCAATGGTTCTTGGAATTTGTGAATTGCTATGCCTAAAGATAATCTTGTATTTCAACTACATCATATTATGTCCTTATTAATGGAAGGTCGTGCATTTTTTTTCAATGCAACAAGAGGATACTTTGTTTCCTTTCTTGTTACTCTCATCAAGGAGCACCTTGCTTCTATCTCCAATTTGCTAAATGCTCGGGTTGGCTCAATTCTGTCTCTGAAGATCTGAACCAAGATATCCCATTCTTGCAGTATGCTGATGATACTAATATTTTTGGAGAAGGTACTATGAGTCAGAATTCCCACATGAAAGTCCTTCTCAAACTTTTCGAATTATCTTTTGGTCAAAAGGTAAGCTGGGCTTAATCTTCTATAATTGGTTTTAATATTGACCCCTCAGTATTAAATTCTATGGCAACCTTTTTGGGTTGCAAAGTTGCTTCCCTCCCCGACACATATTTGAGTCTTCCTTTGATCCCAGTTCTACCCATGAAAAGTGCCTGACGCCCTGTCATTGAGCTTCTCGAAGGCCGTCTTGCTTCTTGGAGAGGAAGATTTTTGTCCAAAGCTGGTAAGCATGTACTCATCAAATCTCGTTTACATGGTATACCCTCTTATTATTATTTTTTTTTGAAGAAGATGTATTTTTATTAAAATGAAGGAAGAAAAACTACAAAAGCAGAGGGCGCAAATCCTGTACAACGAGAGATTGCAGGAAAGCTCCCTCCTTGGCAAGCACATCTACTGCGGAATTAGCAGATCTCGGAATGTGAGACCAAATATAAGAAAAGGAAGAAATGATATCCAAAATCTCCTGGTAAACGCCCCAATGCCTCCATGGGGGAGAAGAATTGAGCTGGCACCAACCAATCACCACCTTGGAATCCCCTTCAATGTGAATAGGCACACTGCATTTGTCTTTAAACACCTGCAATCCATTAAGAAGGCCATGTAATTCCGCCGACATTGAATCGGAAATGCCTAAAGGACCAGCATAGGAAAAAATTTGTTCCCAGTTGAGTCTGAAATAATGCCCCCAAATCCCGCAATCCCGGGATTTCCAAGAGAAGATCCATCAAAATTTAGTTTTAGGTAGCCAGTTTCCGGAGGGGTCCATTCCTGCATAACTGGGATTTTCTCTTCTTGTACTATTGTCTTGCCTCTGTCCGAAATAGAATTGATTTCCTTAAGAGGAGATTTTTATTGGGTGGGCTGAATGGGGAAAGAAAATATAGCCTTGTCAAATGGGATGATGTTTGAAAACCAATTGCAATGGGTGGTCTTGGGATCTGGGATATTACAACAACCAATCCTGCTTTACTGCTGAAATGGATCTGGAAATTCAATATGCAACCAACACTATTATGGCGCAAAATTGTAGCAACCAAAGCAGGAAAAGTTTTTGGTTGGTGGACTGATGGAGGAAGATACTATAAATCATCTCCTGCATGGAAAAAGATTGCCCAAATGTTGCATGCCTTCAAAAATGCTGTCAAATGTTACAACGGTATGGGTTATCGTACAAAATTCTGGACAAACTGGTCAGTGGGTCCAAGCAGTTTCAATGTCATTCATGGGCGTATTTTTCACCTGGCTAGAGAGCAAGATGCGACCATATATGCGCAAGGGCTTAATTCTGGTGAGTGGAATCTTAGATCTCCGATGAGCATTGTCAGACGTCGAAGCTCTCAAAGCTGCATATCTTATCACGAGTCTCTCAATGGTACGCTTAAAAAATACTTCTTGCTCTCTCTCCACTCAACTCAACCAAGCCATCCAGCAACTTTTGTGTGGTCCTTACACTTTCCCCTCGCGTGAAGTTTTTTATTTGGTCCGCGTGCCGAAACAAAATTTTGACTTTGGACTGGCTAATTCGCCATGGAAATAGTGTTTGGGACCCCTTATGCCCTTTCTATCATTCCACCCTCGAAACCGCAGATCACATTATTTTGCATTGCAAGTTTGCCTACTCAGTTTGGACCGAACTCATAAATACAGTTGGATTGCAATACTGCCTATCTCAATCACTATTATCCACAGTACTCATTGTTACTAGCGCTCATCTTCCTAAGCTTGGCAAAATAATAATCTTGTGTTGCATGGATCTCATTGTTTGGGGTCTATGGAAAGAGAGAAACAACATAAAATTTAATAGAAAATCTCTTCCGAGAAATATTTTGTGCAATAGAATCATTGGCCATGTGTCCTCTTGGGTACTCATGCAGAAGGAATTATAGAACTTACAAGGATCAAATTTGCGTGGTAATTGGTGACTCATTGCGAAAATGTCACATCCATCGCGCCCTCCAGTAATAGAAATTTGGTCTCCACCTCCAATAGGACACTTCAAATTAAACTTTGACGGAAGTGCATTTGGTTGCCCTGAGTCGGATGGATTTGGAGGAGTCATTCATGATGAGAGAGGGAATCTGTTTTTATCATATGCTGGACCGATTGGTATATCTGATTCAACCACTACTGAGCTCCTCAGACTGTATAATGGTTTAAAACTCTTTAAGCAATGTGGGACCTCTCTGTGTTGAAGTAGATTAAAATTTTGTTATCAATTGGTGTATAAATTCTTCAAAACCTCCTTGGCGGCATTGGGAATTATTTGAGGATATTTGTACTTTAATTTCCCAATTGTCTTGTAAATGGAAATTTATTCCTAGATCTGCTAATCACTTAGCAGATAATCAAGCTAAATTAGGTGTTTCCCTCTAACAGCTTGTTGTGGAGGAAGGCCTTCTTTAGTCAGGTATGTGTTCTCTCTTCTACTTGCAATATATTCATACCTTATTTAAAAAAAAGAAGATAATCTTGGAGGATCTAAAGGTCAGGTGAGATGGTCCAATGAGGCTACATTGTGACAACAAATCAGACATCAATATTGCACACAACCCAGTACAACATCATAGTACCAAACAAATTGAAGTTGATAGACATTTTAATAAGGAGAAGTTGCGCCTAACATTTACTCCTTCCGTTCCTAATGGTGATCAACTTGCTGATATGCTTACCGAAGGATTGTTTGGTACTATTTTTTCAAAGAATAACTAGCAAGCTTGGAATGGATGATATCCGTTCATCAGCTTGAGGGGGGGTGGAAAAATACACTTTGTGTACAACTATAAATACGATATGTACAACATGTGGAAAGATACAATCTGTGTATAGCTTTGAAAACAACATGTGCATCATGTGGGAAAATATAGTTCATGTACAACTATGAATATTTGACTTTCTCTAGTGATTGTAATTCTTGAATGTGTCTTCTGAACCTCTCCATAGGAAGCGACAATGAATAACATCAATATTTGAACACACAAAAGCTGGACACTAAATAAAACACGAGATGTAATTAGACAGGCAGACCAAGCAAGACTTTAACAGAGTGAGTCGACCCTGATAGGAGTTTGCCCTGCCAAGTGGCAAGTCTCTTCTCAAATTTCTCAATAAGAGAGGACCCAAGCACTGTCGTGGGTTTAGAATCAAAAAGGGGAAAAGCCAAATATGTAGCTAGCGTGTTCTCTAGCGTGAATCCCCAGAATTCAGCCATGTCTCTAAGCACTACTTCATTAATGTTGTATCCCAAAAGAGTAGTTTTGCTCTAGTTTATATTT
Organism: Aristolochia californica; assembly: GCF_029961685.1. Classification (NCBI taxonomy): domain Eukaryota; kingdom Viridiplantae; phylum Streptophyta; class Magnoliopsida; order Piperales; family Aristolochiaceae; genus Aristolochia; species Aristolochia californica. Next base: position 15,477,262 of record NW_027182257.1, on the reverse strand, counting down.
TGACCCGAAGCCAATTCAAATAGACCAAGAACAACTCTCAACTTCTTGATTTGATCAATGGTGCCCATGCCGAAACAAAATTGTGTCATCCGCAAATTGAAGAATTGGGATATCAAGTGCCTCAGCATCTGCTGTGGGGAGGTGCCACCCTAAGCCCTTGGACGAATAAATCAAAGAGGAAAGTTATTCTGCCACCCTAAGCCCTTGGATGAATAACTCAAAGAGGAAAGATATTCTGCCACCCTAAGCCCTTGGACGAATAAATCAAAGAGGAAAGATATTTTGCCACCACATTGAAAAGTATAGGGGACAGGGGGTCCCCCTAACGGATGCCCCAAGTTCCTCTAAAATAGACACACACTGTACCATTCAGAAGCACTGAATAACTAGTCGAGGAGATGCAGCTTTGAATCCAAAACTCCATTTGACACTAAATCCCATTCTTTCTAGAAGTATATGTAAAAGTTTTCAATTGACTATGTCGAATGCCTTTTCGAAATCTTGCTTGAGAACAAATCTGGGAAGCTTCAAAGTCTTGAAATGATGAAGAAGCTCATGACAAGCCATAGCTTAATCCAGAATGTTCTTCTCTTTTATGAAAGCACTATGCCCTTGGTGGATGACAATTGGAAGTACTGCTCAGAAACGGTTTGCAAGGAGATGATCAATTACCTTATAAGTGCCGGTGGTGAGGCTAATAGGCCGAAAGTCTAAAGGAAGCTTTCCCCCTTCTTTTTTGGGAATGAGGGTGATGAATAAAGCCCCTATACTCTTGAAATTTATGCCACGGTGGTAGAAGGAGTGAACCATATGGGCTATGTCTTCACCAATCAAGGGCTAGCAGTGACAGTAAAATTCTCCATTGAAGCCGTCCGGGCCCGGAGCACAATCCAGAGAGAGGACCAAGCCTATTAAGGTCGCCCATTGCCCGAATTGGCTGGATGGTGTCAAGGGAAGGGCTGCCATTGTATCTGGTTGGGTACAGAAGTGCACAAGTCATGTTTGGGGGGTGAGGAAAGAAATTTTGGGGGTGTATGTGATGTTTATGTTAAGTTTTGGAGCCTAATTAAGGGCAAGCTGGGTATTTATGATGTATTTTCTCCTCCAGCTTGAGGGGGAGTGTTGGATGATGGGCTCAAGCCCATGAGCTCAAGATAAGAAGCCCACACGTCAAAGGGATGGCATAGAAGTGTAAATATGTGTTCCTTTTATGTCTTTTGTTTTATCAAGTTGTAGCCCTAAGGGTATTGTAAAACTATAAATAAAAACACGGGCACTTCAATATAGAAGGCTTCTCAGATGCAGATTGGACGAGATCTCCTGATGATAGAAAATCTACATCAGGATATTGTACTCTAGCTGGGGGAAACTTGCTTACATGGAAAAGTAAGAAGCAAAATGTGGTTGCAAGATCTAGCGCCGAAGCAGAATACAGAGCTATGGCCCATACCGTTAGTGAACTTTTATGGATTAGGACCCTTCTTACCGAACTAGGTTTTTATAAAAAGGGGTCCATGAATCTGCATTGTGATAATCAAGCAGCTATTCATATCACTTCAAATCCAGTTTTTCATGAAAGAACTAAACATATTGAGGTGGATTGTCATTTATATGGGAGAAGTTTCAAGCAGGAATAATCTCTCTCAAACATGTGTCATCTCAAGAGCAAGTAGCTGATATTCTCACTAAACCTGTTACATCTAAAATCCTATCGTTTATATGGGCTTAAGCAGTCCCCTCGGGCTTTGTTTGATAAATTTAGTCAAACACTCCTACGGTTTGGTTTTCATCGGTGCTCAGTTGATCATTCCATATATTATAAAGATACGGTCAAAGGGAAAATATTATTGGCCGTATACGTGGATGATATTATCTTAACCGGTGATGATGCTTTGAGCGTACAAGAGGTGAAACAGATGATATGTCAAGAATTCAAGACTAAAGACCTTGGTATGCTTAAATATTTTTTGGGTATAGAAGTTCTTCAATCCAAACATGGGATAATATTGTCTAAAAGGAAATATGTCTTGGATCTCCTTGAAGAAACAGGAATGAAGGGTTGTAGACCAGTTGACACACCTATGGATACAAATGTAAAATTATGTGCCACAAATGAAGAAGATATTGATATTGGCAAATATCTAAGACTCGTGGGAAAACTGATTTATCTCACGGTAACTAGGCCAAACATATCATATGCTGTATGTGTGGTGAGTCAATTCATGCACAAACCACAAATTACCCACTGACAGGCTTTAGAGAGAATATTACGTTATCTAAAAGGAGCTCCAGGAAGAGGATTTTTGTATAAAAAACATGGTATTAGAGCAGGTTGGTCCCGAGTTCGAGTCCCGCTCCCACCGAATTTTGTCCTGGGTTTTTCCAGGAGTTTGTCCCGGGTTTTTCGGTGAATTTATCCACGGGTTTTCCCGTGCGGAGGAGTATTGGAATTTGTGTTTGTATCGACCGGGCCAGTCCTTGTATAAGATCCGTGGGGTTGGTTTCCTAATAGGTTCGAGCCTTTTTGCCCACTGGTTTCAACAGGAACTTCGAGATGAATTCCAACAAGGGCAATGATAGAGGGAAGTCAAGGAATGGTAGATGCAAGTCCAAATTCGGAAGGAATGTGGAATGTTGGAATTGTGTCAAGTCTAATCACATAAAGAAGGATTGCAGAGCACCGAAGAAGGATGAAAAGAAAAATGATGTTGCAAATGCGGTGACTGAAGAGGTACAAGATATTTTACTCTCTCCGATTGATAGCCTTATTGACTCTTGGGTGTTAGATTCAGGAGCATCTTTTCACACCACCGTACATCATGAGATCATGGAGAATTATGTTGCTGGAGATCATGGGAAGGTGTATCTTACTGATGGAGAACTTTTGGATATTTTCGGTATTGGTAATGTCAGTTTGAGGATGTTAAACGGGATAATGTAGAAAATTCACAAGGTGAGACATGTACGAAAATTGATGCGTAATCTGATCTGAGTAGGGCAACTTGATTATGAAGGTCATAATGTGACTTTTAATCGTGCTGCCTAGAAAGTCACAAAGGGATAAAACTGGAACTCTTTACATCACTTCCAGTTGCAGAGACATGGTTGCAGTTGCTTATGCTATTACTGATTCTAACTTTTGGCATTATAGGATCAGTCACATGAGTGAGAAGGGAATGAAAGTGTTTCAGTCTAAAGGCAAGCTACTAGGGTTGAAAAGTGTAAATAACAGTTTGTGTGAAGGCTGTATTTTTGGCAAGCAGAAAAGGGTTAGCTTTTGTAAGGCAAGAAAGGAGCAAAAGACAACAAAATTGGAGTTAGCTCACATAGATGTGTGGGTGCCTTCAACTATTACTTTCCTTGGTGGTTCTAACTACTATGTGACATTTATTGATGATGCAAATAGAAAGGTATGAGTTTATTGTTTGAAAAATAAATTTGATGTCTTTGATACTTTCAAGAGATGGAGAACAATGGTTGAGAATAAGACAAATTTGAAGGTGAAGTGTTTGCAGTTAGATAATGGGGGTGAATAGGTAGATGATGATTTTAAACGGTACTGTGCCGATAATGAAATCAAGATAAAGAAGACCATTCTTGGAAAACCTCAACAAAATGGTGTGGTTGGGAGGATGAACAAAACTTTGAACGAGCGTGCTAGGAGCACGAGATTACATGCGGGATTGCCATAGATGTTCTGGTCTAAGGCTATTAGCACTACTGCCTATTTGATCAACAAAGGTCCCTCAAGAGCATTGGATTGCAAAATACCAGAAGAGGTCTGAAGTAGCAAAGAGTAAACATTTCTTTCATGAAAGTGTTTGGTTGTGTTTCTTATATTCATATTGATTCTATTGCTAGAAGTAAACTTCATGCCAAATCTGAATTATGTTTTTTTATTGGCTATGGTGGTATTGAGTTTGGTTATCGCTTTTGGGATGACCAAAATCATAAGATTATCAGAAGCAAAGACGTGATCTTCAACGAATGTGTCTTGGATAAAGACAGGTTGAGAACAGAGACTAAGGACAATAGTGATGAAGCCAAGAAGTCTGAAGTGATTCAGTTGAGAGATTTACCACCTATTGAGATGGAGAATATTGCTTAGAAAGGCTAGGAGAACGTACCCCTCGAAGTAAATCAGATCATTCCTGTGACTGAACTCAGGAGATCTGCCAGAACTAGCAGATCACCACTGAGGTACTCCCATGCACTTAATTGACTACTATTAAAACAATGCTTGGACTAGCGGCAAATGAAGACTTCCACTTAGAGTAGTTGGATGCAAAGACAACCTTTCTTCATGGTGATTTGGAGAAAGAAATTTACATGGTGTAGCCACAGGGTTTCAAAGCACAAGGAAAGGAGAAAATAGTGTGCAAACTTCAAAAGAACTTATATGGTCTTAAACAAGCTCCGAGACGGGTATAAGAAGTTTGACAATTTTATGAGTAGTAATGGTTTCTTGAAGTGTCAGGTAGATCATTGCTGTTATGTGAAGAAGTTTGATGACTCCTACATCATTCTACTGCTATATGTTGATGGAATGTTGATAACATGTGCTTGCAAATAGGAAATAGATAATTGAAAAGGGAGTTATCGAATAAGTTTGCAATGAAGGATTTGGGTGGTGCAAAACAAATCCTTGGGATGAGGATTACTATTGATACTGATGTCTTGAAACTATCACAAGAGGAATATATGAAGGTGCTGAATAGATTCAACATGAATGATGCAAAACCAGTGAGTACTCATTTGGCTAGTCACTTTAGACTATCTAAGGAGTAGTCACCTTCTACAAAGTAGGGGCGAGCCAACATGGCCAATGTGCCTTATGCTTCTGCTATTCGCAATCTCATGTATGCCATAGCGTATACTAGACCAGACATAGCTCATGCAGTGGGAGTTGTGAGCAGATATATGAGTAATTCGAGTAAACAACATTGGGAAATAGTGAAGCGGATTCTCAGGTACTTGAGAGACACTGCAGACTCAGCCATGTGTTTTAGAAAGTCAGACTTTGGATTACAGGGTTATGTAGATGCTTACATGGCTGGAGATATTGATGGCAGGAAGAGTACCATTGGATATGTATACACGTTGAGTGGTACAACAGTTAGTTGGGTATCTAAGTTGTCGTAGATAGTTACTCTTTCCACTACTAACACATAATATGTTGTCGTGACTGAAGTTAGCAAAGAGATCATATGGTTGCAGTCTTTTAGGGAAGAATTGGGACACAAGTATGGGAAGAATGTGTTATACTGTGACAGTCAGAGTGCTATTCTTTTAGCAAAGAATCATGTTTATCATGCCAGAACAAAGCACATACAGGTGCGTTATCACTTCATTAGATAGGCTCTGGAGGATGGAGTCTTAGCACTTGAGAAGATTCAAGGAAGTCAGAATCCGGCAGATATGTTGATAAAAACTGTTACGATCTGAAGATGTGTTAAAAAACTATTACAAAAACTGTTGGACTTCTCTCTGAGGATTGAGAAGCTATTGCCACTACAGAGGAGATATTGATGATGGATTAGTCTCCAAGTGGGAGATTGATAAGTTGTGGAGCCTAATTAAGGGTAGTTTGGGAATTTCACTCTTGTAATGCGGTTGCCCTAATTTTCTCTTTATAATTAAGGGACGCTGCTATTAGGGTTTATCATCTTATACCGAGGAGCATTTTGAGTTGCATCTTGAGAGGATAGAGAGAAATGACTGTAAGTGTGCAATTTCTCTTATGAAGTATTTCATCTTCATAGTGAATTACTGTAGTGGCGGAAGACAGGACGTAGTCTCACTTTGAGGTGAACCTGTATAAATCTTGTTGTGCTTTTTTGTGCTTGTTTTTTCCCTTCTTCCCTATTTATTATTATTGCTCTCGTTAGTTTGGAATTAGGGTGTCTAATTCCTAACAGTTTAGTCCATCCTTCAGCCATTGGGGGATGTTGGATTTGTCAGTTTCAGAGGTGGAATGGACGGTGATTGATTGTGCCAGCGCAAGATGCCCATCACGAAGGAGGTTTGGGGTTAGGCAGATGATTTTTTGGAGCTCAGTGGAGGGGGAGTGGGTACTGGCCGGGTGTGAGAAATTTCGGGGGGGGGGGGGGGGGGGAGGATTGTAGAAAGACATGGTGTAATTGTAGGGAGACATAGAGAACGAAGATCAAGCCAAAAGGAAGCATGAAAACCCTAGAGCTCGTTGAGAAGAACTCTAAGCCTGTTTACACTAGATTTAACCTAATTCTCAATGCTTGTCTTTCTCATTACTCTTACCCCTTAAATAGGGTTCACCATGTTAGTGTTTAATATAAAATATTACAAAAATACCCCTATAAATAAAATATTCCAAAAATACCCCTGTGGCCTAAACTGAAATAAATTAAAATAATAATTTTATTGTGTTCATAACATAATACATGGAAAACAGTGCCTTGGTTTCTCAATTATTGTCCAAATGCTTTATCGAGACCGATAAGGATGACTTTTGGATAATGGCAATGCAAGAAGAACTTAACCACGTGATTCGAAATGAGACTCTACTTGCCCGTGCGTGCAGGTGAGAACACCCCCCCCCCCCCCCCCCCCCCCCCCCCACCACCATAGCTAGCGATTGAAACCCACCCACTAGACATCGTACCTTCATCAAGACTACCATTGTCTCCTCCGACACTGGCCGACAGCGCGACGAAGCTTCTCTGTTCAGAAATGGAAGGGATCCTTCTTCCAGACACGGAAGAAAACCCCCAAGAAGATCGAAAATCTCTTAATACCCTTACAACGAGCCTCTATAGTCTCCGACGGAAGATCACGACACTAGCTGGAAGACAATCTCCCAGCGCAAGAAGCGAAATCACCTATTCCATTTTAGCGATGGAAAATGTAGAGTAATAGTCGAGCGGGTTGTCCGAAAACTCCAGCCTAGTGATCCATATCTCTTTTGTAGTCGGATCAAAACTCTCTTTCGTCTGTGTTCTAGTAGAGGCAATATTGAACTTCACCCACCAACTTCAAAGAGCGACGAGCAAAGCAGATCAATCCCATGAACTCCGGTCATGAGATTCAATTTATCTCTTCATGGTGACTTCCTTCTGTGGTCGAAGGGAAAGTCGAATTGTACATCGATGAGGATCCTCTATGCTTGCCAAAATCTTTATACCTGAGGCCACAAATATGGGTTTCTACTGGAAGGATCTAACCGCAACTCTGTGGAGTTTCTCTCTGACAGTGTCTCCAGTAAGGGGAGAGGCCCACTCCAATGAGGGCATACTAGTCTTCCCTCCCCTCCATTCCATGACCCTCCAGCATCAAGCACAGGCAGCCCCCCCTCCCCCTTTCCCTTTCCTCGATCCCACATTTCATACCAGACAGCCCCCCTTCCCCGAAATACTCAAAACCCGTTCCAGCACCCCTCTTTAACTTACTCCATGAAGGACGAAAAATCTTGGCCCTTTCCATCATCATATGTACTTCCCCCGACATCGTCAAATCCAGCATCCTTCAATGGCTGATTGATGAACTCCACCTCCCCTACACAGAATCTCCTATCTCAACTCCCAATCTTGGCTTGTTCATTTTGGAACCCAGTAAGAGTCTTCAACGACTCTTGATCTCACACCCCACACCCCTTGGGCATCACCAGGATATCAGAGTGGCTCCCCTCAGCACCATCCAGTCAGTATGGACAATGGGCTACTATCTCCGATCTCCTTACTGAGATGTGGTAAAAAGTGCTATTCGTAAGTATCATCTCTAGTTTTGCTCCATCAGCTCTGGACCCACTCACCCAGCATTGGCACCATCTTCATGAGGCCCAAACCCTCATCAATCCTTTTCGTCCTTGTGAAGGTCATTATTTCTGATGCATTATGGAGGGTAATGCCTAGTTCTACATCCGTATTGACTTTGCCATTATGGAGGACTTCAGAAGTGTGATCTTGAGCACCACAAATGAGCCTCGAGATGCCCCTCAGCCTGTCAAGTCAATTCATTGAGAGCAGCATTTTCGGTGTCTGTCCCTCCCCAGCAGGTTCAATCCCCCCTAGGCAGCCTTACAGGTAGGGGTGGCATCGAGCAGAGCTGAGCCCGAACCTGCCTATGTTCGAGATGAGCTTAATATAAATATTTCAAACTCGAGCTCGAGCCGAGCCTAGGCTTGAGCCTAATAATTTTAATCCAGTTCGAGCCAAGCTAGAGCTTCAACATACATTTAAAACTTTTCAAAAATTACATGTCAAATAAATTGTATATAAAACTATGCATACATTTTACATAAAATTGGGAATGACCTCTACTTAAAATTGGGCATAAGGGTGGCATCGAATCCAACTGAGTCCGAACCTTGTTCAAGTTGGGCTTGATTTAAATATTTTCAACTTGAGCTCGAGCCAACCCTAGCCTCGAACCTAAAATTGTAATCGAACTCGAGCCTGATAATTTTAACTATGTTCGAGCTCGAGCTCTACACGGTTCGAGCTTAACCTACTTTTAATACTCTATATAAAATATGTGTCAAATAAATTATATTTAAAATTATGCTTACATTTTAAAAAAAAAACATGATAGGGGAGGTTCAGGATTGAATTTCAATAATGGATTAAAATGCACTAATATTAATTTTTTTTAATCCAAATGTTGTCTAGCTTTTTTGTAATTTTTTAATCTGGCCATAAATTTACTATGGCCTCCTTAGTGCCCCCTGGTTGAAACTTATATTCTAGGAAAAACTAGAAATGTTTTTCCTATGATACATATTTCCAAAAAAAACTTTAAATAAAATCCTATTACTATTAGTGACTTATTATAAAATTACAAGAAATATTTTAAAATCTTCACGGAGCCTCTCCTGGGAGACAACCACCCATCTGAGAAGTCAAAGAAGAAAAGTAATGATCAATGATTGTTCTTTCTTGAAATGTTAGTGGAATTGGATTGATGTGGTGTCGTGCATCCATTCGTAACTTCCTTGCCTCTACCAAGGCATGCATCATTGTGCTTCAAGAGACCAAGGTGACTTCTCTCCCCTTTTGCAATATACATGAGTTGCGGGCCTTCAAGGAGCCCGAATGGGCCTTTGTGGATGCAGTGGGTACGGCGGGTGGCATCCTACTTTTGTGGGACTCTAGTACTATCGAGGTGCTAGATCGATGCTATCACATCTATTCCTTGGAGTCAAGTTGAGAGACAAAGGTTCGGGTGTCTCGTGGGAGTCTATGGTGTTAGGAATTTGTCACAGTAATTCCAAACTAACAAGAGTAATAACAATAAATGTGAAAGAAAGGAAAAACAAACATAAAAAAAATAACACTATTTATACAGGTTCACCCAAAGGTGAGACTACGTTTTGTCTTCCAGTGCTGTAGTAATCCATATTGAAGATGAAATAGTTTACAAGAGAAGTTGCACACTTACCAGTGTTTCTCTCTAACCTCTCGGGCTGCAACTCAAGATGCTCCTTGGATTAAGATGAAAAAAAAACTAATAGCGGCGCCCCTCAATTATAAAGAGAAAATTAGGGCAACCGCTCCCCTTCCAACCCCCATAGCGACCTGACCGCGTAGGTTGATCTGCGACCAACTCAGCATAGGGCGTTACTTAGGCTCTACAACTTAACATATGGGCCAACCATACACAATGAGCAACATCTCTTTTGGGATGACCTCCTAATGACTTGTCAGAAATGGCCTATTCCTCTAATGCTACCGGGCGACTTTAATGTTACCCGTTTCTGCCATGAGAAATCCCGACCTTCTCAGAGAATCACAACCTCCATGAGTTTTTTTGTGGACTTTATTGGCTACTATGATCTGGATGAGATTGTTCTGTCTGGGAAGACCTTTACATGGTCTAATGGTAGACAAATCCCCATCCTATCCAAGCTTGACCGGTTCTTAGCCAATAATGATGGGCTCCGGCTCTATAGCAATGGCACCAACAGAGTTCTCAATTAAGTAGTATCAGATCATTGGCCGATCATGGTTGATACTCACTTTGGCAGTTGCCTCCCCCCTGTTAAGCACCTAGCCAATACTACCCAAAAAGACTGGCCTGCCAGGGAGGGGAGGTGAACCCTTACGGGGTTTCAGTAGGGAAACATGAAACACATTGTGTAGCTTGGCCGTTGCTAGAAGTTACAGCTGATAGGCCACTAGTCCCACACGCCGAATAAGTGGGAAAGGCCCAAAGTACTTTGGTGAGAGTTTATGGTGTGGCGGTCTTGCAATGGAGTGTTGTCTGTACGGTTGTAGTCGTATCCAAACGTAGTCCCCCACCTTGTACAAGGTGTCTTTGTCCCCCTTGTCATAGAAATCTTTCATACGAACTTGTACTCTCAGGAGGCGATCTATAAGTTTTTCCAGTACCTGGTCGGTCCATGAGGGGCCAATCAATTGTTTATACGCAACACAGCCACAAATCCCCCCCCTGCAGCCATCTCCCATTCAGATTCAACAATGCTTGGATGGCGGACCCCTCATTTGACACCTCTATCCAGTCCTTCTAGCAAAGGATGGTCGTTGTTGGCTCGAACGGCTGGTCCTTCCTGGTTAAGTTCATGTTTTTGAAGCTGTTGTTGTGCTACTAGGTGATGTGAAATTTTTATTACATTGGCCTTTATACCTCGCAAGCGTACGAATCGTTCATGTAATCTAGCGGTAAGCGAGGGTCATATCCACAGGGAGGATTGAATTTTGTGTATTCTTTAGTCAACTAGCCTAACCAAATATGATGAATTAATCTGAACTAAACACTAATTATATCCTAAATTATCAAGCAATAATCTAATTAACTACTTGCACAATAGGAAACGTCAACTGTAGATTTTATCGTGATTCGTGCCTCTCTCGAGCCCCACGTAACCACGAATCCGGATTCTCAATCCTTGCGTCCAGCCCCTCTCGGGCGCCTAGAGTTAATGACAGAGATCAGATTACAATAGAATGTAGAGAATCAATTTCCTATTTTGATGATGCTAAAATTATCAACTCTGGATTTTAGCATGATTCATGCCTCTCTCAAGCGCCACGTAATCACGAATCCGGTTTCTCAATCCTTGCATCAAGCCCTTATCGGGCGCATAGACTTAAAAACAAAAATCAGATTAAAATACCAGAATCCAACCTAAATTACAATCCTACCCTAACTAGCTAATTTAATCAAATATTCAAAAACCAAATATTCGATAAACATTAATTCTCAAATCAAATTTAATAAACATTCAAAACCTAACTTCAAACTATAGGAAAATTAAATTACAAAATGACGGATTACTCCCCTTCTCCTTCCTCTCACTCGGGCAGGAAATGATCGTTCTCACGGGTGCTACAATTTCCAGAAATTGATGGCTTCGGGTTGCAAAAGCGAGTGGCTGGAGGTAGAGACGACGTTGGCGAAGAAGGATAGAAACCCACGGATGGAGGTGGTGCGGCGGACGACAGAATGGAGCCGAAGTCCTCTGACCGGCTCTCTTGAGTCTCGATCGGAGTCGGAATAGCTCCGAAAATGGTTGGAAATGCGGAATCGGCGCCAGAGGAGCCCTCTCGGGTCACCTCTCGGCCTGGAGAGCAGAAAATGGCTGCGTCGAGCTCGCCGAGATGGAGACTCTCTTGAGCTCTCCTCGGGTCTGTTCTCAGTTGCCGGATGGTGGTGGACGACGGTGACGAACGGCGTTCGGAGGGAGCCCTCTTGGGTCTTCCCTCTGAATGGTTGGTGGCTGGAGGAAGACTCTCTCGAGCTCTCCCCTCTGTCGAGCTTTCCTCCTCTCCTCTCAATACGATTTTGCCCTAAAAATCACATCCCCCACTAATTGCATTTCTGTAAATATCTTCTTCTCCACACAAAATTCTCTTGAAATTCCATAATTAAATCCATAAAAATCATTTCAGGAAGAAATAAACCCTAAAAGCAATGAAATATAATTCAGGAGAGAAAAATATGCAATATAAGCAGTTATTAATGCTAAATTCAATAAATACACATTTCATGTGAAAACCGATAAATAACCACCTATAACACAATTATAAGGGTTATTCAATTATAATTAACCTAGTTGTCATGTCAGAATTTGGCATCTATCACTAGGCCTCATCGTGAAAGGCCTCTTCCTCAATGGAAAGAATCTCCACCATTGCCCAGGTTGCTTCTTTAGACTCCGAGGAAGAGTTGAGAGGCCTCTCTTCTTTGGAAGCGGCACAAAGGTATGCCCTCCAAGGGCAACTGCAATCTTTCACTCATAGTGATCACGTACACTGGAAGCATCGTACTCACTTTAAGTAGCTCTCAGAAGGGGATGCAAATACCAAGTTCTTCCATGTTTTCGTTTCAACCCAAAGAAGAGCCAATCGCATCACTACGCTTAGTATCAATGGTGAGACCACTTCGGAACGGTCCCTTATCTCTAACTCACTGGTGAAATTTTTTGCAAATCTATATTTTGATTGCTTGCCAATCTGTCCTTTCTTTCAAAAGGCCAATATTCAGGCTATTCCATCAATAGCAATCAGCCTCATTGAGCTCCCTTTCTCCAGTCGAGAAATTTAAAAAGTAGTCTTGGGTCTCCCTCTAGATCATGCCCCAGTCCTGGACTGATTTAATGGTGAATTCTTTTGTCATTGCTAGCCCCTCACCAGTGTTGACATGGCCCGCATAGTGTATTCCTTCTATCATCATGGCATCATATACAGGAGTATCAGAGCTTCCTTTATTGCTCTTATCCCTAAAAAAGAAGGGGCAAAACTCCCATCAGATTTCCAACCAATCAGTTTCACCACCAGTACTTACAAGGTGATAGTGCATTTCCTCGCTAATCACCTCCAGGCGGTCCTTCCTATTGCTATGCATCACAATCAGAGTGTCTTCCTCAAGGGAAGCAACATATTAGATTCGGCCATGGCGTGTCATGAACTCATTCATCATTTAAAGGTTTTAAAGCTCCCCAGATTCATCTCAAGCTAGACTTTGAGAAAGCTTTTGACAGAGTTAATCGGAAGCTTCTAGACACTCTCCTGGGGAAGATGGGATTTGGTGAAAATTGGTGTTTTTGAATCCAAAGTTGTATTTCCTCTAATAGTGACTTTGTTCTTCCCAACGGAACTGTTTGCGGTTATTTCAAGGGATCCATGGGAATCAGACAGACCCTTTATTTCCCTTGCTCTTCAATGTGGTGACAGAATATCTCTCTTCTTTAATTTACTTGGCCAAGAATTTCGGATGGTTTCTCCCCTTGACAAACTGTGCAACCTTCGATATTCTGATCCTCAGTTTGTAGATGATACCATTTGCTTTGGAGTTTGGTACCATGGATCAGATTAAAAAGTTGCATGCAGTTTTGGGCTTATTTGAGTTGGCTTTTGGGCATAGTACTAATTGGAAGAAAACCACTCTCTTCGACTATCACATTGACACCTTTGTGCTTCGTGGTATGGCAGACTACCTAGGGTGCGCTTTAGAGAACATGGCATCTACATATCTAGGGCTCCTACCTTTTGACTCTCGGCCTTCAGCTGCACTTTGGACCCCACCTTATTGAGAAATTTGAGAAGAGATTAGTTGCTTGGAGGGGCAAACTTCTATCTATAGCAAGGCGACTTACTCTCCTCAAGTCATTATTGGCAGGGTGGCCAAACTATTTTTTATCATTCATGCATTGTCCGGCTTCAGTTTCCTCCAAGATTGATGCCATCCATCAGCGCTTTCTCTGGAGAGGATCAGAAGACACTTTCAGATACCATCTGGTTAATTGGAAGGAAATTTGCTTGCCTCGTAATAGGGGTAGATTACGCATCCGGCCTACGAAGGAGATGAACACAGCCCTAGTGCTCAAATGGATCTGGAACTTCAATGTCAAACTCAACAAACTATGGAGGGATATGGTCAAGTTCTATCTTCAATTTTTAGGTGATTAGTGGAGAGAAGGTGGCATCACTCATCTATTATCCTTGATTTGGAAATCAGTTTAAAATCGACTCCCAGCATTTAGGGATGCAACATCTTTCTACACCGAAAATGGGAGGACCCTCCTCTTCTGGTCGGATGAATGGAGCGGGCCTAGTTCCCTCTGAGAGGACTTCCTGGGGCTCTTTAGGGTGGCTAGAAACCTCTCCTACTCTGTGGCTGACTCTTGGAGTGACCATTCAAGTAGTCTTCCATTCTGCCGAGGACTAAATGATGAGGAAGTTGCCGATTTTTGCTCCCTCCTTTCCAAGCTCAGTAGCATTACTATCCGGGAGCATGCGATTGATAAATTGACATGGAAGCCCAACATCAATGGCCTATTTAAATTTGCCTCCACCTATTCTCACATTAGAGAATACAATTCCAGCCTACCTGAGCATAAGACAAATCTGGCATGGAAGCTTTCAGTGCCTAGCCAGATCAGATTTTTTATGTCGACTGCCATCAGAGACCAGATTCTCACCTTTGATAACCTCCACAAAAGAAGCTTCACCGCTCCTGACCACACTTGTCCTCTCTGCAGTGTGTGTGGACAAAACAGTTTAGCATATTCTTCTGCACTGTGGGTTCTTTTGGCAAGTTTGGATGAAGATTTTTCAGAAGATTGACCTCCAAATGGGGCTTCACCACGACCTCTTCAGCACTTGTCAGATGGTTATGGGGATTCACCTTACTAGATTGGGCAATTTAATCCTCTTGACATGCCTTGCACACGTCCCATGGTGTCTATGGCTTGAGCATAACAACCGAATATTCAATTCAAAAGCCAACACCCCAGATAATATGGCTTCTTATGCAGTGGGCTTAATCTCTAGCTGGTTGCATACCATAAAGGAATTGCCACTCTATCAGGTGTTTCCCTTCGCGATAATTGGAGCTTGCTGGCTTATATGACGGGTCCTCACAGGATGCCAGTCATGGCTAGTTGGGATCCTCCCCCTAGCAATTGCATCAAACTCAACTTTGATTGTAGTGCTTTAGGTTGACCTAGGCCAACAAGTGTGGATGGTGTCTGCAAAGACAGTGGGGTTTCTATTCTCTTCTATGTTGGGCTGGTGGGCATCGCCGACCCCAACATTGCTGAAGTGAGTGCTTTCTTTATGACCTTCAAATTTTCAAGGACCATCTTCACAGTATGCTTCTTATTGAAGGTGACTCCAAGGTAGTCATCAGTTGGTGCTCAAAAGAAAGCTCCTCCCTCGGCACCAATGGCCTACCAGTGATTGTATTGTTAACATTGTGTCCACAATTCATTGTAATTGGAATCTCATTCCTAAATCAGCCAATTATTTGGCTGATAAATTAGCAAAATTTGGAACCTCCTAGCAATCTCTCATTGTTTGGGAAGGCTTCCCTCCCTTGTAATCTTGCTCTTTTGAGCTTTTGATTTAATAAAATTCAGCATCATTTAAGTGGTAGGATTTGATGAAGGAAAAAAATTGTGAGAAACAAAGCTAGGTAAGTTTCTAAAGGATATAAACAAGAACAGAGAATAGACTTTGAAGAAACCTATGCACTTGTGTCATGATTAGAGGGACTTGAAAAATCATATTAGCTTATGCTTGTCACAACCTGTTATGATCTTGGGTTAAGTACTTGGCTTTCCGCTACATATCAGGCCGTCTTTTGGGTAGTATTGGCTAGGTGCTTAACCTTTAGTATCAGATCAGGCGCTACATCGTGATTTAGAATCTCCACGGCGTGAGTCCTGAGCAGAGGGGGTGACCTAACAGAAAATAGAGTGGGTCATCGCTAGAGTGGGTCGTAGCTAGAGTGTGGCCGCCACTAGAGTGTGGTCTCCGTGGTCATCGACTCGTGAAGGTGGGTGTGATGTTATGGTCCTGGGTTAAGTACCTATGTCTTCCGCTCCTAACAAGCCGGTCTTTTGGGTAGTATTGGCTAGGTGCTTAACAACTTGGTATCAGAGTAGGGTAACATGGCAGAGATCAACAACAGTGATTTAAGAGAGTTGATGCTCAAAGGTCAGGCAGAGAATGAAAGAAAATTTGCTCAATTCATGGAGATGTTCTCTAAAATTAATATTGATATGGAGAGATTGAATGGAAGGATGGACAACATAACAACTGGTCTAAAGACTGGAAGGAACACAATTCCGGAACAAAGAGGAGAGGACCACTCGCATAATAGAGGGGGAGATGAGTTTACTGGGCGCACTAGCTTCCCTGGCCAGCCGGGACACTTCAACCAAGGAGGAGGCACCATACCCAGGTATACTAAACTTGATTTTCCTACTTTTAATGGGTTAGAAGATCCTTTGATTAGGTTGTATAACTGTGAAAAAAATTTTAGCCATCAAAGAACAGCAACTAATAATAAGGTAGAGTTGGCTACTTTTCACTTACTGAGGGGAAGCACAACATTTGGTATCAAAGCAGGCGTTACATCGCAATTTCGAATCCCGACGCTTGAAAAGTCCTGCACGGAGGGGGCGACCTAGCAGAAACTAGAGTGGGCCGCCGTGGACGTCGGCTCATGAAGGTGGGTGTGATGTTGTGGTCCTGGGCTAAGTACCTTTGCTTTCCTCTCCTAACAGGTCGATCTTTTGGGTAGTATTGGCTAGGTGCTTAACACAACCGCTTCAAGTTGTACCAAATGGATGTCAAGAGTACATTTTTTAAATGGGTACATACAAGAAAAAGTTTATGTAGAGCAACCCGAAGGTTTTGAAGACCTGAGGAAGCCAAACCATATGTATAAATTGCACAAAGCCATATATGGTTTGAAGTAAACTTCTAAGGCATGGTATGAAAAACTTAATGAATTCTTAGAATAGAATGGATGATGGCCCAAGTGGCTTCTCATGAGGTGGGGGGGGGGGGGGGGGGGGGGGGGGGGGGGGGGGGGGGGAGAGAGGAGGGGTTGCGAGAATTGATTTTGTCTATTTTAAAGCTTAAGTTGTGTAAGAATTAAATCAAATAAACATGAAAAAAATAGGTAGAAATTCACACACCAAATATTTTTTTAATGACGTTCCTCTGATGGGATTCACTGCCCAAGAATCCGTGCTTGGGAAATTCCATTAATAATCCATCTATTAGATTAGAATTACAAGAAAGAGATTTTGGCTCTCCATCAAGCTACATGTATGCTCAAATACATGATTATATCTTAATCTCCCCAAGAGATTAGGTAGATTCTATCTTTAGCAAACCATTTCTATTTGGATTTATCAAGGTTCTAGATGAATCTATCAGAAAATGAAAATTTAAAAGAAAGGTAAAACTTACACCTTTGGAATTGGAGAGATACCCTTATCCTTTGGGAGTTCAAAGCTTCTAGCCTTTGAGGCACAATGGAGAATGTAGGAGATTGACTAAAGTAAATGCAAGGAGATGGAATGAGAAAGGAATGTTGAGATTTTGAAAAATGTGGTTGTCTTTCTCAAAATAGCACTTAGGAAAGAGATTTTGGCTCTCCTTCAAGCTACAGGTATGCTCAAATACACGATTATAGCTTAATCTCCCCAAGAGATTAGGTAGATTCTAGCTCTAGCAAGCCCTTTCTATTTGGATTTATAAAGGTTCTAGATGAATCTATCAGAAAATGAAAATTTACAAGAAAGGTAAAACTTACACCTTTGGAATTGGAGAGATACTCTTATCCTTTGGGAGTTCAAAGCTTCTAGCCTTTGAGGCACAATGGAGAATGTAGGAGCTTGACTAAAGTAAATGCAAGGAGATGGAATGAGAAAGGAATGTTGAGATTTTGAAAAATGTGGTTGTCTTTCTCAAAATAGCACTTAGGAAAGAGATTTTGGCTCTCCTTCAAGCTACATGTATGCTCAAATACACGATTATAGCTTAATCTCCCCAAGAGATTAGGTAGATTCTAGCTCTTGAAAGCTCTTTCTATTTGATTTCTTCTATTTTAAAGCTTAAGTTGTGCAAGAATTAAATCAAATAAACATGAAAACAAAATAGGTAGAAATTCACACACCAAATATTTTTTTAATGGCGTTCCTCTATTGGGATTCATTGCCCAAGAATCCGTGCTTGGGAAATTCCATTAATAATCCATCTATTAGATTAGAATTACAAGAAAGAGATTTTGGCTCTCCTTCAAGCTACTTGTATGATCAAATACACGATTATAGCTTAATCTCCCCAAGAGATTAGGTAGATTCTAGCTCTAGCAAGCCCTTTCTATTTGGATTTATCAAGGTTCTAGATGAATCTATCAGAAAATGAAAATTTACAAGAAAGGTAAAACTTACACCTTTGGAATTGGAGAGATTATCCTTTGGGAGTTCAATGCTTCTAGCCTTAGAGGCACAATGGAGAATGTAGGAGCTTGAATAAAGTAAATGCAAGGAGATGGAATGAGAAAGGAATGTTGAGATTTTGAAAAATGTGGTTGTCTTTCTCAAAATAGCACTTAGGAAGGAGATTTTGGCTCTCCTTCAAGCTACATGTATGCTCAAATACATGATTATATCTTAATCTCCCCAAGAGATTACGTAGATTCTAGCTCTAGCAAGCCCTTTCTATTTGGATTTATAAAGATTCTAGATGAATCTATCAAAAAAGAAAATTTTACAAGAAAGGTAAAACTTACACCTTTGGAATTGGAGAGATACCCTTATCCTTTGGGAGTTCAAAGCTTCTAGCCTTTGAGGCACAATGGAGAATGTAGGAGATTGACTAAAGTAAATGCAAGGAGATGGAATGAGAAAGAAATGTTGAGATTTTGAAAAATGTGGTTGTCTTTCTCAAAATAGCACTTAGGAAAGAGATTTTGGCTCTCCTTCAAGCTACAAGTATGCTCAAATACACGATTATAGCTTAATCTCCCCAAGAGATTAGGTAGATTCTAGTTCTAGCAAGCCCTTTCTATTTGGATTTATAAAGGTTCTAGATGAATCTATCAAAAAATAAAAATTTAAAAGAAAGGTAAAACTTACACCTTTGGAATTGGAGAGATACCCTTATCCTTTGGGAGTTCAAAGCTTCAAGCCTTTGAGGCACAATGGAGAATGTAGGAGCTTGACTAAAGTAAATGCAAGGAGATGGAATGAGAAAGGAATGTTGAGATTTTGAAAAATGTGGTTGTCTTTCTCAAAATAACACTTAGGAAAGATTTTCAAATGATTGAGAATAAAACCAAGTAGGTATGCCAATAAAATCTCATTAAGTTCTCAATGGGAGGTTTGGTGGGGCATTTATAAGTTCGCCAAACAAACTAGTTATTTTTTTCCCATTTGAAAATAGTTGATTTTACAATGATTAATTAGTGTAAAGTGGTTGATTGATCAATCACGTGTAATGACTATTTTTCTATTAGATTGTGACTTATTGATTGATGGTATGATCAATCAATATTTTTTCGTTGGATTTAACATTTTAAGTTGATCGATCAATGTACATGGTATGATTGATCTATCAGAATTCCTACTAGTAATGTATACAAAGTAAGATCGATCAATGACTTTGCCATGATCAATCATACTTTATGTTCCTAGTAGGCAAATTTTTTTTATGATTGATTAGGAATTGAGATGGATCAATCAATTAACATAAATTTTCTTTTCCTAGACAACATTGATTGATTAGTCCAATTGACCTGATCGGTCATTCTTTATAGGACAGTTTGGTCATGTTCGGGATGATCAATCAATTGACCTCAGTTGATTGATCATGTTTTATGTTTTTAGCTTGTGCACTTCTGATTGATCAAATATTGCCAGATGTTGATCGATCGTTCCGTTGCCAATTCATAATGTGAATTTTAAAAGCATGGGAAGTTATGATCATACATGATTCTAACATGTATGAAATGTGTGTATGCATTTGTAAAAACATTTTTGAGTGCAAGGTATGTCCTAAAGCTCCAAAACTTGTATTCTACCTCAAGTTTTGGAAGAATTGGGCTGCTCCTACATAGACTGAATTTTTGACTTATCTCAATACTTCCTAAACCCTAGTCTTCAATTTTTCTTTTCATTTCTGAGGGTGCTTTGATATTATATGGAGTTTGAGGTCTTTGAGGAGTTTGTGTCGATTCAATGCTTAGACCTTTGAGTTTTGTTTCTCTTGAAGGAAATTTATCCGAAATACTAGAATTGCAATTGTTAGCTCAATTAAGTTTTGTTATAATCAAAATCAATAAGAGAGTCAATGCTTGGTCAACAATCTCCCATTTTTTTATGATGACAAAACCTAATGTTCAAAAATTAAAAATATAATATCCCTAGGAGTTGGAGTTATGTAGAATGTGAAAGTTTTTGGAAATAGTTCTCCCTTAATCTTATTTGATTTCACTTTTTAAGCTTTGATTTTTTATTTTTAGTGTGTTATATGTATCTTTTCTTCTCTCCAACTTTTTGTCATACTCAAGAAGATTTCCAATGTCAATTGTGAGTAAAAACTTGGCTCAAGGCCTTCCATATTGTTGTTTTTAGGAGTCGATCATCTATGATCTTGAGGGTCAAGTATGATAGAAGAGAAGGAGGCGAGAAGGAAGAAGAAGGAGAAGGAGAAAAGAATGGGATGACTGGAGTAGAGAAGGAGGATAATGTGGGGAGAGATTAGGGCTCGTTGGAATGACCTAATCCTCCCCCTTAAGATTTATTTATAATGGTTAAGAATACAACAATTATAAGTATACCCTTCATAAAAAAAGTGTGCACAAGAAACAAAAAATGAAGGGCTACTACATAAATGCCATTGAAGCTTGACAATACCTTCTAACACTCCCCTTCAAGCTGGTGGTGAGAAAACATCATATATGCCCAACTTATGTAGTGGAGAGAACTTTTGATATGACTAGTTTTGTGATTATATTGCATTTGTTGAATTTCTAGAAAAGAAAATTTTCACTACCTTGTTTTAATCTGAGTACATGAGTCCCTATTTATAATAAAGGAAAGTTAATAGAATCGAATTACAATTACAGTACACTTGTCCCAATTACACCCAAAGTTTAACACTTAAAAATAAGTCCTAGTATAATTAAACAACTCAACATAAATAGAAGACCAACATAACTAAAACAACTTTAAACTAAGAGTCTTTTGTGTGACTCATGTAAGACTGCACCATAGTAATTTTGGCTCTGTAAGACTTCTTACTATGAGAGTCATGTAAGAGTCTTCCATATCTTCTCTTCAATATGGAGTTTATAACTTCAATTTGCAATGAAAGGGATTCTTGGTCATCAATTTTCCTTGCAGCAAAAAAATCTTCATAAACTAAAAAACATCATCTTTTGTGCTCCACCTTTCTTGAATATTTTGGTCACCTAAAAATTACCAAAACATGTGGAACGACATACCTTTTCTTGTACTTCTTCTACTTCTCCCCATCAATTTGGGGATAAAAAGGACATATAGACCCAACTTGAACAAAGCACAATATGGGAGAAGAAAATCATTCCTAATCGTACCACAATGCTCCATACACCAGTCAAAATGGTCATAGTCTGAAACTCACTCAGTGAAATTTTAAAGGAGGAAACCTAGTCCAACTTTAGGGCTTAAAAAAGAGACTACTTACTTTTTTAGAGTAGCTAAAACACAAATCTCCTCTTGGGTGAAGAATAAAAGAATTGATTCAAGTTAGATGTTGGGCACACTCCTATACTTTTTAGATAGTGGGTCTAGGCATTGATCTGAAGTGATAAAAATACAAGTTGATAAACTGAATAAATACTTTTGGAAAACAACTTTAACCGGAAGGAGGCGATTATGCAACACTTATACTTCCAAAGTGACCAGTTTTTTTTTTTTTTTTTTGGAAAACTAGGGGAGACTATAATGGTAGAACTTAATAAAATTGACCAAGTATAACATTTTTGGGGTAATCATAATTTTTTGGAGTTAACTATGCCGAAGATATACAACCAAGTTACAACACCACAAAACTTGAAAACAACATTGATGCATATCATGAATGATTAAGTTGGACCAAAACTCTCTGATTAGAAGACAAATTTGGCCAAAAAACTCGGATTTTAGGAGAAAAAGGAAACTCAAATCACATTAAAGCTTGGAGATAATAGGAGAGAAAATAGGGGAAAATGAGAGATTTTCGCCAGAACTAACCTTTGATAATTCTGATATCAATATCTCCAACAATATAGCTCAAAATCACAAATGGTTTACTGATCAAGAAACTAGACTAAAATATCTTTAATTTTATATCTAAATTGACATAAAAATATTCGTTCTTGAATCTTTTATGACCTCTTGATTCTTTTCATTCTATATGTTGACCCTTGCTGACTACAATGCGAATATATCCTTAGATATATATTAGATTGACATGTTATTTTCTCCTTCCGAAATTAGGCTTTAATACCTTTCATCCAAGTATAATTTCATTTCATAAAATATACTTCTTTTGAGACAAAGAAGCTGATATATTTCTGGAATTTGTAATCTAGTTGAACTAAGTACTCTTTCTCCTTTGGCCAACATGACCATTGACTCTTCCAAGATTGATATCTCCCTCTAGAAAACTCAAATTGAGAATTGGTTTAATAGATAAGAAAATATACTTATAGATATTTTGTTGAATATTAAATCTCCCTGTAAAGTCTCGTTCTTGATGGCATAAGATGGATCAAAATTCGAAAATTTCTAGTGCTGCTCAAACTTCCCTTGTAGTCTAATGTTTGCTGCTTCAAATATCAATTTCTCTTTGTATAAACTTCGGATTGCCAAAATTCATTTTTGTTTTTAAAGTAGACTTGGATATCGTTCCGTCAATATATAATTTTCTATATGAAAAGCTTAGTATGGGGGTAAAAGTTGAAAGAAAACAACAGTTATTCGAACCGAAAAGAGAAAAAGATAGAGTAAGAACCTAAACTACTAGAGATGATAGATCATAAATTGATCACATTATCTCCATAGGTTGACCGAGTCAACTAACATAACCTGCTCTGATACCATGTTGAATTTCTAGAAAAGAGATAAAATTCACTAAATTGTTGTAATCTAAATACATATGCCCCTATTTATAATAGAGGAAAGTAATAGAATTCAATTATAATTAAAGTACCATTGTCCCAATATTGGTCACATAAAAATTACCACAACATGTGAAACAAAATATCTCTTTCTTTTACTTCTTCTACAAAGTTGATTATGAGAAGAAACATGTGGAAGAGATATAATTCTAGCCTGCAATGTCTCTCTGACAAAGTGATAATCCACTTCAATATGCTTAGTTCTCTCATGGAAAACCAGGTTGGAGGCAATGTGGATTGCATCTTGACTATCACAGTGGAGTTTCGTTGATCCTTCGTTGTTGAAACCCAACTCTTCTAAGAGGGATTTCACCCATAAGAGTTATGTTAGTACATGTGTCATAGCTCTATATTCAGCTTTGGCACTGAATCTTGCAACTATATTTATTTTTTTATTCCTCCATGTCACCAAGTTTCTTCCAACTAGAGTACAATATCCTGAAGTGAACTTTTTGTCATTTGGAGATCCAACCTAATTTGCATTGGTGAAGCCTTCAATTTTGAGGTGTCCATGACACTTGTATAGAAGTCCTTGTCCTGGAGACTTTTTCAAATATCTGAGAATCCTTTCTCATGCCTGCCAATGAGACATCTGAGGTCTGTGCATGTATTAATTGGCTACACTAATTGCGAAGGAAATATTTGGCCTAGTTACCATAAGATAAATCAGCTTCCCAACTAACATTTGATATTTTCCCACATCAACATCCTCTCCAGAACCTACACATAATTTTGTATTTGTATCCATGGAGGTGTCTGCAGGACGACTTCCCATTATACCTATGCTTTTCTGAGTAAGTCAAGTACATATTTCCGTTGTGATAGAATAATGTCATGCTTTGATTGAAGAACTTCAATGCCATGAAAGTATTTTAGGAGTCCGAAGTCTTTCATTTTGAATTCACTACAAATATTGTGCTAACATGATTAATGATGTTGATATCACTACCTTTCTAGATAATATCATTAACATATATGGAAAGTAGAACCACATCGACGTTAGTATGCTTGACAAAGACTGACTAATCTACAGAGCACCACGTGAACCCAAAATGGAGCATAATTTAACCGAACTTATTAAACCGAACTCGTGGGGATTGCTTTAGACCATATAAAGATTTTTTCAAGCGGTATACCAACTTCCCATGAACCACATAACCAGGTGATTCTTTCATATGTATCTTCTCCTTAATATCACCATTGAGGAAGGAATTTTTTACATCGATCTAAAAAATAGACCACTAAGAGTTCAAGAAAGAGAGAGTGAAAGCCATACCGAATTAAGCTAGGTGACAGCTGACAACGTCTCCTCATAATCAACTTCATAGCATTGAGTGTAGCCTTTAGCAACTAGTCAGGCTTAAAGGTGGGCCACAAAACCATTTGGATGATGCTTCAGAGTAAAATCCCACTTACAGCCCACTAGTTGTTTGTCAGAGGGAAGTGTAACTAGTTGCCAAGTCTGATTTTCATAAAGAGCTATCATTTCTTCATCTATAGCCGCTTTCCATCCTGGATACTGGGGGGGCTCCTGATAAGACTGAGGAATAGAAGTAGAGGAAATAGAAGCAAGATACTGACAACAAGATGGTGAGAGGCGGTGAGTAGATACAAAGTGAGATATGGGGTGAAAAGTAGACGGTCGTGTGCAAGGGCAAGGCTCTTTGAGGAGAGCAATCAGATGAGTATCAAAAGGAGGATCAAACACATGAGGGGAAAAATACACATCAAGAAGATCTACAGATGGCATAGGTGAGGTGTTGACCATGGCCTTAGGGGGCTGAAAAGGGACATCATTGCGGCCTGAAGAAGGGAAGTCATCTATCGGCACAATAGGTTTTAGAAACTCAGTAGCGGGAGAGAATTCGGGGGGCACCTATAGGGGAATAAAATGGTTGGTCTTTAAAGAATGTCACTATTAGAAATTAGACACCCTAATTCCAAACCAATGAGAAAAATAATCATAAACGCATAAGAAGGAAAAGGCAAACATGAAAAAACAACAAGATTTATACAGGTTTGCATCAAGGTAAGACTACGTCCTGTCTTCCGTTATTGCAGTAATCCACTATGAAGATTAAATAGTTTACAAGAGAAATTGCACACACTTACAAGTATTGTTTTTCTCCAACCTCTCTAGGCCACGACTGATGCTCCTCTGATGATCAAACCCTAATAGCGGCTCCTCAGATATAAAGAAGATACTAGGGCAACCACGATGCAAGAGTAAAATTTCCAAACTGCCCTTAATGAAATATCGTGGACAAGACAGCGGTCTCGCCCCCCCCCCCCCCCCCCCCCCCCCCGCCGCTCCTATACCCCCTGCGGTGACCTTTCCATAAAGATCGATCTGCGTACCAACTTAGCATAGGGTATTGATTAGGCTCCACAACTTAACAGTCACATCCCTGGACATTAATATTTTCGAAGAGAAGTTTTATAACATACATATCCTTTTTGAGTATGAGAGTACCCTAAAAAAATACATTTAAGTGCTCTTATATCCAATTTAGTAGTGTGAAGAGACGTGACATAAACAAAAATATTACAACCAAAGACATGCAGTGGAAGAGAAAACATGTTATCACTAGGAAAAATATATGAATAAGGAGTGGTACCATTAAGAACTGAAGATTGTAATTTGATAAGAAAACATGTCGTAAGGACAACATGTGGTCAATAGAAGTGAGGCACAAGCATATAATGCAGAAGGGTTGTGCAACCTCAAGTAGATGGCAATTCTTTCTTTCAGCCACACCATTCTACTAGGGTGTAAAGACACATGGTGTTTGGTGAAGAATTCCATTATCAGCACAAAAGGAATGAAAATCGCTCGACATGTATTCCTTGGCATTATTGGAGTGAATAACTTTTATGGTGGTACGAAACTGAGTAGAAACCATGGCACAAAAGGATTTAAATATAGGTAAGACCTCTGATCTATCCTTAAGAAAAAATAACCATGTAACTCTTGATAAGTCATCAACAAAAATAATGAAATACTTAGGCTGAGAAATATTTGAAATATGTAATGGTCCCCATACGTCTGTGTGGACTAATGAAAAAGGACCAACACCTTTATGTTCAATATGAGGGGAATAATTACTCTGGTTTTTACTCATATGACAACACAATTCAAATTGAAAATAAAATGGAATGACAAAAACAAATTTTTAAGTGGTTGTAGAGATGGATGGCCGAGTCTATTATGCCATTGAATTGCCTTCTACTATGAGCTGGATGTGTCAATAATGGCTGGTCAATCGAGATAGTAGAGCCCCCCTTGTTCATGGCCCCCACCAATCACCTATTTTGTTTACAGATTTTGAAAAATACAAGATGCAGGAGAGAAGATAATGGAGCAGTTAAACTTTTTGGTTAATTGACTAACAAATAAAAGATTTAATGGAAACTATGGAACAAATAAGACATCTTCTAATGGAAGTGTTGGTGTGGAAAAAGTAGATGCCATCCCATGTACCTTGGTTTGGGACCCATCAGCTATAGAGACAAACTTGTCAGTCAAACAAGGAGAGATAAAACTCAAAATTTTATAGTTACCTGTTAATTTTCGAAGGGTCCAAAATCAATAATCCAGGATGGGAAAAGTGATGTAGCCAAGACCATACTTGTAATAGTGGCAGCTGCAGTAGATGAAAAGGCCTTGGGAGATACCATCATAGTCTTTATTTTCATAAGGAAGTCAAAATCCTCCTCAAAGATAGTCTTCTTGCCTTTGATTTGCTCAACTTTGGTGTCGTCTTTATCGCCACTAGTGGTGGAGTCTTGATGTGCAGTAACCTAGTTGGGTACACCATGAATTTTCCAACATGTTTCCACTACGTGATTTGTTCTTCCACAATGAGTATAACACCAATCATATCAGGTCAGGAAAATTTTTGACCAAACATGCCTCCTCTACCACGACCACTTTTATTATTTCTGCCTCGACCCCTATTCCCGGAACCTCCATCTCTATTGCTAGAGTACATAGTTGAAGAAGCATCAGAGTGTGTGGTGGAGGATGGGTCTGGGATATGTAGTAAAGTAGTCGATACATAATCAAAGGAACAAAGAGTAGCGAAGCTAAGAATATGAGTCTTAGCTACTTCCAAATAAGGCTTGATATTAGCAAGACAATATTTGTAGAATAAGGTTGAGCAATCTTCCACTCTTGAATAAGTCCTCGAAACCAAGCAAGATAATCATGTACATTCTCCCCCTATTTAGTATTATACATTGTTTGGAAAACATCGTATAATTTTTTTAGACTATTAGCACTAGAGTATAATTTGGCACAAGTATCCCATACTTGTTCAACGGTCTCAAGATGTACAACATTGTTGGTGACATTTTCTTCCATACTATTAATCACCAAGTAGAGAACTTGTGTATCTTCTTTAAGCCATTTCATGTACATACTATCTTCTTCATCCACTGGAAGAGGAAGCTAACTTAAGTGACTCAGCAAATCACGAGTAATGAGGAACCTTTGCACTAATTGAGACCAGCTTAAATAATTAGATACTTCTTTTAATGGAATCGCAGTGATTTTAAGCAAATTACTTTTTCTAGCCATTGAAGTATTTAGCTCAGCAGCCATATATGAGCTTTAAAAGATATTTAACTCTGAACTCCTTGTGCAATGTCAAATATCAAGAGGAGATGATTATATTGCTGCTGTAATAGAGACCAGAAGCACATCTCAGAAAATTAAAATAGCTGCTGAACACTAGTCATTTGTTACCGTAATATGCTGCCGTAAAGAAGATATAAGAGTTGTTGTAATAGGTGTTTAATAAAAGCAATATATGCTGCTGAATGCAAAGTAATGAAGCCACAAATATTTCATACAGTTGCTGCTCGGCTCACTGGGTTAATCGGCATCCGGGTTGGGCTAGAACAGCATTGGATATAATTTTTCCTAACTTAGAAAAAATTAATTCGGCCAATCGTCTTCAACCTCTAGAACAGAAATAATTCTAGTGCAAGCTTCCAACATAGCGGAAAACAACAACCTGTATAATCACCAGCTACGATCTGGCTCTGCAGATAACTCCAAAATTTAAGCTGATACGATCCAAGCAGATGAATAATGGTTTCAGTCTTCGGATGGAAGTCAGACAGTAAGCTACCATCTGGTAACGAATGACAATCTGGTTGCGAAAAACAGCAATGGAAGTCTGTTGTCAAAGAAAACTTGTTGCTTACAAAGATATTGCAATCTGTTGCCAAACAAAGATTAATCCTGGTTCCGATTTTAAGGAAGTCCAGATGAGATCTTAAATAAATAATCCATATGCCAACAAAGACAAAGTTACCTCTGTTGCTATAAAAAGACATTCGAGATTGTGGATTTGCAGAGACGAAGGAGATCAATCAGTAGCAGAGTTTCAAAAAATAGTGGAGAAGATATTGTTGAAATCCGTAATAGTAAATTCTAATCCAGAATTTACAACATGCTAGAATATTACGATTGAAAAACATACCTGGATCCATTCCGTGAATTTCACCTTCTGATGCGGAATCACTATGACGAACTATAAGAACGGATATGGTCTGCCTCAACTAAATCGCCTTATTCCTCAACGGGACCTTCATCTCTCTTCCGGATGGGGAGAAGGGAAACTGTGTGTGATTTAGTATATTGGGGACCATAACCATGTTGTGTCTCTTTATATAGGGTTCCCATAATTCCCTATGGTATCTAGTCAATTGGCCCATATTCATGGCCCATATCCATAGCACATTCCTTAATGGGCTTAACAAAATTAGATCACTTAATTTCAACTCATTCCATTAATAATAGAAAATATAATTGGATAATAAATATGTTACCCAAATTAGTATAGAAAATGTGAATTTCCTAACAATCTCCCACTTGGGTTACATATCATTCCTGAAACAATTATATCACAATTCTTTAGGCGCGCATCTGTATACTATTAATAATGGAACCACCACGACTTTCATCACATTACATTCGTGACTAAACCACGATGATCACCATACTAATACACTCAATGACATAGATCAAATATGGATGAGTAGCATGGAAATTACATACAATGTGATCTCAAACATGCCTATTTCCAACTGGTCCTTCTTAAGTCTTTAGTGAGATCTTTTCATAGTCCTTAACGCAATGTGAACATTGCACATAGAAAAACACAAACAAGTTCATAAATAAAATAATCAGCAATCAATTTTATTAAAAAATCAAATAACTCAATGTCTAAAGCAAACATATAGTACAAAAAATGACTCCCACTAAACCAAGGTATCCTCTGAAATAACGCCCATATGATCAGTGTGCTCATGAAAGACCTTAGGCAGTAAACCCTTGGTTAATGGGTCTGCTAGCATAGAGTCTCTCCCTATATGTTCTATAGAAATTTGCTTATTCTGAACTCTCTCCTTAACAACTAGAAACTTGATGTGAATAAACTTTGACTTCGTCGAGCTTCTGTTGTTGTTGAAGTAAAGTACCGCCGAGTTATTGTCACAGTAAATCTTTAATGGCCTGTCAATGCTATCTACCACTCGCAGCCCAATGGCAAAGTTTCACAACCATATTCTGTGGTTGGATGCCTCAAAACAAGCAATGAACTCTGCAACCATGGTTGAAGAAGCTATGAGAGTCTGTTTATCAGACTTCCATGAGATAGCTCCTTCACCCAACATAAAGATGTAGCCTGATGTGGAGCGTCTGCTATCTTGGCATCCGGAAAAGTCGGACTCAGAGAACCCAATGATCTCTAAACTGTCTGATCTTTGATAAGTAAGCATGTAGTCTTTTGTTCTCCTCAAATAACGCATCACGCGTTTGGCTGCCTTCCAATGATTCATACCCGGATTACTCAAATACCTGCCTAGAATTCCTACTATAAATGCTATGTCGGGACGAGTACAAAAGTGAGCGTACATTAAACTCCCTACTACTGTTGCATAAGGAATTTTCTGTATCTCTATTCTTTCAAGATCATTTTTAGGGCACTGTTTGAGACTAAACTGGTCTCCTTTAGCGACGGGTGTGTCTCCTGGTTTACTATTTTTCATGCCGAATCTACTCAATACCTTATCAATATAGCTCTTTTGTGACAACCTAAGGATACCTTGAGAACGATCTCTAAGTATCTGTATACCTAATACAAAAGAGGCATCACCAAGATCTTTCATCTCGAATTTCTTCATCAAAAATTTCTTGGTTTCGTGTAGTAAGCCTATATCGCTACTAGCGAGTAGAATATCATTGACATATAATATCAGGAAGATGTATTTACTCCCACTGAACTTATGATATACACAGTCATCAACAATATTCACCTCAAAACCGTACGAGACTTCATGGAACTTGTGATACCATTGACGGGAAGCCTGTTTGAAACCATAGATGGATTTCTTCAATTTACTGACCATAGACTTTGGATCACCAGATACAAAGTTTTCTGGTAGTACCATATAAATCGTCTCATCAATGTCTCCATTGAGAAACGCAGTTTTGACATCCATCTGATGTAGCTCTAGATCTAAATGAGCCACTAGTGCCATTATTGTTCTAAAAGAGTCTTTCGAAGATACCGCAGAGAAAGTCTCTTTATAGTCTATGCCTTCCCTTTGAGTAAAGCCTTTAGCGACTAGTCGGGCCTTATATCTCTCAACATTGCCCTTTGAATCCCTCTTGGATTTAAATATCCATTTACAACCAATAGGCTTCGCACCTTTAGGCAACTCGATGAGATTCCAAACGTCATTTTCTTTCATAGACTTTTTTTCATCCTTCATGGCATCAATCCACTTTTGAGAGTTAAAACTACACAAGGCTTGACATAAGTTAATCGGGTCATCTTCTATCAATCCGACGTCATCCTCATGTTCTTGGAGAAATATGATATAATCATCTGGAATCACATTTCTCCTCTCCCTAGTGAATCTCCTTAATGGTACTTCTTGAGGTTGTTGAGTTTGTACTAAAGGTGGTGCAAGAGGAAGAATCTCATTGTGGTCTGGATCTAGAACAATGTCAAGAATAGGAGCCTGAACATTGTCCTCTAGGGCCTGAACTGTGTCTTGAATAGCAATAGGTATGAAGACCTGATCACTATCAATAACAGATTCTTCTTCAAAGACAACATTCCTTATGTTTTCTTCCCCTCCAAACTCAATAACCTCAAGGAATCTCACAAGTCCCGTTTCAAAGAAGGATCGTGATGTGGGATCGTAAAACTTATAACCCTGAGAGCGTTCAGCATAACCAACGAAATAATAGCTAACCATCCTTGAGTCCAGTTTTCTTTCATGTGGCCTATAAGGCCGCGCCTCAGCTAGACAACCCCAAATGTGCAAGTGCCTAATGCTAGGCTTCTTGCCTGTCCAAAGTTCATAGGGGGTTTTGGCAACTGCTTTGCTCGGTACCCTGTTAAGGATGTACATTGCGGTCTTGAGAGCTTCTCCCCAAAGTGACTCTGGCAAAAAGGAATGACTGATCATACTCCTTACCATATCCTTAAGAGTTATGTTTTGTCGCTCTGCAACACCGTTCATGTTGGGTTTGCCCGGCATGGGGTATTGCGGAACAATTCCACACTCTTTGAGGAAAATTGCAAAGGGTCCTGGACGTTGTTC
Source organism: Aristolochia californica (assembly GCF_029961685.1). NCBI lineage: Eukaryota > Viridiplantae > Streptophyta > Magnoliopsida > Piperales > Aristolochiaceae > Aristolochia > Aristolochia californica. The sequence goes on along the minus strand of NW_027182257.1, from coordinate 15,445,699 downwards.
TCCTGATCCATCATACCATCTGTAGTATTAACCACCACGGTAGGATTTGACAGCCTTGATTTTCTTTCCAAGTTGAAGTTCAACTTCAGCTTTGAAAGACTTAAAGACGTCCAGGGATTGTGACTTCTCATGTATAAAATATAGGTAACTGAATCTAGAGTAATCGTCTATGAACGTAATGAAGTATTGTTGGCCATTCCATGAAGCTATAGGGAATGGACCACAAATATCTGTATGTATAAGTTCTAAGACATCTTTAGCTCTTTCGGCACCTAATTTTCTAACATTTGTTTGTTTCTCCTTGATGTACGCAACACAAACTTGGAAGTTTGTAGTATCTAGGGGTTCAAGAATTCCATCCGACACAAGCCTTTGAATTCTCTATTTAGAGATATGTCCTAAATGTCACTTAATTTTCACTTTTTACCACATGAACTAATTCGCAATATTTCTCTATAGGAACTAACAACTTCAAGCATATATAGATTATTAAGGGACCGGAACCAACAAAATTTGAATTTTGGTAGAGACTAACTTTATTATTTCCAAAAGAACAAGAAAAACCTGATTTGTCCACAATGGAAATAGAAATTAAATTCCACCGAAAAGATGGTGCAACAAATGTCTCAAATAAACCCAAATAAAATCCAGTGCTTAATTTCAATCTGAAAGTTCCTATAGCCTCTACTGCAACTTTATTGCCGTCACCCACAAAGATGAATTTTTCAGCATCAATTGGCGGTCGGCTCCACAGGCAACCCTACAAAGACATACTAATGTGAGTGGTAGCACTAGAATCCAACCACCAAGTGTCTTTAGGTACAGAAGCTAAATTAACTTCAGAATTAACCAAAGTTAGAGGCATACCCTTCTTTACACGCCAGGTGGCGTACTTGGGACAATCCTTCTTCATATGTCCCGACTTCTTTCAGAAGAATAAAGTAAAATCCTCAGCCTGCTTCTTTTGTTTCTTAGTCTGAGAAGAACCTACCACAGTAGCCTTACCTCTCTTCTTCTTCGTGTACTGAGAGGTTGAGGCCAAGTGAGCACTTTTAGTCTTATCCCATTGCTGCCTCTCTTCCTCTTGTACATAGTGAGATATAAGCTCATTTAGGGTCCATTTGTCCTTCTGAGTGTTATAACTCACTTTGAATTGGCCAAAGTGCGCAGGAAGAGAGATCAGAATCAAGTGCACGAGCAAGTCCTCAGACAGCTCTAACTTAAGTGACTTGAGTTTTGATGCGAGATGAGACATTTCCATGATGTACTCTCTTATGTTCCCTTTCCCTTTATACTTCATCAAAACGAGTTTAGCCAAAAGGCTACTCACCTCTGATTTTTCATTCTTGGAAAAATATTGTTCAATTTCTTCTGGGAACTTCTTGGCGCTCTTGCTCTCTGTCATAGAGCCCCGAAACGCCTCCGGAATGGAACGTGTCATGATCATCAAACACATTCGGTTAGAGCGCTCCCACTTCTCAATTTTAACCTCATTGAGGTTATCAGGAGTAGAAATGGGTGGCTCTGCCCGAAGTGCAAGATCTTAATCCATACAACCGAGGACAATTTCCACGGTATCTTTCCAGGCCTTAAAATTCATCCCGCTTAACATTGGAATGCTGCTTATTTGAGCAGTAACATTTGAAGCAGTAGCAACAAAAACTATATAAAGAACAAAATAAACAAGCATACTCACATTAACTAGCATGTCATATAAAGAAAAATAGACAAGTACAAGATAAAATCCAAATTGGGGACCCATCTCAAGATACCTAGTACAACATTAATTCCTAGCCTTTGGACAGAGAAATTAATTGTAAGTGGTACTCTCAGTGCAATAATCAAATACTGACAACAAGTTCTATCAAACAAAAGCCTTTCTTTGGACCGACTATTGTTCACATGAAAGTCTTTATAATTGTCACACATTTATCATCATAGGTACGTTGTTTATTTGGCCAAATTGTGTCTTCCTTTTGGGCCGAACACAAGTTGCATAAATAACTCCGTACAAACATCTATGTATTTCTAGTCAAATTATTCCACACTACAGAGGTTACTTTGGCAACATGTAGCTTCAAACAATTTGATTGAAAATACTAGACCAACTTAACAAAATAATTTTTTTTTTAATTCAGTTGCCCAACACTATGGCACCACCCCATTGGCGCCGCGGTGTTGGCCTGTATTTTCGTGGAGCTGGAATGAATATTCTGTAATGTAATATATATAAACAAAATATTTAATCAAATATAAAAAACAAATATAAGCAGCCTTATTAGGCATATGCGCCAAACGCAAGAGTCAGCTCGGTCGAGCCAGCTTAGCCCGAGTCGAGCCGATCTGTAGAAACCGATTCGAATTGACTCATTCGAGTCAATCTCATTAGGTAAGTCTTAAAAACCCCGAGTTGTTTTTTTCTATGGCAATGCTGCAGTTTGTCCAATAGACATAGCAGCGCACCCGTTGCTTTGAACGGGCACAGCAGCTGCCCAACGGACGCACGCCCACTGCAGTGAACTGGTACTACAGTTGCCCAATGGGCATGGCAGCGCACCCTGTGGAGGCAACGGGCGCTGCTGTCACCCAATGGAGACAGCAGCCCTCCCAACAGGCGCTGCTGCCGCCCAAGGGCCATGGCAGCGCTCCCGACAGGCACTGCTGTCACCCAATAGGCACAGTAGCGGCCTGACAAGCACTGCTAGCACCCAACGGCACGACAACGCTCCTGACGGGACCTGCTGTTGCCCAACAGCAACGGCAGCGCTCCCGATGGGCACTGCTGTCGCCCAATGGCCATGGCAGCGCTCCCGACGGGCGTTGCTGTCGCCCAAGGTTCCTCTGGTGCCCCTCCTCTGTTCTCTCGCTGGACGTCGTTACTACAGCGCAATTTTGTTGTTTTTCGATGCTTCTTGCCCCTTCTGGCGACGAAAAATAGATGACGACGACAGAAAAAATGCTGCCTACAAACAACTTCTTCTGTCGCCCTCACCCTCTCTGCTCACGCATAGAGAGAAAAACAAGAAAAATAAAAAACAGGGAGCGGGGGTGGATGTGGGTGGGCACAATGCAACAGATTTTGTCACCGCTCCCATTTATCCCGTTGGACGTCGCTGCAGCGTCCAACGATGTGGTTGCGCACTGCGCACAGGAGCGCAACTTTTCCTTCCTGAGCGCGCAGGAGGTGAACTTGCCGGAGACGAATTCCGTGGAGAAATTAAAATTTCTGCACTCCATGAAATTAATCTAGAAATCCTAATAATTTAACTTGTACTGCTTGATACCACTTGTTGAAATCCGTAATAGTAAATTCTAATCCAGAATTTACAACATGCTAGAATATTAGGATTGAAAACATACCTGGATCCATTCCATGAATTTCGCCTTCTGATACAGAATCACTATGACGAACTATAAGAACAGATATGGTCTTCTTCAACTAAATCGCCTTATTCCTCAATGGGACCTTCGTCTATCTTCTGGATGGGGAGAAGGGAAATTGTGTGTGATTTAGTAAATTGGGGACCATAACCATGTTGTGTCTCTTTATATAGGGTTCCCATAATTCCTTATGGTATCTACTCAATTGGCCCATATCCATGGCACATTCCTTAATGGGCTTAACAAAATTAGATCACTTAATTTCAACCCATTCCATTAATAATAGAAAATATCATTGCATAATATATTTGTTACCCAAATTAGAATAAGAAATGTGAATTTCCTAACATATATCTCTTGGAGAATTAGTAGTAAATCTTCCCGAATAGAGCAAATATATTCTCGGCAATCTTCCAGAAATAAACCAGCCAGCAGAGAAGATCACTGATTCAAAACAACGCAACAAAGCAAAGATTGCGGTTCCAGCGAAGATCACTCTACTCAATCACCGGCACTAAGGACTCAATCTACGCTCATAGATATAGCAGTCATCCAGACAACATCAAGAAATCACCAACGTCGGCAAGATACCAAGCAATAGAGTCAAGCCGTGAATCAATTTTTTGAAAAATCAGTAGTACGGATCTTCCAAAAATAAACAGAGCTTACGAAGATGGAAAAAAAATCCTCGGAGAACCAAAAAATCTCGTGTTCAGTAGGTCTCGCAGCAGCAGTGGAGGAAACTTTTTGAGTTAGAGCACTTGCTGGTTTGCCGTCTCCATCACCAACAAAATATTGTAAGACGATGATAATTTTTTTTTTTTGAAATGATGTTGATTTTTATTAAGACAAAAGCTCAAAAGAGCATATTAAAAAGGAGGAAATCCTTCCCATACAATGAGAGATTGTTGGGAAATTCCAAATTTAGCCAATTTATCAGCCAAAGAGTTGGCTGATCTAGGAATGAGATTCCAATTACATTGCAAAGAAGATACAATGTTAGCAATACTATCAGTGATGGGCCAGTGGTGCCAAGGGGGCAGGCTGTCTTTGGAACACCAACTAATAATCGTCTTCGAGTCACCTTTAATGATTAGCTTGCCATGGAGACAATCTCTGAAGATTTGGAGGCCGAACATCAGTGCACTAACTTCAGTAGTATTAAAATCGACAATGCCCACCGGATCCGCATAAGAAAGAATGGGGTCTCCATTTTGACCTCTGAATATACCACCTGCTCCTGTTGGACCAGGACATCCAATAGCACTACCATCAATATTCAGCTTTATGCAGTCTCGAGGGGGAGGATCCTAGATAACCATTCTAGGAGCCCTGCTAGGGCCAGACATGTGAGCGATCAAATTCCAATTTTCCCGAAGGGAAATCCCTGAAAGAGTGGCAAAATCCTTCTTTGTAGGAAGCCAGATCGAGATGAGGTCAACGGCATAAGAAGTCGTGTTATCTGGGGTACTAGCTTTGGAATTGAATCTTCGGTTGTTCCACTTGAGCCAAATGCACCAAGGAACATGTGCAAGATAGGCTGAAAGAATTAACTTGCCTAGCCGATGGGAGGCCACGTCAGGCAAAGGGCCACTTGTGGAAGGCGAACGTCCCTCTGCGTGTGGCTGGAAGTTGAAGATGACCTCTAGCTCACGTAAATAAAAAAAAATTAGAAACTTAAGTAAAAAAGTTTCATTTAAATAACGAGTTGACTCGGCTGAGTCGACTCTTACCGGTTGTGCAAGATCGATTTAACTGAAGCGAGTCAGACCTTATCAAGTCGTTTGGGTTGAATCGGACGGGTGAGTCATGGCGCAGATGGGTGGATCGTTTCGGCTCGCTGGTTCCAACTCGCTGACCCAACCTGTCCTGCCCACGAACCAGACAAGTCAACTCGGTCGGCAAAATAAAAATCCTGGGCCTACGGGGATTCGAACCCGAGCACAGGAAACGGGTAAAACCCTTGAGACCATTAGGCTGTCTGGTTGTATGTGTAATTTTTGGATACACAAAATATAGATTCAAATTTCAGTAATCTGTTTTTTGCAATTTTCATAATTGTGCAAAATATTTAGGTTTTATGCATATTTTTATGTTGACCTAAATATAAGGATGATTAATTGACATTTATTTTAGTCAATTATTTTTATGTCATATTTTTTTGTATACATTTGAATAATTGAGAAATTGCCACAACATTCTTAATGATGCAAATGTCTAGTGACATTAAGTTTAGTCACATAAAGTTATTGACATAAAAAAAATTGTGATTAATCATGGAGATATAATAATTTAACCCCACAGGGTAAATGTTATATTTACGTGATTATTCAGGATGGGAAAGAAATATTTAAAAAAAAATTCTAGTTGCCTACAGGCCTAGAATATTCCTTTACACACAAATTTCTAGGTCCCATCATAAAGAGTCATAAATCGCATATGTGTTATAATCTAAGCCCACAGGAAAGATTATAATGACACGCTAATTTATTTTTTTGGATTATTTACATGGATAAGTGTTCAAAATTTTTGCTTCATTACATGTTTAGTAAGCTTGTTATCTATTTTTTGCTGCTCTTCAAACTTAATTTGTCCCAACCTTTGATTCCTCTATTTTTCCCTGAAATGGAGAAAATTATATTCAATGGAATGAGAAAATTCTCCTGTTATTAGGGTGCATGGATCTTGACTTGGCACTTAGAGTGGATGAACCTCCGAAACCCACGAAATCCAGTACCCAAATTGAGAAAACATCATTTGTACTTTGGAGAGATCCAATCGATTAAGTTTGATATTTATTAAGTCTCATATTGGGAAGAGTATTCGTGGATCTATTCCTGAATGTGCCAAAGATAAGAAATATCTTCAAGCGATTCATGAACAATTTGAGACTTCTGATAAGACATTAGCAAGCACCCTGATAACCCAAATGTGTTCCTTAGTGTGTTTTGAATCTAATATGACTCATGCTTCTTATAACACTTGGTGGATTGATTTTGGTAGTACAATCCATGTTGCCAACACCATGCAGGGTTTCTTGAACCAACGAAAATCGTCGCCAATTGAATGCTCCATCTATTCAGGAAACAAGATGGGTTCACATGTAGAGGCGGTTGGAACTTTCAGACTTGTCCTAAATATTGGCTTTGTCTTAGACCTTGAAATGACATTTTATGTTCCATCTTTTTCTAGAAATATTGTCTCAATTTCCAAACTTTTACCCTTTGGATTTAGTTTTAATTTCCTTGGAAATTTCCTCCATTTGTATAAAGACCATTTTCTTGTTGGAAATGACATTTTGGAAGAAGGATTGTTCAAACTTCTTTTAAACCTTCCATTTAATTGCAGTCTTACTACTATGCATGGTATTAATGTTGGTATTAAGAGAAGTGTTATAAATGAGAAATCCTCCATGTTGTGGCATAGGAGATTAGGCCATATCTCCATTGATAGAATTAAAAGATTAGTTAATGATGGAGTCCTTAAGGCTCTTGATTTTACTGATTTTAGTACATGTGTGGATTGCATTAAAGGAAAGTAAACCAACAAGTACAAGAAAGGTGCCAGGAGGACTTTTGATGTCTTAGAAATCATACACAGTGATATTTCAGGTGCTTATGATCCATATTTCAATGGTCAGAAGTATTTCATTACCTTTATTGATGACCATATACGTTATATGTATCTCTATATGCTTTATGATAGAAGTGTAGCACTAGATACTTTTAAGGTCTATAAAGCAGAAGTAGAGAAACAATTAAGTAAACAAATCAAAATCGTGAGGTCAGATAGAGGTGGTGAATATTATGGAAGGTACACTAAAAGAGGACAATTGCTTGGTCCTTTTGCAAGGTTTCTTGAAGAACAAGGTATTGTGCCACAATACACAATGCCTGGCTCACCGTCTCAAAATGATGTGGCTGAAAGAAAAAATCGAACATTAATGGACATGGTGAGGAGTATGATTACTAACTCCGATCACCCATTGTCTTCGTGGAGTGAAGTTCTCCAAACTGCAGTCTATGTACTCTATAGGGTTCCAACCAAGGCGGTTCATAAAATGTCATTCGAGTTATGGAAAGGTTGGAAACCTAGTTTAAGGCATGTACATGTTTGGGGCTGTCCAGTTGAAGTTCGGCTTTAAAATCCACATGAGACAAAGTTAGCCTTTAGAACAGTCAGTGGACATTTCATTGGCTATGCAAAAAAGTCTAAGGGATACGGATTTTATTATCCATCTTGTTTGACAAGAATCGTCGAATCTAAGAATGCAAGGTTCCTTGAGAATGATGAGATTAGTGGGAGTAGCCAACCTCGAAACTTAATTTTTGAGGACCATACAAGTACTCCACCTGCTTCTACAAATTTGGATAGATTGGTTGTTGTTCATCAAAATCATCAGGATTCTATTATTCCAGTACAACCAATAGTTGAAGCACCATCTTATTATGAGGATACTCCTATAGATCAGGTAACTCAACATTCTTAACCTGAAAATATTGAAGTACCATTAAGAAGATCTTCAAGAGTTAGGAAACCTGCAATCTCTTCAGATTATGAAGTGTACGTTCAAGAATCTGACATGGACATTTGTGCTGAAGTTGATCCTATTACGTTTTCACATGCCATGAGTGGACAAAAATCCACATTATGGAATTATACCATGAAGGAAGAGATGGATTCAATGGCTAAAAACCAAGTCTGGGATCTTGTTGAATTACCTAAAGGGGGAAAGGCTGTACATGGGTTTTGAAAACCAAAAGAAACTATTTCGGCAATATTGAACGATATAAGGCAAGATTTTTAGCCAAAAGATTTACTCAACAAGAATGAATTGATTATCACGAAACCTTCTCTCCTGTTTCAAAGAAACATTCATTTGGGATAATTATGACATTAGTAGCTCATTTTGATATGAAGTTACATCAAATGGATGTGAAATGGTTTTTCTCAATGGAGACCTAGAAGAAGAGGTTTACATGAAACAACCTGAAAGTTTCATTTTAGAGGGGAATGATCATTTGGTTTGTAAACTTAAGAAATCTATATATGGACTAAAACAAGCCTCCCATCAATGGAATTTAAAATTTCATGATGTTATTTATTCATTTGGGTTTATGAAAAATATCATGGATCAATGTATATACCATAAGGTCAGTGGGAGAAAAATAATTTTCTTAGTCCGATAAGTAGATGATATTCTACTTGCTTCAAGTGATTTAGGATTACTTCATGAGGTCAAACGATTTATCTCGTTGAAATTTGATATGAAGGATATGGGCGAAGCTGCTTATGTCATAGGCATAAAGATTGATGGAGACAGATCCCAAGGGACATTAGGGTTGTCTCAAGAAGCCTATATCAACAAAATTCTAGAGAGGGGGAAAGGCCATCGCTGATCTGTTCACAAAAGATCTACTACCTGCTGTTTATAAGGAACATGTTGAACATATGGGACTCAGTTCTATTAAGTAATTTTTGTAATTGAGATTCCCTTTGTGTTTGTATCGCAATTTTGTCAATGAAAAACTTCATTAAGTACACTTGTTGGTTCGTCTGGGTAATCAATAGAGTACTGCTTCATGACGAAGCAAGTACTGTCCATACCGGAGGAGATTTGAGTCAAATAAAGATGAAGGAGATTGCCAGGCATCTAATTTACAGCATTGACTCGGCTGCATGTATCAAACAGCGGGGTCTGGCACCAACTCCTTGATTGGGGCACCGAGCAAGGTCTCACAGAGACAGAGTAGCATCAGAAGAAAACTTGCAGTAAAATCAAAACATGAAGTTGTAACTATGAAAAAATAACCATCAATACAAGAAAGAAAAAGGAAAAAATGGGTTTATGGACTCCTAAAAAACATAGCTACGAGTCTTGAAAATCAATGCTCTAATACCATGTTGATTTTCAAGACTCCATGAATTTAGCTCAAGGAGAAAAAGGGAGAGAGACCCATTGGGAGAAAACCAAAGGAAGAAGAGGTTATAAGTTTGATATCCTAACCCTCCCCTTGAAGCTCAATTTATAGATTAATGAAACTATTGTATTACAATAATACCCCTGAACTTAGGGTTTTAAACCTAAAACTTTAACTTAATTACATCAATGCCATCTCTATAAAATGACCCTTTATTTACCATTCTGCCATTATTTTATGTTCATGTGGGCCTTCTCCTTGATCAATAGGCCTTGAGCCCATCTTCCACATCTCTTGGATGTGTGGTCTTCCTTGGTCTTATGGGCTTGAGCCCATCTTTTAACATACATGGATATATGGGCCTTCCCAGGTCATGTGGACTTGGGCCCTATCTTCCAACAAGGATTAATTACTAGCACCAAAAAAACACCAGGGCTGGACACATGAACAGCAACATAGTAAGTCCAGAATTTCATCCTCCAAAAACCAATAATAGTAGCAGTAAAACAAGTATGAAAAGCCTGGTAATTGTGAATTTAATCACAAGATTCTTTTCCTAATTGATCAAGTCCATATGAGGAAAGTTTCCAATCAAAATCCCAACGAAATTCTGGCTGGAATCCTTTCCTGATTCTGAAAAAACAAACTAGGAAACTTTCCAAAAATATACTTTCCTAGATTAGCAGCACTTTCCCTAATTAGACTTTCTAAAGATAAGAACTCCTTGACACTTTACTGAGATCAAAAGAGGCTTCAAAAAATTGATGAATCTCTGTAAAATCCTACAGAATTCTGGAGTTCACATAGAGGTTCTTTGCATCCATCAAACAACAATGCATGATTGTAAATTTCAGCAATCTATCAACCAGCATTGCGGCAATTCCACTCAAGTATGTAATAAAGAGAGAGGTAGTCAGTAGTGATAGATTAGACTACTGATTTATAGAGATAAATATCATCAACCATCCAGAAATTTATAAGAAAAACAAGGCTTTATAAGGCATAGAAACAGGTTTATAAAACACCTCAAACCGATAACTTTCTTCCACAAAAAAAAAACCAGCTTTCATGGAGTAGGAAAAGACATCAAATTTTCCTCAAAAATCTCATGAAAAATCATAAATTCTGGAAAAATATCTGGCATTAATATATATGAAACATCAAGGATCAAACCTGGAAAAAAACTTAGTTTTCCCAAGTAATTCCAGTACAAACCGAAGAAGATGATTTCAGCTCTTCAAATTGAATCTTGCACCTTGGAGTCCTGAAATAATCTGCTTTGATTCCATGTTGTTTTCAAGACTCCATCATCTATGATCTTGAGGGTCACATGTGATAGAGGAGAGGGAGGAGGAGAGAAGGAAGAAGAAGAAGAAAGAGAAGAGAAGAGAAGAACAGATGGAGAAGATCAGGATGACTGGAGTGGAGAATGTGGAGCAAGTAGAGGAGAAGGTGGGGAGAGATTAGGGGTCGTTGGAATTACCTAATCCTCCCTCTTATGCTTTATTTTTAGTGGTCAAGAATACAACAATTATAAGTATAACCTTCACCCTAAAAGTTGTGAATAAGAGAAAAAATAAAAGGGTTATTACATTAATGCCATTGAAGCTTGACCATATCTTCTAACACATATATAGAGTTCAAAATTTACAAAAACGTATTGTAGTGTTTAAACGACAGATACAAGCAAAAAAATCAACTATAAGTACTAATGGAATTGGGCTGATAAAAAAAATAGGTCAGAAGGCAACTATTGAGGCAGTGGTGGCAGCATTGAGCGACTGATTAGAATCTTGAGCATGCTCTCAATCCTCTAGCTCTCTTGTAGCTCATCTTCAGCTGTTCTTGAGTAGCAAGAATAGGTGCTTGAGTGGCCTTCATGTCATCCACTGCATCCTCTAACTCCTTCAATCGGTCCAAAGAGGAGGATGCTTCTTCAATCCTCTTCCTCTTCGCGAACTCAAACTGTTCAACCTATGATTTCGGGCTCATCTCATCCCTGAAGCCAACTGCTTGTGGTGCCTCCTTCCCAATAAGCTTCTTCTAAACCCATAGGCCTCTCTACTTGGCGAAGCCAAACTTGCTAACCATTGTTTCAGCGATCGACATCTTCCTCATGATTTGCACTCTCTCCTTGTTGGTGAGATCAACCCCACAATGCTGAAGGATGGTGGTGATCAGCTGAGGAAATGGGAGGCCATCCTCTCATGAACTGGAGGCAATATCCATCGTCTTGCTCGTCATGACGTAGTCAAAGCTGAGGCAGATTTTCTGTGTAATGGCCCACATCCTGAAGATGTCAACCTTAGTCGAATAGGAAAATGCCCCCTTCATTGGGTTTAGGACTTGTGTGACAATCTCCATGATGACTCTCTATGTCATAGTGATTTCCTTTATCTTGACTTCATATGAACTTTCTGCCATTTGCCTAAGCACTAACTGAATATCGTTTTAAATGTTCTGTGGGAGCTCACTCCTTAGATCAACCGGCCAGTTTTACTGCATGTATCTTGTCATCCCCATGAAAGCGGTCCCTAATAGGTCATTCAGCTCTATGGACTGAATAAATACCATAGTCTTCTTCACTTAGGAAGTAATCCTCAAATTTCAAAGGGAAAGTTCTTCAACTTCCAAATTAGAGTAAAAAACTTTTACTAACATATGGTAAACAATCTCTTCTCTCTCTCTTATACCACTATGTACTAGAAGAAAAACTCCTCAAAATATCAGTTTCCCTCGAAAAAAACTAAAGCCATTTGACTTGGCTCCACAATGCTCTTGGAAACAAAATTTTGGAAGTACTTACTCTGTTGTTGACATGTGCAGAAGTGTTCACGCCAATTGGGTATTTTCTTGCACTATCTTGTTCATTGGATGGAGTACGCTTCTTTGCCATAGATTTTGTGCAAACTATTTTGAAAATCAAGTTGGTGGAGGTGAAGAGCAAAAAGTAAAGAAAAAGGGTGTCCTTTTTTTGGACTTAGAGGCGGAATATCTCTAAAATCAAAATGAAGCATAGGAATATGGCTCTAGAAGGTCAAGAATGTTAGGAATCGGAGTTTGGGAGAGTTTGGAATGAGAAAATGAAGTGAAACGTTGTTTAAAACTTTTGAACTTTTTATTTAGTGTTGTGCATGATCAATCATTCTGTCTCAATTGCTCTATCAATCGCTTAAGTTAATTGATGAACCTGCATTGATTGGTGAATGCCCTTTGCACAGTGACTGAACTGTAATCTTTTGGTTTTCACTTCACTCTTATGGCACTAATTTTGTGGGATGAGTCTTTTAAACTCAATTTTATTAGCCTAGGTGAATCAAGGTGGGTTGTGATTTGTGCACTAGTTGATTTTCAGTATGAACGAATTCAATTCAAATCACCTTGGTTTGAACCAACTCTCTGATGAATTGATGTTTTATTTCTCTATGTTTTGATCGAGAGTGGTAAACCAAGTTCTCTATGTTTCCAAGTAATTTACTGTTACTGCTTGTACCCTTTCTGTCAATTTTACATCCGGCAAAATCGGCATCAGAGTAACCTACTAGATCAATGATTGATGATTTTGAGTACTAAAGACCTAAGATGGGTGTTCGAAGTAAATAATGAAAAATTCTTTTCACAAGCATTAAGTGAAATTCTCTAGGGTCAGATTGAAATTTAGTACACACATGCATAGTGAGAAGACTATGTCCAGTCTACTCATTGAAAGGTAAAGTAAGGAACTTATCGTATTTCGATGAGTTTTTTTATCTATGGCCTTACTGGAGTTGTCTGAGTCAAGTTTCAAGGACGAACTCATGGGTATGCTAATTGACTTAAGATTTTGAATGTTAAATCTCTTAAACAATCCTTTAATGTATTTGGACTGAATTATGAATGTATATTTTCAGTTTATTTTACTTGAAGTCCATGGAAGAATGCGAGTTCACCCATTAAACTCTTTTCAAACTCATTCTTCATTACACTAGCAAATTATTGGCATTGAGAGAGGTTTGTAGAACCAAATATGATATTATCCATATAAATTGAATGATAAACAAATTTTGATCTCGGTTTTTAGTAAATAGAATTTTATCTATGTTGTCTCTCTTATAATCGTCATTCTCTAAGAATTTGCTTAATCTTTCATACCAAGATGTAGGAGTTTGCTTTAACCCATATAATACTGTGTAATTTGTATACATGGTCAAGTTTGCTCATATCTTCAAATCCTTCGGGTTATTCAACATAAATTTCCTCTTGAATGTACCATTTAGGAATGTGCTCTTGAAATCCATTTGGTACAATTTGAACTTCATGTGACAAACATAGGTTAATAAGATTCTAATTGACTCTAGTCTTGCCATGGGTGCATAAGTCTCTCCGAAACCAATTCCTTCCTCTTGGTTATATCCTTTGGCAACTAACCTAGATTGTTACTTCCTGTATGGACTTCTAAAAACACCTTAAAACAAAACCAACTATTCTAATTCTTATAACTTGTGTGTGAACTTCTATCTGGGTGTGCAACTTAGTCAATAGTTTATATTTTTTTTCTCTCGCTGTGCTGCAGCACTGGAAGTATGAAGCTGAACACATGGCTAAGAAGATTGAGCTTCTTGAAGCCTCTAAGAGGTGAGAGCACTACATATCTTACATTTTAGCAAAGATCTGCCTAAATTATTAATTCTGTTTAAAAATGAAAACTGAATCCTTCTGCAGAAAGCTATTGGGCGAAGGTTTGGGAATATGCTCCTTGGAGGAACTGCAGCAGATTGAGAGCCAATTGGAGCGAAGCCTTAGCAATATACGGTCGAGAAAGGTTAACCAATAAACAGTCTAATAATCTGCATTGCTTACCATCCCCTGCTGTCTTTGAACATTTGGGTGTTTCTTTCCTACAGAATCACTTATTCAACGAGCAAATTCAGCTACTAAAGGAAAAGGTAAGCAGTAAAACCTCAACCTCCAAACAAACAGCAGTCTATTTTGTTTTCAAATTTCTGACTGGATTTCAATGGATTTTAGGAAAGAATCCTTAAAGAGGAAAATGCAATTTTAAGCATGAAGGTAAGTATTCCTTCTTCTTGATGCTTTTTGCATCTTGTATTAACAAAGTGGATAACAGAGTAGGGGGAACCATCATTTCAGTGTGGAGTCCAACCAAGGCAGGAAAGCAGTCAGGGTGAGATTGTGCCTCATGAGCAGAGCTCCCAACACTCAGGCGTAGTGACAGATCTTTTCATTGGAAGAGGGAACACAAGCTACAGTTTGCCAAACTGACACACGAAACTTCTTGAAGCCCGGTGCCAGTTAATTGAACGATAAAGAGGGAAACGTTAAAAAGTGATATCAAATGACTGCAGCAAGCATTTGTGCAAAAATAATGAACAGATTATATGGAGTATCAACAGAAGATGGTTCAAGTAAATAATGACATCAGATTATTGTAGTTGAAAGATTTCTTAGTTCTTTTTTGATGTTGTGTTAACAACTCAGCCAAATTACTAAAAAAGGATGTGGTATCAATCACATGTTCTAATCTTCAGAAATTTGAAACGTTGGAAATGACGGTTTCAGAAACCGATTCAGCCACATGCATACTTTCAGACTGTAGCCGTTCCAAGGTGAATAGTTACATAACCGATGTGAACGTCGGAGGTTTCTCTCCAAAGTACAATTGCGAAGAGTGCTCTCTCGCTCTCTAGTTCTCTTATTTTCTAGCTGCTTTTAATTGCTACATGTTACATCTTCCAAAGATGTGATTCCGGGTTGGAACTTAATTTTTGTGACATTTCCTCATAATCCAGAGTACAAAGTATATAAAGAGGTCTGTTTGAACCCCTAGCAAAAAAAAAAAAACAGAAAATAAGAATTTGACCATTATTATTCCCAAAAATAGTTAGTAAAAATGAGATCATGATCAAATTTTCTTTTTCCTTAATTATTTTAGGAATAATAATGGTCATATTTTTTTTTTCTTTTCCATGGGGTTCCAAACAGACCCTTAAGATCCCCAAGAGTTATACTTAAAAAAGAGGCAAATCTTTTTCAAAATGCAGTAATTACTTGCTCTGAACCTATCTTATATGTGCCGTTTAAATAATTTAATAAAAAACGGTTCACGAAGAAGAGGGTTGGCAGAAAGGTACATTGATAATGAGTTTAATTTTTTAGGTTTATTTTGTAATTATGGGTTTTGTGAATTACTTGTTCAACAAATTGGAAAGTGATTACCTCTTGGAATCAATGTAATTAAAGCTGAGCCGGTCATATGAAAGGATGAATAACAATTTCGGTCTAACCCTATTAGACTAGTTCAACAGTTGTTGGATTGTTTAGAAAGGATGTTATTATTATTTTTTTTAAAACGAATGGGATGCCGCCTATATGTTATCATATTATATACATATATATAATAAACCTAGAGGGGATGAGTAGTTTGTTCACTTTTGTAGCTAAATTTGACTTCTTAAAAAATAATCTTAATTTTATTTGCACTCATGATCTTAATTACAATTTAATGTGTGAACTTACATTTCATGATCAAAAGTACATGCACAAACATTCAAATCCACAAAGCAAATACATAAATTTTATATTGATTCAAAATCTTAGCATGGAGTACTAATCTATTTTCAAGATATTTTGCACCTCACAATTCAACTACTTTGTTAGAATTGCCAAGTGACACTGATTGCAAATTGCCTCTTAAGCCAAATACAATGCTACTCATGTTGAAACTTATGTTACGTATTTAACTATAGTAGCAAGCTTACAAGTTCACTATCTCATAGATTTACAATTATAAACTACGCACATAACTTGAATCCACAAAGGAATTGTCAGTAGCTAACTAGGTAATCTTACCTAGACCCACCACAGAGATTTGTAGCAACAACTCACTAGGCATACTAAGCATAGATCTAAAAATGAGATTTTCAACATTGCCTATTTGTACAAGGACTTATAGCTCAACAATAGTAGTAGCAACAAGGCTTATGAGTCTATTTCCTCAATGAATACAACAACCAACCAAGCAATAGCTTAGATCCAAAAACAATTGCTAATCCTCATCCACAAGCATTTCTTAAGAAAATTGAGATGAAGGACTGTCTTGCTTACACAAGGCAAAGGCCTCTCAAATAGGTAAATTTAACAATTCAAGCACTAATAAATAGTTATCAATCTTAAGTTCCTTCTCATTGTAATCAATAACTCAATGGGTCCTACTTTGACCATTTTTTTTAATATAAGTTCTCAAAGCAATTTAAATTATTTATGAAAGAGGGGGGAAACATTTAAAGCAGATGGATTTAAAACCGATTTCACAATATAAGCTCACAAGTAGTTATTTGAAGAATTAAGTTCAAATTTACTTGACCATGATCAATTAAGATATTTCAAAGTAAAAGCTCGATGATGCTTGGTTTTTTAAAAACTACCCCCAATAATGACTTGTATGCAAAATCCCCTTTCAAATGCTTCAAATAATTTCAAATCAATATAAATGAAACTTCAAATCTGCTTGCTAGAAGAACCATTATGATTTTAAAGTTGTGAAGTTGGATCCAAGGCCTATCCCAAAATAACTAGCCATCTTAGGAAACCTCTTTCCCAACTAATAAACTCAATATATTTGTTCTCACTAATCCAAGTGGGACTATTCCTTAACACTCCCCCTCACATATAAGCCCACTGGGCTCTTACATGTGGATAATTTGGGTTACCTTCTTTGATACCATGTGAAATTGGGTCCAAGTCATATCCCAAAATGACTAGCTATCTTAGGAAACCTCTTTCCCAACTAATAAACTCAACATATTTGTTCTTACTAATCTATGTGGGACTATTTCTTAAAATAATTAATGGTGCATGAAATCTAACATGAATCAAGCTAAGCGTCTAAAGTTTTGGAGTAAAAGCTTAAGAAGCATTTTTCTCTTTATTAGGCGGCTTTTCAAATACCAGAATCTAATCTCTAGATTTGATTTTAAGTATGAGAGTTCTTAGGAGTCGAGAGAAAAATATTGGGGTGAAAATAACTTACATAGATGAGATCTCAATGTTAAAAAAATAGAATCCTTTAGCTTACAAAGAGATTTCATCTTTTTCAAATCTCAACAAATCTCAATTGGAGATTTTAAGAAAATGTTTAATACTTTCATGATGTGCCACTAATCACATAGATAAGTCACTTATAGAAGGCCAAGTCGAAGAGCCATCAATCTATTTTTTTAACTTTTTTGGAATACGTCTTTCAAGTGGCTGTGGGCAAGTCAGGCAATGCTTAGTCAGCACCTTTTTCTTCTCTATTGGAATTTGGAGGAAGAAAAGAGATTGGAGAGATTAGGGTATATTGACCCTTCTCCCCTATTTATAATGAAAGTAGTATAAAATGGTAACTGCTCCTCATAAACCCTAGGAATCTAGTTTTTAGAGAAAACACTTTCCTGAAAAATAAGTAAAACCTAATTATACCTGCCAATGTTCCCTACAAATCACAGCATATAGCTTCAACATCTTACAAATTTTGTCTCATAGTCCCGATAAGTATAGAAAACAAAAATTGAGTCTTAAGCAAATAATTGATCTTCATAAAACACTTGTCTATATGGCTTCTATCATATTCGATCTTCGACATGAAATTTTGCCTTCAAAGTTTTAATGGTCAATTTTCAATCTTTAATCTTCCTTTGTCTTGGATACCTTTGCTAGAAATTATTCATCTTTTACACTCCTTTGTATGTGGTTATCCTTTGTAAACTTGACATTAGACACCATTCAACAATTTTCATTGCATCTTATGGAATTCTTCATTGTTTGCTCCACCAAACACCTCTTTCTTTGTACTTCTACTTCTTACCTTCAAATTGGGGATTACTCTTTCTTTTTCCAAGAGGCCTATATTGATCAAAACTAATGTGAGAGAATAAAGTCAGTCCTAGCCTAATGACCAGGTTCCATACATCAGTCAAAAAATTAGGTCTAAGTTGCAAAGCTTTGCTCAATTTCAGAGGCAGACTTACCTATTTTTAAGGGCACCAAAAAGAGTATATTCACTTTTTTAAGGGTAATTAAAAAAATTCACCACTTGGTGAAGAATAAACTAACTTGACTTGACTTAAGTTGGATGTTGGGCACACTCATATTCTTGCAGGTAGTGAGTCTATAGGTATTGCATTCAAGTGATGAAAAATATAACCAATTGAAAAAATACTATGGGATTCTCGACAACTCAAAGATTTAAGTAAAGGCAACAACACTAATAACTTCCAAATCAAGTTTCTAATTTATAAGCTTCCGAATAAGGAAGCACACATCAAATTAATTGATTAACTAGAGTGATCAATTTTGACACCGAGAAGGGGATATATGTGCAAGAACCATGACTAATCCATGACCAAAATGCATAACGTATAAGAGACATTAATGGTAGAAGTAGAAAATTAGGCTATCAAATTAACCAAGGTTTTGATCATGAAGTATGAGCACAAAATTTACCATATAATCAACTAATAAGAAAATTGACCATGATATTCAACTACGAGAATTGACAAAAAATTTTACCATGTAATGGGATCAAAGATTTAATCAAGAAATGTAACCACTCTTAACATAACCACCCCATCTCAATAGAGAATCTATTATGGTTCCAACAATATATATCTATCTATCTATCTATATATATATATATATATATATATATATATATATATATATATATATATATATATATATATATATATATATATATATATATGTATATATATATATAGATAGATAGATAGATAGATAGATATAAGGTCAAGAACATGATAAGTTGGTTCCATGTTCTCTTTATGTTCCACAATCGAAGGTCCTATCATGACCAAGAAAATTGGGAAAGTATATTGAGGGGGATATCAAGAACAAATAGAAAAGACTAGAAGGAAGTTAGGGTTTAAAACTAAAACAACTTGAGATATCTAAATAAAAATATTAAAAGAAGCCACACGAGTGGAGTGACATGGAAGGTAATTAAGACACAAGGTGGCATGGATAATAAATAAGAAGAAATTCCATAGAGATGATATAGAATTCTAATAATACAAGTTGGTATATGTACTCTTAGGTCATTTTACTTTTGAAGGATGTATCCCTAAGAGCATTATAGTCATTTCAAAAACCTTCTCAAAACTATAAATAGAGTTTCATGACATAGGATTGAACATTATGCTCTAACCTCTTGAGCATAACTCATGCCCATTCTCCTATTCTATTTTCTCTCTTCTTTCTCACTTTTTTGTCCTCCTTCTTGCCTCCTCATCAGTTAGAGCTTCTTCCCTTCTTCCCCTTCTTCTCCTTTATTCTTCCTTTTTCTCTCTTCTCTTGCTCCCTTGTTAATATTATGTGAAGAACGCCCTATAAATGATCATGGTATCAAAGCAACCAATCTAGTACCTTGCTTGAAGATTTCTCAAAAATTATTTCATGAATGTGTAGGAAGATGGGCCCAAGCCCACATGACCAAGGAAGACCCACACATCTAAGTATGTTAGAAGATTGGCTCAAGCCCATACGACCAAGGAAGGCTCACACATCCAAGAGATCTGGAAGATGGGCACAAGGCCCACAGATCAAGGAGAAGGCCCACAGGTCCACGAGTGTTGGCATGATGGTAAATAAAGAGCCATCTCATAAAGATGACACTGATGTAATTAGTTTAAATCTCAAGGGCATACTTTTAATATTGTAGGATTATTAATCTATAAAATTGAGCTTCAAGGGAAGGGCTACAACATAAGCCATAACTTCTTTCTTCTCCTGTTTTCTCCCAATGAGTCACTCTCTCTTTTTCTCCATGAGCTAAAATCCATGGAGTCCTGAAAATCAACATGGTATCAGAGCATTCATTTTTTGGACTCGTAGTATGGATTTTTAGAATTTCTATCTTGCTGTCTTGGTTGATTATTCAAAGTTGGTCTACCCATATTATTTTTTTTCTTACGTCTTCCAATTACCAATATTGTCGAACAAGTTTTTGTAAGAAAAAAAGTTCGTCCAAATTTCTTTTTGGCACGATGAAAGTCCAACTGCAAGCTTGCATACAATCTCTTCTACAGACCAGATGGCACCATCCACCACCACTTGGCATAATTTCTAGACTAGAGAATCTCGGCTAATGCCACTGGGGCCAAGAGGTCTTCCCTTGATGGGGAGCCTTCCCCCTCAACTCCATCACTTTTTTGCCAAGTTGGCTAGAACTTATTGCCCCAATGTGAGAGCTAGTCTAGGCTCTAAGCTCTGTGTCGCGGTGAAGTCTGTCTTTCTTGCCAAAGTGATCCTCAAAGACCATGACACCATATTATCCAACCACCTAGAGACCGATCAGTGATGGACTATATGAAAAGGAGAGAAGGGCTTGGGTTGGGCAAACTACAACTCCCAGTGGAGGATGCATTGAAAGTTGGCCATCTCTAAGATTTTGAATTCCTTGAAGCTTCATTTTTTCACTCTGAGATCTCCGGCTGTCTATTCTGATAAATCACATCTCGCTGGTTTATTTCAGGAGTTTTTTTTTGGGAAGATTACCGCTTTATTTTTCAAAAAGTTTATCTTGTAATCTTGTCGTACTTGTGGTCTAAAGTTGTTGTCTCTCTGCCATGTTTATTGTCCTGTGTTGTTCACCACCATGGGGAAGATGATGGATTAAAAGACTACCTAAGTTAGGAAGAGCTGATTTTAATCCAGCGTCTCTTCTGCCAAGTCCCGCTGAATCGAATCATACCTAGGTGTTTCAGATCCACCTGGGTTAACTCAAGCTCTCTCTTAGGTAATTGCTTCTGTCCTTCTGAGCTAACTCGGATCGAGTCAACTTGGTCCTGGTTAACTCAAACCCGAGTCAACCAAACTCAGCCCACTTGCTTATTGCCTCAATTCTACGGGTCCAGGTCCCGAGTTCTTGACCGATTCCTCATGCGACTCAGCTATATTGGTTTGATACCTTACTCGGCTAGACTTGGTCCTTGTCTCTGGTTGGATTATTATCTTGGAGTATTGGCAACTTATTACTTGGTTCCAACATTTTGTTAGGTGAAACTTCTTTATCTAGTGATAGACTATCTGTAGATTATTTTATGGATTTTTTTGAGGATTTTCATTATTTGGTATGTGTTACTGAGCCAAAGCCCATTTCAGTTGCTGCTATTGTATCTCTTTGCCTGAGACATTATTATTAAAGGACTTCTCAATTGCGGATTATTGTCAACATTGGTTATTCTCATGGTGGCCCCAAAATATTATCTTACTGGTGATTACATATTACCCCTCCCCCCTTTATTTTGATTTTTAACTCCTACCATTTGAGAGTCGGTGCCCTATGGAGGGACACCGTGATGGAGTTTATTACTACACTCCTGAGCAATGCCTATAAACCCACTACGTACAGAGGATAGGAGTGTGTCCAACATCCAACGTGAGTCAAGTCTATTATTCACTCAAGAGGTATTTTTTTAGGTACCCTGAGAAAATCGGTAGACTTTGTGACCTACAATAAAGCAACTTTTTCGCCTATGAAATTGAGCGGAAAGTATTTTTACTATGACCATTTGCTGGAGTATGGAGCGATGTCTTAATACTGGGAGTGATTTTACACTCTCTTATATTATGCCAATTGTATCTCTAAGAGACCACCAGCTTGAGGGGGAGTGTTGGAAGATATGGATGACTGCCATTTTATACGGGAAGATCTTATACACAATTTGTAGCAAGTTGGGCATTCATGATGTTCTCTAACCCTAGCTTGTGGGGGAATGTTGGATGATGAACCCAAGCCGACACGACCAAGGAATGCCCACACATTCAAGTGTGTTAGAAGATGGGCTCGAGCCTATAAGACCAAGGAAGGCCCACAAGTGATGGCATGATGGTAAATAAAGAGTCATCTCATAAAGATGGCACTGATGTAATTAGTTTAAGTCTCAGGGGCATAATTATAATATTATAGGATTATTAATCTATAAATTGAGCTTCAGGGGAAGCGTTAGGACATAAGTCCATAACCTCTTTCTTCTCTTGTTTTCTCCTAATGTGTCCCTCTCTTTTTTTTCTCCATGAGCTAAATCTATGGAGTCCTGAAAATCAACAGAATGGTGAGTTCATTGAAAGGAAAACAATGGCGTATCAATGGCTGATGATCTCCTCTTAAAACTAAGTACCCCCTCCATATGTATTTGATTTAATTGATTTTTTTTATTAAGGTTGAACAAAAAACTCTTTTATTTTTATAATTTTTCCTCCATTAATTCGTTTTTACTCCTAATGCAAGGAGGAAGATTTCAAGCATTGGGAAATCCTTCCCTTGTTACCTCATTTATTTCTGCCACTTTTTCTCAATTTAGAATTGTTTATTTCCAGCCCTAAAAAGGTCCCTATTATCATGGTTTATCTTTCCAAAAAAAATCTCTATATTTCCTCTTAGAAATTTGGCTTTCTTTAGCTTAAAATTCCTTTTTAATTCAAGGTGTTACATTTTTTAGTTCCTTATACACTTTGACGGAAACTATAAAAAATAAAGTGCTTAATTTGTGGGATCCTATTTTGAGACTTCTTTTTTTTCCTTTTTTAATGAAATAAAAAAAGAAAAAATGGAATGGAAAAAGGAGGTTTTATCATTATATTCTTTTATAAAACCCCAATGCCAAACATAGCAAGTGAAGCTTTCCTTTTTGAGACTTTCCAAATTTGATCTATTAGAATTTGTTTCTTTCTTCTCAAGAGATCGATTGAGTCATCAATAGTCCAATTTTGGCTGGAAATAATCAGTTTCCTTTAGATTTAAGGAAAACTGAATTTCTTAATTTTACTACAATTCCCCTCAAAGGGGTTTCAAATTACCTTTGGGCTCAATCAATCAAAGGGTTCCTTATTACAAAAGATGTTACTAATCACCTTCATTGATTACTTGCAAGATTTAAAGTTGACTCAACCATATTCTTCTTATGTTGCTACTCAAGAAATTTTTTTAGAAGAGTTGGTAGGAGTAATTTGCGAGCCAATATGAAGCCATTCGTAGATGTGGTAAAGTCCCAAATCCTTAGTTCTACAACCAAACAGTCCTTGGATCATATTTGTGCTACCATGTATAGTGTCCCAATGAAAGAAGAGTCACAAACTCAAGAACACAATTCCTCAGAGACTAGATCATGCCCTCACAAGGTAGAGGGTGTCCCTATGCTTTAAGAGGATGAGGAAGAGGTGAAAGAGGTCGCAATAATTACAACAAAATTCGAGGTATGTTTGATTCCTCAAAATCTTATTCTTGCACTTCTATGTTTAATCATGAATGAGACAAGTGCTAGAGGCTTCATGGTTCACCAATGAATATGAACCAAGTGAACCAAAGGAGTTTGATTATAAACAAAATAAAACCTTCACTGAAGAGAATTATGTAAGTCTTCCAAAAATTGAAAAATATACTCATCACCACTCCTAATACCTCTTCAGCCACCATGATCACAAAAATTATGTCATCCACTCTTCTTTATGACTCTTCTCCTTCTTGTATTATTGCCTTAGGGGCTTTTGAATTTCTTACTGGGAAGATTGGTAACCTCTCTAAACTTTTCCTTTGCATACTTCAAGGTTTGTATCCATTACCGATAGATCTCAAACATAACCTCAGGGTATAGGTGTTTCACAACCTTATTCTTTTATACCACTATCTGATGTCCTCTTTGTTTCTCAATTTCCCTCAAGTCTTATGTCAACAAGTAAGCTCACAAAAAAACTTGGATTTTTTGTAACCTTTTATGCCTCTTATTGTATTTTTTATGACTACCAGACCAAACATGTGATTGGTGCGGCCATGCAAAAGGAAGGTTGTACTACCATGACACAAATCTTCTCTTAGAACTAATCACAAAGGAACAACAAACGATCCAATGGTAGAATAGGCTAGGTCATCCATTTTTACTTGTTGTACAAAAACTTATTGCAAGCTTACATTCAGTAAAAAACTTATTATTTGAATCTTGTCTACTAAGCAAGCATCAAAGAATTATTTTTCCATCTAGCTCAAATGTTTCTAGTGGTACTCTTTTTTCTTTAATTTATTTCGATGTTTAGGTACCCATTAATATACCAAATATCTCTCATTCATAATGTTTTTTTATATTTGTTTATAATTACTCTTGTGTTACCTGGACATTTTTAATGAAGGATCCATCTGGAAAAAAAAGTATTTTGATCTAACAATGCCAAGGAATACCTTTCTCACTCTTTTCAATTGTTTTACAAATAGAAAGGTTTTACTCACCAAATCTCATGTATCTATACACCTCAATAAAATGGGGTAATTGAACAAAAAAATAGTCATTTATCAAAGGTGGTTTGAGCCCTATTATTTCCATGCATGTTCCACAATTCTATTGGCCTTACGTAGTTCATAATGCTTTCTACCTCATCAATACAATGCTATCTACTACCTTGCAAAACTCGTCTCCAATCTCCTGACTCCTACCACACACACAGTCTTTTCCAATTCCTCTAAAAACCTTTAGGTGCATTTGCTTTGTTCACAACTCTTCTCCTGGACAAACTAAACTAGATGTTCAAGCCTTTAAGTGCGTCTTCCTTGGATATGCCAATGATCAAAAGGGATATGTCTCTTACCACCTAGGACTATACCAAACTTTTATTTTTGTGGATGTAACCTTTTTTGAAGATCAACCATTCTAATCTCGTCAAAACTCACATTCTATAGGTTTAACTCCATTTGAAGCACCAAGACCTCTTGAGCCATTGGAGGTCAATTACTTCATCCAGAGCTTGAAGAGGGAGTCTCCACCCATGGGTCCTCCATCACTTGGACCAGCTGACAATTCTCCTCCCATGTGTCCTTCATCACCTAGGCCAGCTAAAAATTCTGAGGTAAGTCATTTTTTCTAGTCCTTCAATTGCTTTTATTCCATTTGATCTTTAATATGACACTCATCCCATTGCCTTAAAAAAAGAACCTCATCTATGTGTCCCTATATGACCATCTACCTCTCATCCTATATCCAATTTCCTATCTACTTACTATTTTTCTCTAAGTTGGTTTCCTTTCAGCCTTTCTATCACCATTGTTCCTATGGATTTTCAAGAATCCTTGTAACATCTAGGATGCAAAATAACGATGGTGGAAGAAATGGCAGCCGTATATTCCAATCACACTTGGGATCTCACAACATTACCATTTGAAAAAACCATTCAATGCAAGTGGGTCTTCACTATGAAATGCAAATGGTAGTGTTGCTCATCTTAAAGCCCAACTAGTTGTGATGGGATATACTCAATCCTATGGGATCAACTATGAAGGGATCTTCTCTCCTGTTACTAAAATGAACTCGATACATGTTCTTATTTCACTTGTAGCAAAATTTAAATGGGACCTTCACCAACTTAACATTAAAAATAGTTTTCTTAGTGGTGATCTCCAAGAAGAAATTTACATGATCCAATCACCTGGTTCTGTGGTTGAGGGGGAAAATATATGCAAACTTCATAAATCCATCTATGGTTTAAAACAATCTCATGGGGCATGGTTTGACAAGTTTAGTAAGGTCATTCTTGGTTAAAACTCCAAAAATGTGAAATTGATCAGTTTGCATCTTTCAAACACACTAGCTCTGGCATAATACTCATTGTTGTCTATGTGGAAGACATTATCTTGACTAGTAGTGACAAAGGAGGAATTGAGTAAGACATTCCAAACCATGGATCTGGGTTTATTCAAATACTTCCTTGGCATATAGGTTCTACAATTTAAACATTGCATAGTCTTATCATAAAGAAAATATATGCTAGACCTATTGGAGGAAACAAGTATGATGGGATGTAAATGTCTCAATTTTTCAATAGACTCAAATACCAAATTCTTGGAAGATAATTCAAAGTATAGGGGCATGTTGTAAATTAACTTTGTTTTTGTCCCTTTTCCTCACTTCTTAGGGTAAAGGGTATTGATGTAACTATTGGTTTTCTCATTATTATAAATACACAATGAAGGGGAGGATTAAGCACTTCCCTTAACCTAATCCTCCTTCCCTCCTCTCTCAATCTCTTTTAGCCAATCATTGTCTCCCTTCTCCTTCTTCTTCTTCCACTCATTCTTGTATCGTTCTCTCTCTCTCATTACCTTCTTCTCTCTTAATTTGGTTCAATTTCTATAAACACCATGTGGATCTATGGGTTTAGGATCCTGAGGTTATGTTGTTGGGTTAATCAAGTTCTTCATCTAGTTCTTTCGGTGGAGTTGTGTTGCTGAACAAGAGATGTTGAGTAAATTTGGCTCATAAAAAGATAAGTTTTTCATCTATTTTTTCTTGAGATAATTACTTTTATGGATCTTGGAAAAGGGGATTATTATTGAGTATGATTCGTTCAGTAGGTTTTAGAATCATCTCATATTCTGAAGTAGTTCTTTGTTGGTTATCTTCGGTATGTTCAACCCATACATCCTTCGGAAAAGGATTAATTTTTTATGATTAATGTTGCGGTGAAGTTTGGTTAAATTTTTTTAATCAAGGAATGCTAATCTCTATCTATGTCCATGTTTTGTGATCAAAGGGATATGCATATGTGTTTTTTTTTCTCCAAGATCGAAGGCATTGCTACAAATTATGTTTCGATTTTGTTGAATGCATGAAGAATTATTGAATTGGTGCAAGAATTTTTTTTGTGACAAAGAGATCTGTGTTTTTTTTTATGTTGGAAGCCTTCCATGTAAAGATACTTTCTATATTATCTTCCCTAAAAAATCAAAGAGGAAAGCTGAGATTTTGACACACAAGGTAGCGCCCTTTGTCTAGAAGGAAAGTTTCACTCTTGTAAAAAGTTTATGAAAAATGAAGTTATTTTAAGAAATAAGTGTTGTATTTTTTTCTATTTTAAGATTTAATATATCAATTTATTCTATGCAATATCTTTCCAAATTTATTTTTTGGAAAGAAGGAAGTCAAAGATCTGATCTCTCATTCCTAATTGGAGCAAGGATTATAGAATGAAAGTTCCTTATTTGAGAGATCCTCTAAGTTAATCAAGATTTGTTGAGTTTGGTATAATCTCACAAGCCTTTTTTTTATTCCCTACCTTAAATAATTAAGTCAAGAAGAGAAGTCAAATATTTTGATTACTTTGGTACTAGTTACGCCTATATCCAAAGAGGAAAGTTTCCTTTTTTTGAAAGAGGCTGATTTTGAGCATGATTTGATTTTGTTTCCTAATTAAGAAAGATATTAGACTTGTTTAAATGATGTGGGGCCATACATGTTGTAATTAACTCCTTGAATTAGTTCATGGTTGAGGTTTGTTAAGCCTCATTTTTTCTCCTCTTAAGCCTCAATTGTTAAGCCTCGATACTTCTCTCCCTCAGCTTATATATTGGATAAGTGTAATGCTTATTTGGTCCTTGATGGGTGAAGATTACACGATTGGTAAAGTGAAATTCTCAAGATTACTACTATACTCTTGAGAGGGTTGTCTAACTATCTGAGTTGGTCCCAATTGTTAAGTTGTGGAGCCTAATCAATGCCCTACATTGAGTCGGTATGTGGAACAACCTTCGCGGTAAGGTCATTGCGGGGGTTGGAAGGGGGCGGTAAGCCCCCCTCCAGGGTGTGCAAGGACAGAGCCCTCACCTGGTCCACAATATATTATTTTCTATTTCATTAAGGAAAATTTGGGAATTCTACTTTTGTATCGCGGTTGCCCTAGTTTTCTCTTTATATTTGGGGCGTCACTATTAGGGTTTTATCATCATCTGAGGAGCATCAATTGCAGTTAAGAGAGGAAAAACCACTTGTAAGTGAAAGTGATTTCTCTTGTAAACTATTTCATCTTCATAGTGGTTTACTGCATTGCCAAAAGATAGGACGTAGTCTCATCTTGAGGCGAACTAGTATAAATCTTGTTTGTATTCTCGTTCGTCCTTTTTTCTTTCTTTTGTGTTTATTATTATTGCTCTTGTTAGTTTAAAATTAGAGCGTCTAATTCCTAACACCAATCAGTTAGGATGTTTCTCATCACACGAGACCTCTTAGGACATTTAACCAAACCAGCTCCACCAGTTGATGAGGAAGATAGTTCCTGTATTAAATGGGTCAAGAATGACACGCTAGTCATGAGTTGGTTAATAAGCGACATGTAGAAGCACATGTCCACCTTGAGACCAAAAAAAAGATATGGGACACTTGTACCAAGTTGTACTTTAGTACTGAAAATTTATAAAAGTTATATGATGCTTTTTAAAATATATTTAATACAAAAAAGGGAGAATCGACATGAGTATTTGACTCGATTTAGAAGTCTGATTCAAGAGTGGAAAATTTCTCAGCCCTATTTCACTAACATCTTGCTTAAAGAAAAGCAATGGGAGGCCTTAGTAGATGTTTTTTGTTTGGGCAATATCAAGCCATATCCAGAGGTAGCCAAATCTCAACTTCTCAGCTCCTCAACATTTCCATCCTTTGATGAGATAAGTGCCACACTACCACACTACTTTGGATACCAGACCTCTCTTCCACCTCTTAGACTAAGGGTATCATCTGATATGTATTTAGGTAATGGGATTACAAGTTTTACCAATAGAGGGTGTGGTAGAAATTATTGAGGAAGCAGAGGAAGAGGTAGAAGAACTGATAACTGGGTATGCACTCACTGTGGTGGCTTGAATCATTTAGTAGACATTTTTTAGAAGCTTCATGGCAAGCCAAATGGGGTTACTGCCAATCAGGCCCCGGTTAATAACAATGCAAAAATGAAGAAAAATCTATTTACAAAAAAACAAGAAGACTATCTCAGATGATGATTTTGAATTATTACAAAAATGAAGACCTTGATGGTATTTACTTCTACCTCTTCTACTATTATTGTTGCCACCACTACATCAAGTATGATCTCTACCACTTCCTCTTCATCTTGGATCATTGAGTCATGGGCCTTTGATCATCTTACAGGTAATAAGAGTCTTTTACATTCTATGTCCCCGTGCCTACCAGACAAGTTTGTTACCATAGTAGATGAATCTCAAAAAAAATTTCTTAGGAAGGGGTCCTCGTCTACTACACCCACACTTGTGCTTATTTATGTCTTATTTGTACCTTAGTTCTCGTTAAATTTGTCTTACGAGAGCTGCTATCTTTTTATTCACACCCTTAATTCCACGAAGTACGTTCTTCAAATTCTTTTTAAATTACTTCAAATCAATGCCTATAGACCATTACCTAACAAATATAGGAGTGTGCCTAACATAAAAATTGAGTCAAGTCTTGTTATTCTTCACCCAAGAGGTGTTTTTCGTTTGAGCTACCCGTAGAAAGTCTCTTTGTTATGCTAAGGATGGGCTGTTTTTCCGCATTTAAAATTGATCAGAGTGTGTTTCAGACTATGACCATTTTAACTAGTGTATGGAGCTTTCTCGTATGAGTAGGAGTAATTTTTATTCTTTACCATTATATTGTGCAAATTGGGTCCCTTTGTCAAGAACAAAGAGATCCCAGCTTGACGGGGATAAGTGGAAGAAGAAGTAAGAGACGGAGGCAACCAAAAATGAAGAATTCAATGTGTTGTGGTAATCAACATTTATGTGGCTAGAATATCCAAGGGGGAGACAAGATGAGAATAACATGAATATTACAAGAAAGATGTGAACAAGAACAAGATGAGTTAAAGCAAGGCAATCAAATTTTTTTTTCAAGCACACAAGTTTCTTGACCAAGATTATTTGCAAGTGAAATTACAAACACCAGCTTGAGGTGGAGTATTAAGAGACACCCACATGTGTGAGGATGGCATGGCTAGTAAATAAAGAGAACATTCATAGAGATGGCATAGAATTGTAATTATGCAAGTTGGTGTGTGTCCTATTATGTCTTCTTCCTTTTGAAGCATGTAGCCCTAAGGGCATTGTAGTTATTATAAACACCTCCTCACAACTATAAATATAGCCTCAAGGCATGGGGAAGAGCATTCAAGCCTCTTCCTCTTGGCTCAAATTCATCCATACAACTATCTCTTTTCCTCTTCCTTCTCTCCCTTGGTTTCTTCTCTCCTCTCTCCCAAGAGCTTGAATTCCTCTCTTCTCTCCTTCCCTTGAGATCTCTTGTGTTTATGTTTTGTCCTTATAAATCAACAATTTTTATTGACCTCATGCAATTATTTTAGCTTGTTTCCTTACTAATACGCTACCATCTTCGATACTATGTCATAAGTCCCCATATTACTTATTATTTCTAGATGGGGACCCATTTTGTCTTTCTTTGAAGTTCTTTGGTTGCAAATGTTTCATTCATGTCACATCCTCACAGAAAAGTAAGTTGGATCCAAAGGCTATTAAGTGTATTTTTTGGGTTACTCTTGTACCCAAAAAGAATATGTTTGCTATAACCTTTCACTTCGGAAGTTAATTGTCTCGAGGGATATAAATTTTTTGAAGATACACCATTTTATTTCTAAATGGAAGTTCCTCCCAGTCTTTCATCTATTCCAGCAGCTTCGAAGCCTATTGTGCCCCTTGATGCAGATCTCTCTATTTGGCCCCCTGAAGCATCAATCGATACCACAACTGTGGAGTTTACGGATCCTTCAGAGGTAAGTCCATCTTCCCCTGTAGTATTTGGTCCACCATTTTATATTGGACTCATACTTCTTCGAAAGGAACATAGGACTTGTACTAGGCCCTCTACTTCTCCTATATTAAAATTTGTTTCTCACTATTGTTTGTCTTCTTCTTATTATCAATTCAGGCATCTATCTCTTCTATATCCACCCCACACTCCTATCAGGAAGCTCTGAGACATCTAGAATGGAATGTGGCAAAGAAAGAGGAAATGAGTGCCTTATATGAGAATTAGACTTGGGCCTTAGTTCGACTTCCTCCCGGAAAGAAACTCGTGGGCTGTAAATGAGTTTTTACTATTAAGCACAAGACAAATGGTTCCATGGCTCACCTCAAGGCCCATCTAGTTGCTAAGGAGTATACTCAATGGTATGGAGTTGATTATGAGGAAACTTTCTCCCTAATGGCCAAGTTAAATTCGGTAAGAATCTTATTATCACTCGTTTCAAATTCCTCTTGGCATGTATATCAATTAGATGTGAAAATGCCTTTTTAAAAGGTGATATTAGGGGAAAAAATCTATATGCATCAACTACCTAGCTTTTTGGTTGAGGGAGAGTTGGTATACAGCTTAAGAAAATCTTTATATGCCTTAAAACAATCTTCTCGGGCTTGGCTTGAAAATTTTAGCCGAACAATGTTGCAGTTTGGGTTGAACACGTGCTCAGTAGATCATTTCATCTTTGTCAAGAATAATTTAAATGGGAAGTGTATTACTGGCGGTTTATGTGGATGATAGCGTCTTGACTGATAGTAATACAAAAAAAAAATTAAAAAAGAAGATATCCAGGGAATTAAAAACGAAAGATCTTGTACTTCTTACATATTTCTTGGGTATTGAGTGTTACGTTTTGGAGCCTAATTAACACCTTCCACTTTGGCGTGGATCGACCTTTGTGGTAAGGTCGCCATGGGGGTTTGGGAAGAAGCCCCCAGGCGGGTCCACGATATATTGATTATTGTGTCATTAAGGGTAGTTTGGGTATTTCACACATGTAATATAGTTGCCCTAATTTTCTCTTTATATATGAGGGTGTCGTTGTTAGTGTTTTATCACGTTGATGATCATCTTCATCTGAGGAGCATCAGTTGTGGCTAAGAGAGGTTAGAGAAAAATAACACCTATAAGTGTGTGTGATTTTTCTTGTAAACCATTTCATCTTCATAGTGGATTACTGTAGAGGTGGAAGAGAGGACGTATCTCACCTTGAGGCGAAGCTATATAAATCTTGTTGTATTTTTTGTGCTTGATTATCTTTTCTCTCGTGATTATTATTATTGCTTTCGTTAGTTTAGAATTAGGGCATCTAATTCCTAACATTGAGGTCTTCTAGTCAAAGCATAGGATCACCTTATCTCACAGGAAGTATGTTCGTGATTTACTTGAGGTCACATGGATGATGGGATTTTGACCAACAGATACTCCTAGGGATGCTAACACAAAGTTATGTGCAAGTTTAGGTGAAGATGTTGAGATAGGTAAAAGACTTGTGGGAAAACTTATTTACCTCACAGTGACCAATCTTCCTCTCTTTATTATAAATACGTATTGAGGGGGAGGATTAGGCACGTCACTTTACCTAATCCTCCTTGCCGCCTTCTTTGTCAATATCTCTTACCCAATCACTCTCTCTCCCTTTCTCCTTCTTCTTCTTCCACTCATTATTCTCTTAGTCTCTCTCTCTCTCTCTCTCTCTCTCTCTATTTACCTTCTTCTCTTAATTTGGTTCAATTACTTAAACACCACGGGATCCTAAATCTAACAAAAATTTTAAATGGAAGAATTAGATAAAGAAGATATAGGAAGATTTAAGAGACTCACTGGGAAACTAGTCTATTTCACTATAGCCCGACCTAACATTTTGTTTGTAGTAAGTATTGTTGGTCACTTCATGAATCACTTTAAAAATATTCCATTGACAGGTCTTACAAAGAATCCTAAAATACTAAAAAAGGAGTCTTCGACAAGGAGTTCTCAAACTGTCTAGAAAGGATCACCTGGTGACATAAAATCTACTTCTGAGTTGTTGAAAAGAAAAAATGGAAGAGTCTTCCATGACACTCTCAGTAAGAAGTTTCAAAGAGTTAAATTTTTTTGAAGAGAAGATATGCAAGCCTCTTACTTGACCCTCACAGTAAGCAGTCTCATAGAGCTAGAATTAATATGGTGGAGTCTTACAAGAGTCTCACAAAAGGTGGTCTCGCAGGAGAGTTTCGGTTTAAAGGTGTTTTAGTTATGTTAGTCTTCTATTTATGTTGAGTTATTTAATTATGCTAGAACTTATTTTTAAGTGTTAGAGTTTGCGTGTAATTGGGACAAGGGAAGTTTAATTGTAATTAGACTCTACTATTGTCCTCTATTATAAATAGGTGTTCATGTACTCTGATTACAATAAGTTAATGAGGTTTTTCTCTTTTCCATAAATTCAACATGGTATCAAAGCAGGTTCAATGAATTGACTCGGTCAACCCACAGAAAATAATGTGATTCTTTTCTGATCTATGATCTCTAGATGTTTAGGTTCGTATCTACCTTTTTTGTTTTTCTCTTTTCAGTCCCTATACCCATTGTTTACTTTACATTTTTACCTCTATATGAGCGAAGAGCGGAGGCACTGAGCAAAGAGGGGAGGCACTACTTGTCTTCCCTGGCATTGATTCCCTCCGACTTTTTTGAATATTCCAAAAATGTATTGCTAACGGATTTATCTCTAGATGGAAACTTTTGTTGGATCAAATCGGTCTAACTCACTCTAGAGAATCTTTTGATGTCTAGCTATTATCCACTACCGGATTCATAAACCAACCTCTACATTGTTGTTTCATTACTGCCGATCTGACCAGTTACAGAATGATCTCCTTACTTTCATTGCTGAATTATTGCCTTTGATGAGAATAAATATGCAAATAGAAATTTGTCGACTTGATTTATCGGGTTATGGATTGAATTATTTTTTGAATTATTCCTCGCCGTGTGAAGATATCTATTGCAATTTTTTGGCATCTCCATAGCTGGATTAATCTCTATTATTCAGGCTTCATCACATTGCTAATTTCCCAGGATTTGTGTTTTTTTTGGAAACTCCTCAATTGTGCATCTTTGGTGTCCTGCTTGATTATCAGTGTTGTTTCTTGTTACAGGAAACTTTATGGCTAGTCTCCATCGCTCGTTAACACCAGCTTCATTGCAGTCCATTATAGATTTTGAATTTCCTATAGTCTCTGCCATTTCGTAAACTCTCAGCTAGATTAATTTTTCATTCGGAAAGTCCTCTCCCTCTCTGTTGGGCCTGCTATCCCAATTTGTTCGAGAGCCAGAGTCACCGGAGAAGACAACTATGCTAAGAGACCCTCGACTCCTATTTTTGTTTCTGCTCGGTGGATTATT
Source organism: Aristolochia californica (assembly GCF_029961685.1). Classification (NCBI taxonomy): domain Eukaryota; kingdom Viridiplantae; phylum Streptophyta; class Magnoliopsida; order Piperales; family Aristolochiaceae; genus Aristolochia; species Aristolochia californica. The sequence continues at coordinate 15,411,390 of NW_027182257.1, read as the reverse complement.
TCCTCCGTCGATAACCCTATTTCCACCAAGTTCTCTACGTCACCAAGTCCATTACAGCTTTCGGCAAGGGGGAGGAAGAAGAATCTAATTTTTTTGTCCCGAGCTGTTTGGCATCGTGGGGAAGAAGAAGGCACCGTTGTCGAATTTAATTTTCTTAAGTTGGGAAAATATTTGATCTAGAGTTGGTTCAGTCGAGTCTTGCAGATCGACCCACACCAATGACCCAGCGAGCTGAGCGACTCGGACTGAGTTGTACAAGCATGACCGAGTCAACTCAGTTTTATCCAACCTATCTCAGCTCACTTGCTTTCTACCTTGGTTATACGTGTCTAGGTCCAAAGTTCTATACCTATTTTTCCTCTGACTCAGCTATATTGGTCTGATATCTTACGCAGTTCGACTCAGTTCTCTATCTCTGACTGGATTAATATCTTGGATTATTATTGGGTTCCAACATACTATTTGGTGCAACTTCCTTATTACTGATGAACTTACTGCGGACCATTTCATGTGTCCTTATTACTCTTAAGGACTTCTATTATTTACTGGTTATCCATTGCTATACAACTACACATATGTACATGTTATTTGGGCATTGGCCCATTTTTGCTACTGCTATTGTGTCTCTTTGATTGAGACTTTATTTCTGAAGAAGAACTCCTTGGTCACTTGCCTTGGGTTCATTATTTGTTGACTGTTGTTAGCATTGGTTCGTTTGATACGGAATTTGAATTTATTAAAAAAAAAAAGCATATGGTGGCCTCTGCATCCTATCTTCCTCTTTACCTTTTACCCATTGGTTAGTTTTTATCATTTCTCCTTCCATCCTTTATTGGACTCTCACTTACCCTTATTGGCCAACCATTTGAAAGCATTGCTTTGGTTGGTCCCTTTTATTTATATGGGTGTTTTTAAGTCCAGTGAGACTTTTTATATGTATCCGTGGGTCTTTTATCATCATCTTGTGAATGACAAGCATTACCCATTTTAGTGATTATTATCACTATATTTCTTCGAAATCCTTTGAGTTTTGTTTTGACATGTGTTTTATAACCCATTTCTACTCTTTGAGAGTATGTACTTGGTATCGTACTTATATTGGGACACTATGATGGAGGAGCTTATTACTAGATCTATGTTATTTGGTTCAAACTTGGATCACTGCCATTACCTCCAAGCTTGAGAGGGAGAAGTAGAAGAAGAAGTACAAGAAAGAGGTATTTTATTCCATATGTTGTGGTAAGTTTAATATGACAAAAATATTCATGGAAGGGGGAGCACAAAAGATGAAGTTTTTGCATCTAAGAAGAATTTTTTGTAGCAAAAAAAAATTGAAGACCGAGAATCCTTTTCATTGCAAGTTGAAGTTATAAACTCCAACTTAAGGTGGAGTGTTGAAGAGAAGATATGTAAGCCTCTTACATGACTCTCATAGTAAGCAATCTCACAGAGCTAGAATTAATATGGTGGAGTCTTACAAGAGTGTCACAAATGGTGGTCTCACAGTAGAGTCTCAGTTTAAAGATCTTTTAGGTATGTTAGTCTTCTATTTATATTGAGTTATTTAATTATTCTAGGACTATCTTTAAGTGTTAGAGTTTTGTGTAATTGGGACAAGTGTAGTTTAATTGCAATTGGACTCTACTACTTTCCTCTATTATAAATAGGGGTTCATGTATTCTGATTACATTAAGTCAATGAAGTTTTTCTCCTTTCCAAAAATTCAATAAAAATAATATGGTGGAGTATTACAAGAGTCTCACAAGAGGAGGTCTCATAGAAGGGTCTCAGTTAAAGGCGTTTTTTTTTATATTAGTCTTCTATTTATGTTCAGTTGTTCAATTATTCTAGGATTTATCTTTTAGTGTTTAACTTTGCTTATAATTGGGATAAAGATAGTTTATATTTTATAAGTTTCTAATTGTTTCCTCTTTTATAAATAGAGACTCATTGTACTCAAATGATAACAAGTTAGTGAAATATTTATCCTTTTCAGAAATTCAACATGGTATCAAAGTGGATTTTGTGAGTTGACTCGATTAACCAAGAGAGATAATGTGAGCATTTTCTTATCTATTATCTCTAGTAGTTTAGGTTCCTATGCTATCTTTTTTCTTACTTTCCAGTCCTTGTACCCATAGTTTTTACTGTCAAATGCATCCATAATTAATTTTTCATAGAAAAAATTATATCTTTGAGTCTACTTTCAACCTCAAAAAGAATTTTGAAAATCGAACTTTTCTACAAAGAGAAATTGATATTTGAAGCAAAAAAAATCAGACTGTAAGAGTGGTTTGAGCATGTTGGAAGATAGGGCCAAGCCCACACAACCAAGTAAGTCCCACATATTTAAGAGTATTATAAGATAGGCCACACGAACAAGAAAGGCCCACAAGATTGACCCAAGCACATAAGAAGTCAGACCCACCATGATTACAAGTTGGCGTCCTTTTCACAGTAGTTGGAAGATCAAGAAGGACTCACAAAGGCATCTTTATCTTATGGTCACGTCCTAGAAGAGTTCTAGTTTGAGTTATATTTGTCTTTTTATCAATATTGAGTTATTTAATTATGCTAGGACTTATCTTTAAGTGTTAGAGTTTTGGTGTAATTGGAACAAAGGTGGTTTTATTGTAATTGGACTTTATTATTTTCCCCTATTATAAATAGAGATTCATGTACTATGATTATAATAAATTAATGCAATATTTATCTTTTTCAAAAATTCAACATGGTATTAGAGCAGGTTCTGTGAGTTGACTTGGTCAAATCGTAGAGATAATGAGATCCTTTTCTCTATACCCTAAACCCTAATTCTATGTTCGTAGTTACTTTTTTCAGTCCCTACACCCATAGTTTGCTTTGAATTTGTCACCTCTATAATGAAATTTTCATATTGGAAATTATATACCGACGAAAATATAATTGAGTCTACTTTCCAAGGAAAAATGATTTTTTCCAATCGGAGTTATATACAAAGAGAAATCGATATTTGAATGAGCAACAGCAAGCTTTTGCTTTCGAGGTATTTTATACTATCAAGAAATAGACTTTATATGAGAAATATACGTAAGTATATTCTTTTACCTATTCAACCATTTTTTTATCTGAGTTATCTACAAAGAGAAATCAATATTTGAATCAACAAAGGTCAGATTGCAAAAAAGGTTCAAGCAGCAGCAAAAAGCTTCAAATTTCGATGTATTTTATATTATCACAAAAAGAGACTTCATTTGGAGAATTATATATCAAAATGAAGATATGTAAGTCTATTTTCTTACCTATTCAACCAATTCTTGGTATGATTTTTTTATAAGGAGATAATTATCTTGGAAGAGTCAATGGTCATTCAGGAAAAAAAGGAGAAACAATACTTAGTTCGGCCAGATGACAAAGGCTGAAATATATCAGATTATTTATCGTATAATATTTATATTTTATGAAGTGAAGTTATACTTTGATAAAATTTATTTAATTCTAGGTTCAGAAGGAGAAAATTTCATATCAATCTAATCTATATTCAAAGATATATTCACATTGGAAGAATCAAAGGTCATGCTAGTATTCTATTGTATTGAAAAATCTGAATTTATGTCCATTATTTTGTGTCACTTTTTGAATTGATATATCAGAAAAATATCTCACTTCTCCCTACTTTGAGGGCTTATTTATACATCTCTATTACTTGGGCTTATTGCTACATCTATGATATTTGGTTCAAACTTGGATCACTGCCATTACCTCCAAGCTTGAGGGAGAGAAGTACAATAAGTACAAGAAAGAAGTATTTTATTTCAGATGTTGTGGATAAAGTTTATGTGAACAAAATATTCAAGAGAGGGGAGCACAAATGAAACTTGTGCATTTAAGAAGAAATTTTTATATCGGTTTATTTCATGGGTTCATTTACAAAGTTTATTATTTGGTTCGTGTTATATGTGTTGGAAGATGGTCATGTTACATTACAGTTGCTGCTATTATGTCTCTTTGGATGACACATTATTATTGAAGAAGAGGTGACCTCAACACCTTTTCTCATACCATTATTTATTTTACTCTAAAAAATATCTAGGTTGGGACAACATGAGAGTCAGTGCCCGGATTGGGACACCATGATAAATTTACCTCTCAAAAGTATCACGGTTGGGATACCATGAGAGTCGGTGTCCGGATTGGGACACCATTATAAATATCCCCACTACCCCACCCCCCCCCCCCCCCCCCCCCCCCTTGATGGCTTTTATTACTCCTACCACTTGAGAGTCGTCGTCCTGTGGAACGACAAGGTGGTGGACACTTCAGAACAATGACGATTGACACACTACCTATAGAAGACGGAGTGTGCCCTACATCCAGCATTAGGATTGGAGTATGGAGCAATGTCTTATCAGCTAGGAGTATGGGCCTTATGGAAGGACGCACAAGATGGGCCCAAGCACATAAGAAGTACGATCCACCATGATTACCACAAGATGGCATCCTTATCACATAAGTTGGAAGATCAAGAAGGAATCACAAAGGCATCTTTATCTTATGGTCACATCCTAGAAGAGTTCTAGTTTGAGTTATGTTTGTCTTTTATCTATATTGAGTTATTTAATTATGCTAAGACTTATCTTTAAGTGCTAAAGTTTGGGTGTAATTGGGACAATGGTAGTTTTATTGTAATTAGACTCTACTACCTTCCTCTATTAAAAATAGACGTTCATGTACTATGATTATAATAAGTCAATGAATTATTTCTCTTTTCCTTAAATTCAACAGAAAAACAGCAGAAAGCTTTAACTTTTGAGGCATTTTATAACATCAAGAACAAAAATTTATATGGATAATTCTATGTAAGAAGATAGATCTGCAAGTCTATTTTATTATCTTTCAAACCAATTCTCAATCTGAGTTTTTTAGACGGAGATATTAATATTAGAAGAGTCAATGGTCATGTCAGCCAAAGAAGAAAGAGCACTCAGTTCGGCCAAATTACAGAGTCTGAAATCTATCAGATTCTTTCTCTCAAGAGAAATATATTTTATGATGAAACGTTATGCTTGAATTAAATGTATGAATGTTTGGTTTCAAAAGGATAAAATTTCATGTCAATATCATCTATACTAAGGAGATATTCACATTGAAGTCAGTAAATGTCATGCTACATAATGGAGAAAATAAAGAGGTAAATTGAAGAACAATGTTTTTTTTATGTCAAATTAGGTATAAATTAAATCTATTTGAGTCAAGTTTCTTAATAAATAAAAGATTTATAATTCAAATCTATATTTTGGGAGATCTTTATATCAGAAGTACTAAAGGTCAGTTTCGTAAAAAATCTCTCATTTTTTTTATTTTCTCTCATATTATCTCTCCATGCGCTGGTGCGAATTGTGTTTCCTTTTCTCCTAGAATCCTCATTTTTTAACCAAATTTCTCTTCTAATCTGAAAGTTTTGGTTAGAATTTATCACTTCATGAAGTGCTCATTCAAGGTATGCAAAAAATTCTCACTTCAATGTTATTTTCAAGTTTTGTAATTTTGTTACTTGATTATGTATTTTACGCATCATCAAATCCAAAAATTTTGGTCACTCCTAAAAAATTTATACTAGGTCAAATTTATTAATTTCTATTGTTATAGTCTCCTCTATTTTTTTTAAAAAAATGTTATATTCTAGATTCATTTGGAACTATGATTTTTGCATAGTCGCTTCCTTCCAGTTAAAGTTGTTTTTCTCTTGTATTTCTTCATTTTATATTCTTATGTTTTTATCACTTCAAAGCATTACCTAGATTCACTTCAATAATTTAGAATTGATGCTAAATTTTCCCATACATCGAGTTGATTGAAGAAGTGCTACATGGTGTTATTATTAGAAAAAAAAAATTTGAAGAAAGACCTATCATGGCTGACGAAAATATGAATATCAAAGGTGATATACTGAGAATCACCACCATACCCTTACATGGGGTATCAAATTTTATGAGTTGGTCCACATCAGTTCGGAGGTTTCTTATAACAAAAGACCTACTTGGTCACCGCACTACCCGAGGACCACCTGTTCATGAAGATGATATTTTTTATATGAAATGGTTGAAGAATGACACTTTGGTAATTGGTTTGCTAATAAATAGCATGGAAGAATATGTCTCTGGTAATGCTATTCATCTTGATACTGCTAAACAAATTTGGGAGCCATGTGCTAAACAATACTCATGCCCGGATATACTACATAGACCCTATGATATTCTCCAAAGAATATTGAATACTAAACGAGGAGAAAATATTCATGAGTACTTGGCCCGCTTTAGAGGCTTTCTTAGAGATTGGAAGTTAGCTCAGCCCTCAACCACTGATAATCCAAGATAAATAGAAGGAAGCCTTAATTACTTCTATTTGTCTTGCAAATGTTAAACCTCATCTTGAGATTGCCAAGAGTCAACTTTTGAGTGCTTCTACTGTCCCAAAGTATGATGATGTGTGTGCAACACTACTTCATATTCCAGACACTTCTTCCTCCATTACTGATGTATCATCCACTATGTATTCTGATCAGAGAGGATCATCATCTGACCGCAGCCGAGGCCGAGGTAGAGGTCATAGAGGGGGCACAGGACGAGGTGGAAGGATTGGTGCTGGCAGAACAGATGATACCAAATGTACTCATTGTAAATTTTTTGGCGACACTATAGATTAGTGCCATTACAGGGCATGCACTTACTATGGAAAATATGGTCATTATAAAGAAATATGCTATAAAGCAACTGAAAAGTCAGAATTGACAAGGGCTAATCAAGATTTTATGAGTGATACAAAAGAAGAACATCCCACAACAACAGCTGCATAGAAAAATATTAATGCCGGAGAGTATGAGCAATTTCATAAAATGAAGAAAACGCTAGATTCTTCTCCTAGTTCCTCCGCAATTTCTGCTACCACTACCACTTTAGGTATCCTATCTGCGTCATCTTCATCCTAGATAATTGATTCAGGAGCCTCCGAGCATCTTACAGGTAACAAAATTTTATTACATTCTCTATCTCTAAGTGTTTCTATTATGCCCCATTTCCAAGGATCGATCCACTCGGCATTCTCCTCTTAGTTCCATATAGGAATACGTTCGGGACAAAGAGTGGGAGTTCACGTCATCCCTGATCAAGTACGGAGGCTTGTAGGCAGGGTACCAATTGAACCCGTAAGGAGACATGGCAAGGAAGATGAACAGTCACGATGGGGGAAATATGAAGGGTCGTGGCTGGAAGGTAGATCTTGGGGAGAATAATTCGGAAGGTTAGCCAGAAGTGATGAGAGAAGAGAAGCTCGAAATCGAGAAGGAGAAGGAAATGGAAGAGACGCAGCAACTGTTCGTGAGGAGGAAGATGAGAGATCGTGAGGGGGATAATCAAGCTTTGGAGGAAGCTCTCACCTAGGCCTTGTTGGAGAGAGAACCTGATCTCGTTTAACTCTAACTCAAAGCTTACTTTACATTCAATTGGTGGCCCTATGAATAATAGGAATGCCCCCTTACACAGCCAATGCAAAACCCAAGTTTTTAATGAAATTACATAAATGCAACCTAAGAGAACATTCAGAAAATTACATAAATTATCCTCTACCTGCTACTCTAGAACTGGACAAAAGGGAAGGAAATTTTGTCTTGTGAAAAGAAATATTTAATATAGAAAAGTTCCACACTATTGTAGAGGCTAAACTATGGCAAGCTTGGAGAATGAGATGATTGCATGCTAAGTTATAGGTACAAAGGAGACCCCATGTCTCCCCGTGGTAGGACAAAAGATATTTTGCTATGTGAAATTTGAGTTTTAGAGGAAGCCAACCATAACTGCAATTGTTGGAAGATAGGCCCAAGCCCACACAACCAAGGAAGCCCCACATATCAAAGAGTCTTATAAGATGACCCACATGACCAAGGAAGACCTACAAGATGGGCTCGAGCACATAAGAAGTAGGACCCACCATAATTACCACAAGGTGGCATCCTTATCACATAAGTTGGAAGATCAAGAAGGACTCACAAAGGCGTCTTTATCTTATGGTCACATCCTAGAAGAGTTCTAGTTTGAGTTATGTTAGCCTTTTACCTATATTGAGTTATTTAATTATACTAGGAATTATCTTTAAGTGTTAGAGTTTGGGTGTAATTGGGACTAGGGTAGTTTTATTGTAATTGGACTCTACTACCTTCCTCTATTATAAATAGAGGTTCATGTACTCTGATTATAACAATTTAATGAAGTCAATGAAGTATTTTTTTCCATAAATTCAACATATTATCAGAGCAGGTTTTGTGAGTTGACTTGGTCAACCCACAGAGATAATAAGATCCTTTTCTCTAAACCCTAAACCCTAAGTCTAGGTTTGTAGTTACTTTTTTTCAGTCCCTACCCCTGTAGTTTTCTTTGTGTTTTTCCACCTCTATACTTATATTATCATATTGCAAATTATATATTGATAGAAATATATTTGAGTCTAGTTTCCAAGGAAAATTATTTTTTCCAATTAGAGTAATCTAAAAAGATAAATCAATATTTGAATGAGTCGAAGGTCAGATTGAAAATGAGGTTTGAGCAGCAGCATAAAGCTTCAACTTCTGAAGTGTTTTATTCAATAAAAAATGAGACTTTATATGGAGATATATATCAAAAGAAATATATGTAAGTTTTTCTCTTACATATTCAACATATTTTCAATCGGATTTATCTACAAAGTGAAATTGATATTTGAATCAGAAAAGGTCAGATTGAGAAAAAGGTTTGAGCTACAACAGAAAACTTCAACTTTTGAGGTATTTTATGCTATTAAGAACGATACTTTATATGGAGAATTCTATATCAAAAGAAAGATCTCTAAGTCTATTTTTTTAATTATTCAACCAATTCTCTATCTGAGTTTTTAATAAGGATATACAAATCTTGGAAGAGTCAATGATCATGCTAGAAAAAAATGAGAAACAGTGCTTAGTTCGGGTAGATGACAGAGACCTAAAAATATCAGATTATTTATCTTTTGATAATTATATTTTATGAAGTGAAGTTATACTTGGATGAAATTTATTTACAGTGCTTAGTTTCAAAAGATGAAGTTTATGCATCTAAGAAAAAATATTTATATCGGATTATGATTATTTCATGGGTCCTTCTACAAGGTTTATTATTTTGGTTCCTGTTATATGTGTTGGAAGATGGCCGTGTTACATTACAACTACTGCTATTATGTCTCTTTGGATGAGACATTATTATTGAAGAAGAGGTGGCCTCAGTACATTTTCTCATACCATAATTTAATTGACTCTCAAAAATATCAGGGTTGAGACACCATGAGAGTCGGTGCCCTGATTGGGACACCATGATGTTAGGTTCTTCCCTTGCCATGGATCGAGTCACCCTTCTTTCCTCTCTTCCCTCCATGATTGATCTTGACGTTGGAAGAGAAACCTTGTTTCTTGAACGTGTAATGGTGGAACTCAATTTAGAATGAAGGAGCTTTGGAGGAAGCTCAACCTTGGACCTCAAAGGGAGAATCCGACCTTGACCTCTGAGGGAGAATCAGACCTGTAAAATATAATTTTCTCAATACTTGCCTCTCTTTTCCTTCACGTCCCCCTAAATAGGGTTGAGGACGAAAATACAAAGATGACCCATTAGGTCAAGTGGTTCACGCCACATTACACTGAACCAACCCAAATTAAACCAAACCAAATAAAGTAAACTAAATCGAATTGAAATTACATGAAAAGTAAATTGACATAATTTAATTCCTATGCCTATGGATAACTTGTGATGCTATGGAGTCCATAACACATGATAAATTTAAATCTCAAAAATATCACAGTTGGGATACCATGAGAGTCGGTGTCCGGATTGGGACACTATTATAAATAAACCTACTACCCCCCACCCCCCCCCCCCCCCCCCCCCCCCCCCCCACCCCCCCCTGTGATGGCTTTTATTACTCCTACCACTTGAGAGTCGTTGTCCTATGGTGGGACACGGTGGTGGACACTTCAGAGTAATGCCGATAGACCACTACCTACAGAAGACGGAGTGTGCCCTACATCTATCATTGGGACTGGAGTATGGGGCAATGTCTTACTAGCTAGGAGTGATTTTTACTCTCACTTAAATTATGCCAGTAGGGCCTCATTGAAGGACACAACAGCGTGAAGGGAAGTGTTGGAAGATGAAGGCATATTGGAAGATGTGCAATTTTATATAAAAAGGTTATATACACATTTGCAGCAAGTTGAGAGTTCATGTTGTTCTCTCACCCCTAGCTTGAGGGGGAGTGTTGGAAGATAGGCCCAAACCCACACGACCAAGGAAGGCCCACATATCAAAGAGTATTATCAGAGTACCCACACGACCAAGGAAGGCCCACATATCAAAGAGTATTATCAGAGTACCCACACGACCAAGGAAGGCCCACAAGATGGGCCCAAGTACATAAGAAGTGGGACCCACCATAATTACCACAAGCTGACATCCTTATCACATAAGTTGGAAGATCAAGAAGGACTCACAAAGGCATCTTTATCTTATGGTCACGTCTTAGAAGAGTTCTAGTTTGAGTTATGTTAGTCTTTTACCTATATTGAGTTATTTAATTATGCTAGGACTTATCTTTAAGTGTAAGAGTTTGGGTGTAATTGGGACAAAGGTAGTTTTATTTTAATTGGACTCTACTACCTTCCTCTATTATAAATAGAGGTTCATGTACTCTGATTATAACAAGTTAAATGAAGTCAATGAAGTATTTTTCTTTTCCATAAATTCAACAACAACTACTAACCCATTGATCTCCTTAATCCTCTCTTCTATCCTATCCAATTGTTGAATTTATGGAAAAGAGAAACACATCATTGACTTCGTTAACTTATTATAATCAGAGTACATAAACCTCTACTTATAATAGAGGAAGGTAGTAGTGTCCAATTACAATAAAACTACCTTTGTCCCAACTACACCATAACTCTAACACTTAAAGATAAGTCCTAGCATAATTAAATAACTCAATATCGATAAAAGACAAACATAAATCAAAGTAGAACTCTTATAGGACGTGACCATAAGATAAAGATACCTTTGTGAGTCCTTTTTGATCTTCCAACTTATGTGATAAGGATGCCAGCTCGTGGTAATCATGGTAGGTCTTACTTCTTATGAGCTTGGGCCCATCTTGTGAACCTTCCTTGGTCGTGTGGCCCATCTTATAATACTCTTAGATATGTGGGCCCTTCTTGGTCATGTGGGGTGGAGCCCATCTTCCAATCCTCCCCCTCAAGATGGGGGTGAGAGAACATCATGAACTCCCAGCTTGCTGCAAATGATGTATAAAAATTTTTTGTATAAAATGGCAGTCCTCCCATCTTCCAACACTCCTCGTCATGCTAATGCTCTCTTCCATGAGGCCCAGGGTGACAATTCTGAGGGGTATATCATAGTTGTAATAATAAATTCCTTCGTCATGGTGTCCCAATCGTTGACATTTGATATTTTTGACGGGGTATTTAGTTCCTTCATCATGGAATCCCAACAATTGACATTTTTTATATTTTTTATGGGGTATTAAGTTCTTCCGTCATGGAATCCCAACCTTTGACATTTTTTATATTTTTGATGGGGACAAATAAATAATGGTATGAGGCCACCTCTTCTTCAATAATAATGTCCCCAAAGAGACATAATAGTTGTAGCTGAATATAACACAACCATCTTCCAACGTATATAACACAAACCAAATAATAAACTTTATACAAGAACGCATAAAATAATCCGATATAAAACTTTCATCTTAGATGCACAAGCTTCATTTGTGCTTCTGGTGTGATGTCACATGCAACCAAAAATAATACCTATACTCCTAAAAATATATGTAGTAGTGTGAGAAATGATCAATCCCACGAAGAGGGGGGAGGTGTTTGAGTATAACAAAAACACTTTTAAGAAAAACAACTTAGAAACAATTCAAATTAAAAGAATCAAAATCAATCAAAAGAACAAACCTTGGTGTAAGTCAACATCCACCATCGGAATTTCACAACTGATCATTGATGCAAGCATATATCAATTCGCACTTGAATATTCACCGTTGGAACTATCTTCCTATCTCTCCTTTTGTAGTTAATTATAAAACAAGCGATCCAATTAACCCTAACTACTAAAAAACCCAAGACAAGCGCTAAAGTGTTTAATCTAGTAGCAACCTTAAGAATTAGAGAGATCGATGAAGCTAAACAACACAAGCACAGGAGGCTGCATTTAATTTAGTCCAGCATTCTTCTCAAGATCTAATAATTTCTGACGCACCAAATCATCAAATCTCGATTTGTTCACGGGTTAGAGAGATCAAATAATCACGGATATGACATCTAACCTAGAAGTAGATTGCAATGAATAATAAACTAGTAGGCCTCCTAGTGATTAAACGAGTTGAAAGAAAATTATAGAAGAACATCGGATACTCAGAACATAAATTAAATGATGAAAACAAATCAGATCTCACAGTTGTATTGATACCATGACTTCAATTTCCTTTGACCAAGTCTGAAAGTTTAGCCACGCAAGGCCATGAAGAAATCTGAAGGAAAAAACTAGAGAAGAGATAGAGGAATATCTAAAGAAGAGAAAATGAGGTCAAGGGCACTAAACACCTTTTCTCCATTTTATTCCCCTTCTTTCTCCTGGATTAGAGTTTTTCTTTTCGTACATCTGGTCTGGGTCACAATGCACGTGTTGCAACTTCAAGCCCAGTTTTGGCCTGGATCGCTCAAAATTCTAAACATAAAATTTTTAGAACGTTTTCATGGAATTATATATAATCTTGAATCATCTCCATCAGAGCTCTGATGTGAGAGTTATTCCTAGATTATGAAGCAATGTCGAAACTGTCTAGAATCGCCCAATTAACTTCGTTTTGCAATTAACGCTTCCATTTGCATCCTAAATCAAAATATAAGAATAAAGAGTATTTTTAGGCACAAAATAATTATAAAAGCCTAAGGATTAAGGGACAAAAATATGACATTTTGCATTCCCATCAAATTCCCCCACACTTAGCTTTTGTTCGTCCTTAGGCAAAACTCAAATTCACTTTTCCAAAAACACCAA